>NC_137043.1:22755930-23220930 GCF_032717465.1 Coenobita brevimanus | reverse complement strand
TTGTACTTTTTATATCTCATCTATGTGTTTTTGAGATGAAGATTCCAGACCACTGATGCATATTCCAGGGTTGGTTTGATGAATGATGTTATCTTTCTCAGTATGTCTTCATTTATATATGTGAATGCTATTCTCATATTAGCAAGTAGTGTATACATGTTACGTACCTTCTCACTGATGTGGCCAGCCGGAGATAGTCTGTTATTGATAATCAGTTCTAGGTCCTTCTCCTATTTCTGATATGTGTAGGGTTAAACTTCTTAGCTTATAATCCAAGTTAGGTCTTTTTCTAATTTTACCAAACTTAATTACATGGCATTTGTCCACAGTGAATTCCATTTGCCATCTATTGTTCCATTCATGAAGCTTATTGACTTCTCGTAGCTGTCTGCAAGAGTCTGTGTTTGTAATTCTCCTGTGTGTGTGTGTGTGTGTGTGTGTGTGTAATCTAACAAGGTGATTTGTATCTTGTTTTCTAGAACTAAACTCTTTTTGAAGTAATACTCACAGATAGCCCTTGCGTTGTAAATTAAATGGGGAAATGGGTCAGGACAGATGTGGAAAATTGGAGAAATGGAAAATAATAATTGACATCCCCTGCTTTAGATTATTGCTCACGTAATAATACCACTGAGGGAAGAGTGACTGGTATCCTTACCTTAAATGTCTGGACTGATTAGCATAGCCTCAGGCCC
Organism: Coenobita brevimanus; assembly: GCF_032717465.1. Lineage (NCBI taxonomy): Eukaryota > Metazoa > Arthropoda > Malacostraca > Decapoda > Coenobitidae > Coenobita > Coenobita brevimanus. The sequence continues at coordinate 23,220,235 of NC_137043.1, read as the reverse complement.
GGACGCTCATGGGGCAACACAGGAATTACAAACATTTTGTTTTGATACAGCGGACATTTTGTTTTGATACAGCGGTCTTATTATTCTTATAAAATGATTGTGCAACAGAAGTGTTCAAACGACCACGATATTGATTTTGTTACGCAGAGTGTTCTGCGCCCCGACTTCTCGGGTACAGGCTCGGTGCAACCCTGAGGTTCATTATTCCCAACTGGGTCGGTACTAGCAAGGAAGGAAAAACACAAACACCACTGGTCAAAGGCACACTTATATATTACCAAAAGACAAACACACACAGTTCTAGGAGCAAAACTAAGGAACTTACAATGACAGAATACCGTAACATATACAATAATCACTTTCCACCTAGTTCAGCATGTCTGGCTTATACACGGGATTCCACCTTCCTGAATTAAGGTTATAGCTACACAATGTCACAGACAATATTACCACAATATGTCAGGCATGTCATATTCCCATATACAGACAGCATAGTACAGTATACCCGTTCCGTCAGGCGCGTGACACAGATGACGGCATATATTCAAGTCCTTAGACCTAGGGATTCGCGTGATATAGACGAGGCCCTGGCTAGTACAATATATATGCGTAACATAGACGAGGCCCTAACTAACCTTAAACTACGTACGCGTCACATGGGACGAGAGTATATGATGTCTCACACTTGATGGGGGGAGAGGGGGGAGGGAGATTAGTGAGTCTAAGGTGGGTTTATTCGTGTGGGGGACGGGGACTGGGGGTCTGGGGAAGGGAGAGGGAGAGCACATTGGGGGAAGGATCACACTGATGTATACTGCCGGGGGGGGGGGGCGGCACTGCGAGTAGGGTTATCACTATCGGGGAACCGACCGTGGGGGAGGGGTGTCGAACACTCCGCATACAAGATCACAGGTAGAGCTCACTATGACACACTGAGGGGAGATAATACCGCTGCTGCCGGGGGGGGGGGAAGATGTACGGGGGGGGGAAGTAGAGCACTGGGGAGGGTTATACAACACTGGGGAGAGTGAGACACACCGCGAGTACGGGGAGGAGTCCAGGGGTTAGTTCACTGGGGGAGGGATCCAGTAGCACTGGGGAAGCATATAACCATAGTGTCTGGTACTTACAATTCGTGCGGAGGGGAGGACACGGCCCACGGGGCAGGAGGGCCTACGCCGGGAGCTCCAGATGGCGGCCAGGCATGGGAGGTGGGCCGTCCGGCGAGTAGTGGAGGGGAGGGTGGTCCGTGTAGCCGCCACTGGTCCAGGAGGAGTGGTTGGGTGGCTCCCTAGCCGCGACGGCCCTGCTGGAGACAGGGCTTTTCGGGCTAGGGCCGAAGAGGGCCAGAAGGCATGCTGCTCGGCGCTGGTCCTTAGTCGTCGTCGGGGTCCCGGGAGAGGACCTGGGGAGGCCCAGGCCTAGGGTCGGCTGGGAGGAGGACGATGTCCTTACTGGGCTACCGTCTTAACTGGCAGGGGTGGCCGTCAGGGAGGGATTGCGGCCACCTGCACTGGGGAAGGTCCAACTGCCACAGTGAGCATCTGGGGAGGCCCGCTGACTCTGGGAACCACAGTCTCGGCTGAAGGAGGAGGCCGTCAGGACTGGACTGCAGCCTCTCGTCCTGGCGGAGCCTGACAGCCCCTGGGGAAGGAGAGGCTGCAAGGACCGGACACCTGGCCTCGGGGACGTCTCGCCCAGTTTGGTCTCGGGTGAGGAGCCTGTAGGGGAGCAAATCCCGCCTTCTCGGGTAGAGAGGTGGGGAGAGGGGCTCCTTGTTCCACTGCAGAGGTGGTGGGCGAAACTAGAGGTGTTTCCTTCTATAGGAGCCTGGGTACTAGCAGAGGGAGGGCGACCGAGGGCCAAGCCTCCTGCTTGGCAGGCCCATAGGGCCCCACCGAAACTCTGGTCCGGGGTGTGCGAGGGAGGTCCAGTGGATGTTTCCTCCGTCAGGCAGCCCTGTTGGGCACTGCCTGTGCTCCTAGGGAAGGCAGGAGTGCGGGAGGAGTCGGGGGAGACTCTCCGGGACACCGCCGACCCTGGCAGCTGAGAGATAGTGCCCATTGGGCTCTCCCGGCCACAGCCACGGATCCGGCGGAGCCTGTGCTCCAGCCGTAGGGCCTGGGACTCCTGCCCCAGTGATGGTGGGAGGAAGAGGTCGGATGAACTCTCTCAGCTTATGCCACAGCTCCGACGGAGCGTGCCCTCCTTCCTTTGGGGTCGGTATTCCCGTCCCAGCGATGGTGGGAGGAAGAGGTCGGACGAACTCTCTCAGCGTTTGCCACAGCTCCGACAGAGCGTGCCTTTCTACTGTAGGGGAATAGCAAACCCTGAAGCTCCTCCTGAGTCCTCTATTAAAGAGGAGGCCGATCCAGGGTACTTGGCGTCAGAGGGTGTGCTTGGGACTTTGCCACTGCAAGTCCCACCCCAATCCTGGTGAGTGTTCCCACTGCTGAACAGTAATGTACTTTTCCTGTACACTGCCGGGTGGTCTGGCTGCGGGGAAGAGTGGCGTCGGGTCACGGGAGAGATATGTCGCTTTAGCCTGGACGGTGAGCCAGGTAAGCCAGCCTCTCCGTCGTCCCCTTGTGGGGTGGGTGTCACCCCCTCATACTCTCCTCCTGGGGTGGTGGTGTCGGGTTCACCCCGCCGCTCGGGTATTTCAGTTTTGATGCCTGAAGATTTATTTAGGAGAAACCCACCACAGCCGGAAGGTAAACGAAAAACAAGTGAAACAACGTAAAAAAAGAAAGAAAAAGAAACGTATACGTCAGTTTCAAGGACAAAGGAAGGTGACTTACGAGGTCGGGGGAGCGGGGGGAGGGGAGGAATCAATGCATAGGCCCCAGTGCGTAGTAATACACTGATACGTATCAGTTTTGTTATCAAGGCCAGCAGACAGGAGTTGGCGATTGTGTTTGGATGAATAACACCTTTGATGTCTTAATATAGCCTCCAGTAGATTTCTATCGACTGAGGAGAGACTTTATGAATTGGAAAGGTTCTGTATAGCCTCCATTTATCACTTCACTGCAAAATGTCTTTCCTAAAGTTGAATAAAATCATTTGGAGATGGTACGAATAAAATATGAGACATCCACGGGCTAACAATTGTACGATCAGCACACCTTGTGGGCTACTTTTGTATACTGCTTGGTCGTCATTTTCCCTCTGATATATTTTCCGAAAGCTGCCGGACTCTTTAACACAGATTGGAGTTAAATCTTCTCTTAAAGGATTATACAAGCTATCAAATTGGAGTCGATAATGGTATTAATGTGATTTATAAATGTAACATTTTGATCAACTCAGTTCCTAATTATTCTTGCGCAGTTTGGTCTCCATTTTCGGTTTGACCTATTTTCCGAAAGCGAATGGCGGCTTTCACAGAGTTAGTAGTTTGATATATCCCCCGGAGACGTGAAATTCCCATAGGATTTGTTTCCTCGCGTGCAGGAGTGGAGCCTAGATGCACGGCATGCGGTGGTGTTTACATCTGGTGGCGGACATTGCACTATCTCTTGACGGCACACATAAATATGAAAGAAACTCGAGAGAGAGAGAGAGAGAGAGAGAGAGAGAGTTTCACTGCATGTTGTTGTGGCGCGAAGATGGCGGGTCGGCACGAGAAAGAGCCTGCGGTGTGTTGTTTACATCAGCTGTTGGCGAACGGTGCTTTACCCAAGCATGGCACACAAAAATGAGAGAGAGAGAGAGAGAGAGAGAGAGAGAGAGAGAGAGAGAATAAATACCGTGATATACGTGCTGTAAATCAACCAGTTTAGGGATGACCTGAACCAAGTACAGTATATTCAGTATTCCTTTGTCCTTGTGTCAGATCTTCCCAGTCCGTGTTTCACCTTTTTGCATGCTGCTTTCCACTCCATTACCCAGCCTTCCTCCTCTCATCATCTCTCCCTCGTTCTCGGTTTACCATACAGTTTGTCACCTTGTGCGCTAGGAAAGATTCGTTCGTCACATTTACATGTATAGTTTTGCCGTTTTCTTGTCGCATTAGTTATTCATTGTTATTTGTGTTTGCTTCTACAATAGCCTGTGCATTTCCTTGTACAATTCAAGCTGGGCTAGAGAGGGGAGAAGGCTTATAAACACGATCCTTGATTTTCTCTAGATCAATCTTATTAAAATTCTGTTCAAATTTCTTAAAACACTCTGAAAGTCAAGCTTTTAATCATTTTGTTTCATTCGCCTGTACGCATCTGTAGGAAATATAAGTAGACTTACAAACACAGTACTTGATTATCATTTGTTTACTGAGGATTAAGTTCCATTCGTACTCATAAATCAGTCGTGAAACACGCATCTGGCTGTTTTGCCTCAGTGTGTGGCGCAGTGGGGTCGATACGATGCTCTTCGACCTATATCACGCCCGTGGGGTCAACAATCGTGATGAGATACGCAACCTTGCTTTTTTTTTTTTTTTCTGAGTACTATTCTGAATGGCTTCGGAGTCTTCGTTGCACCTCTAGGTACCTAGAGATTTATTTTGCCATTGGATCTAATCATGTATGTTACTAATGAAAACTATGTCGACTTTAAACGATATAAATAGCATACGAAGTCGTAACTCACATAAATTTTTGCAGGGAGAACAAAGGACATGAGGTGAATGTGGACTTTCTCCTTGTCCTTCCTGCAGAAACAAATGTCAGTAGCGAGAGGGCGTTGTTCGTGTACACCTTAGTTGTCAGGGCTGCCACAATTAAGGTTGTGTAAGGCTGTGTTGCCCATGGCTCGTGTTTTGTTTAGTGTCAAAATTTGTGCTTCATTTCCTCCAGTTGGTATATTAAGATACTAATACAGACAAGACACATTATGAAGTGTTTCTCTTCGCCTTCTCCTTCACTGGAAGCAAACACTGTAAGTGGAATTCAATCGATACACGAGTACCTGAAGGTCAGTTGCTATGATATGCTAGGCATTACGTACCTGTTTTAAGTTACTAACAGTGCATGTAAATGTACCTTAAAACTAAGACTGTTGAAGGAACAGGAGCACAAGTGAGTCCTCATAGTATTGTGATTGTGCTTTCTCCTCCGTGACGTCACACCGGTTTTCCCCAACCGATTGGCTGCTTATCTGTGACGTCACACCGGTTCCTCTCACCTGACTGGCTCAGATATCCGTTCGGTCCCGCCCACCCAGTAAATAATACAAAGCTATCACCAACCACCAGTCTTCTCGAGAAAATATTCCAGTGGATCAGTTATTCTTCGCTGACGTCACTTCTAACCTTTACGGGTGTACGGGGGCAGCATTCATACACTTCCTTGAGCTTAATGGTCGTATTATAAGAGGATTCGTAAATTTCGTTGCATCTTTGCCGTAATGACTTTTTTGCACACTAGACGTCACTATAATTTTATACGTTTTGATGAAAACTGTGTTGATAATAAAACTATACAGATAACATGAGAATGTTAAGGTGTAATGACGTATGGGAAATATATATCGCAAAGAGGCGCTGGGGATCCTCTTATGCCACTTAGAATGCGGCCGTAAGTGTCAAGTAAGATCGTTTACTTATACGCTTGTCCTCACTCATACAGTTTTTAAATACTTCACAGGCAAACTAGAATGACTATTAAAGTGCAATAATACGAACAGAGTTCATCTGATAATAATCCACTGCACTGAACATACATATATCGCAAAAATTTGTGGATCCCTTACGAGTACTATCCATGGTGAAGGTGATTATGGCGGGTACAGTAAACAGAAAAGCGATTCTCAGCATGGTACAATACTTTTAAAGGTCACAGACGCGCCACTTGCAACACTTACCATCTTCCCCTTTTCTTGTTCGCTATTTATTTGCGTGTAATTAAGGAGTGAGGGAAGTTAATTGTCCCACTAACTTCTCATTTAAGGACATGCAAGGCCTCCAGTGAAGAGATGGCAGTCACTAACTGAGAGCAAATGACGGTTACACTGCTTACTTATTCCTACCACAGACTACTGAAAAAAGTCACCTTATGCCTTATCACGTTGCGAATCTCATATCATATTAATCCTTTAACAGAGCGTCGTATGTTTCATTCTGTTCTTGCTGTTTACGGACGATTTTATTCACCAAAGGTTAGATTATTCGAAATGGAGGGCCTAGGTACAGCCTTAATACTCATAAGCCCCTTCAGTACGAGATCTTTCCTTAGTGAAATAAAATCGCTTGGTAGCAGCGGGAATGAAGTACAAAGGACGTCATGCGGTACAGTAACGTGTTGTGTCCCCCAGTGCTGTGATGGGTACTTTTGTTTTAGTGACATTCTACTGGCTTCATCGTCGCATATCAGAGCTTGTGGAAGCAACGCCCAGTCACCTGTCCACCTTTGCTTGTGTACGCTTTCACACACAGCAGATCTATGGTTAAGGTGAAGTTTTTTAATTTTCAAGGTTCTAGGTCATTATATCCACTCGTCATCAGTTTGTGGACACGATCTCTAATCGAGCTCTATTTAGATCTGGCACACACACACACACACACACACACACACACACAAAACGGTTCTCTGGGAAAGACAACGCCTATCGATATTTAGGATTGTCGTTTCCCCCACAAACCTAACCGCACGTTGCACCACAGTTTGTGGACGCTACACACTATATCAGTAACCAGGTCACTGTAGATCTTGCAATTTTTCACACAAAACGGCCGAAGATAAAGGCAAAGCCTATCCATATTAAAAATTACACATTCCCCTTCATCCCCTGCGAGACATCATAGTGTGTGTTGTAGCAATTTTTAAGCAGGGATGCACACACAACAGGCCTATTGTAAAGCCTCTCATTTTTCAAGGTTATCGTTCTTTACACGCGACCCCCTCCCACATCACACTTTCTAAACACTGTATCTCAGTAACCATGCCAGCTCTTGTTGTCTAACTTTATGCACACAGTAAGCCTAAGGTTAATGCTAAGCCTATCGGTTTTATAGATTTTATGTATGTTCCCCCCTTCTTCCTAGGCCACCCTATGCACCAGTTAGTACACAACATCACATAATCAAACCATCTCTTAGTGTACAGTTTTACATACACAATCAGCTTGTGGTAAATGTAATGTCGGTCGATTCTCAAGGTTCTAGATTCCCCTTACCTTACATTCACCCCAGACGCCAAGCGATTTGGGGACTGTGTGCTGTATCCCCGGTTGGTTTCGGTAGTTTCGTAACACCTTTACCTACGCGATTTATTTTGAACACCACGTTAGTAATACTCTCATGTGTTACTGATGTTATGTCGGTACTGTGACAAACAAGAGAAAGTAAGGCGTCAGATGGGTAAAAAATCACTAAGGAATAGGCGGTACAGTGTCACCTGTCACCTAGAACATGACCTTAGTTGGCAAGGCACTCTAAACTGAACTAAAATATTAAAATCACCATGACACTGCAGCTAATGGGTCACATGGCACAGGTACACCATAAAAAGGAAAAATTCGCCTAACCAAGGCAATGTAAGCCTAAGTGTGGGGCGGGGGTGTGTGGGGTGGGGGAGTACACTGTGACTAATTAATGTTTCAAGGACACGTTATGGACATTACGAGAGAGAGAGAGAGAGAGAGAGAGAGAGAGAGAGAGAGAGAGAGAGAGAGAGAGAGAGAGAGAATCAATTAGAAGCAATCAGTATACGAGTATAACACCATTATGCCCCTTTCTCCCCTCTCCCCCCAAAACACACTAGTTTTGAGGTCATCGTGACTAAATTCTGAGAGGGTATCGAACTGATGGTAAGAACTGTCCACTACATACCACTATAACTCTCTCTCTCTCTCTCTCTCTCTCTTATTTACATGGATAGCTTTAATTCTGATACAGATTACTTTTTATCTACGTAACGGAGTGAAGGGTGTTGCCATTAAGAGATTTCATTTGTTGTGTGTGGTGAAGCATAAGGAAGTGAACAATACGCCGCTGACACTGCATCATTTAGGTGAAAAATGTAATTTTATATATCACTAAAAGAGTGTGGTTAATTTTTATAATCTGTAATTCTTCGTAGCCGGTATATATATATATATATATATATATATATATATATATATATATATATAATAATTATATATATATATATATATATAATAATTATATATATATATATATATATATATATATATATATATATAATAATTTAGTTTTACGCCAGGTATCCCCGAAGGGCTAAGGCGTTGCCCCTGGGTAGAGGACTTTGGATTGGAGCGTGTAGCATTGGATTGGAGCGTGTAGCATTTTATGACCGGATGCCCTTCCTGATGTCTACCAATGACCCTTGGGTGGATTCGATCCTCCGACCCTTCGGTCAGAGCGGAGCGCTCTAACCCACTGATATATATATATATATATATATATATATATATATATATATATCGAGGTATTGAGTAAATTGATTAAAATTTTCGTATTTCATACTGCACAAAAACTGAAGTGAACTGACACTCAGGAGGAGTTAGACTGCTCAGTAGCAGACCTTTACTTTTTATAATGAGAAAATTATCAGTAGACATTCTCTCTCTCTCGCTCTCTAAGTGATTGGCGTATTAACATCGATGAGACATTACACACCCACCCGCCCTCCCAATCCTTTTATCCCTCCTCCACTGCTTTCCGTCCCCCTTACACTCTCTCGTCCTCCTTGTCTTCTCCCTCTTCCTCGCCTGTCCCTCCCAGTTCCCTTTCCTTTCCCACCCTCACAGTCCCATCCACCCTCCCCATCGTCCTCGTCTTCAGTACCTCCCCCTCTCTTCCTGCACCACCTCACACACTCAGAACACGAGCCAGTACTTTGTGTGGACTAATGCAGAAATGTATTTTGATATAAGATGTAGTTTACGTATGGTAAACCCAGTTCATTTTGTATCATGCACTGGTGACATAGTTTGTACCATCTGCACCTGGTTTGTTGCCTGCTTGAGTGCGTTTCGGGACAGATTGTTTATTGCCTTAACATTGTTTATGTTTGAGGCAGTGTGAGACTGAAGCAGAGAAGGTGACTGGTGGGAGCCAGACAGGCTGTTGAAGTGTAAGCGCTGTGCTTGACCGGAATAATTCCCCTCTGTAACAGAACATAATAAACTCCAAATAACAAAACAGTACCAGAGATGTAACTGCCCATCTACGGTTTATAGGAGCTGATTGGAATAACCAACGTATAACCCGCAATAAATGCCAATTTCTTGAAAAGCCTGTGCTCCATTAGTTTTCCAGTACGGTACTATCATATAATATATTCACCCCACTAGAGGAAATCTTGTACCTGTTGTAAAGTAGTACACTTTTACACTCCTGATATTCAGCTGTATTTTTAAATGCATTGTTGTCATCAGTGCTCTAAAAATAACATTGTATCTCTCATATGAATGCTGGATCGGCGTCTGTTTTGTTTTTTCAGGCACGAGTGACGAATCAGGCAAGACGGTAATGTTTGTAGTGTGTTGCAGGGACGAGTTAACGCCAAGCCTATGATTGTAATGTTGTGCTTGTATTATTGGGGCTTGAAATGCGTGTGTTGCAAGGAAAAGTGGTAATGTTTTTACCGTGTTACAGGAACGAATGAAGGTTAAAGTTTCGGTTTTAATAATCTGCCTGTGTTGCAGGGGCCGGTTAAGGATGAGACAGTATTAATGTTTTACGCGTGTTGCAGAGGCGAGTGGTAATTTTGGTGCGTTGCAGAGGCGAATGGTAAATTTGGTGTGTTGCAGAGGCGAGTGGTAATTTCAACATGTGTTGCAGAGGCAAGATGTAATGTTTTGCGTGTATTGAAGATGCGAGTGGTAATGTTTTGCGTGTGTTGCAGGAGTGAATGGTTGTTTTGCATGTGTTGCAGGGGCGAGCGGTAATGTTTTGTGTTGGAGAGGCGAGTGGTAATGTTTTGTATTGCAGAGGCGAGTGACAGTGTTTTCCGTGTGTTGCGGAGGCTGCTGGTAAAGACTAAAGCTTGAGTGATAATGTTTGTTGTGTGTTGCAGGGGCCTCGAACGTAATCATTTGCGTGTGTTGCAGGGGCGGACTAAGGTTTAGGCCCGTGTATTACTATTGTGTTTGTATCGCAGATGCTTTATCTGTAACGCGTGCAGGGGAGGATAAAAATTAAGGATCCAGTAATAATGACGTGTAGGTTGCAATAGTTGGAGTGTAACGTTATGTGTGTGTGTGTGTGTGAGTGTGTGTGTGTGTGTGTGTGTGTGTGTGTGTGTGTGTGTTTTGCAGGGGGTGGATTGTAACATTTTGTATGTGTTGCAGGGGCGGCGATGGGGACCCAGGCGGCACGAAGTCACCCCTACGCTACGACCAGTCTGAACAATACATCCTGGCCAGCATTGAGAGGGACTTCATGCACTAACCCCACCAAGCCAGGGAAGACAGCCAGTGAGGAGAGGAGGAAAAAGAGAAGAGAACTGACTGGAAAAAAAAAAAATGTCCTAATGTAAAAATGAGAGAGAGAGAGAGAGAGAGAGAGAGAGAGAGAGAGAGAGAGAGAGAGAGAGAGAGAGAGAGAGAGAGAGAGAGAGGAATGATCTAATATGAAAGTGAAGTGAAGGAATATCGAGAGACACTTTAAGGGGCATATGACAAAAAAGTGGCGCTGAGAAAGGATGAAATGAAAGGGAAAGACGCAGATGGACGAAAATGGACGACTGGAGGAAGAAAATTAATGAACGGAGAATAACAAAGACAATGGGAGGGGAGACACTGTGATAAACTAAGATAAAACGGTGTGACCAAAGAGCTAGATGAGTGCCTAACCCCTTCAGTCCCAGGACGTACTCTGTATACTATTCTTGGTAACACCGGACGATTTGATTCAGTTTAGGAGATACTTTTCTAACTGGACTGGTAATATGTAGTTTTCACCAATGACGTCCTTTCGCATTTTAAATATTATCGTCTGGCAGCAGCCTGGGTAATGTGAAAATTGCTTCCTGGTGATTGGGTTGGCCCTACTAGTTCTGTTTAACTTCATTCTACTGCCGCCAAAAGGTTTTCTTCAATATAGTGGTGTTAATGGAATCTTTATCTACTTCAGTTCGAGAAGCCTTTCTGGTGAGTAATATGTGTCTTGTGGTAGCAGCAATGAACTCTAAAAAACGTCATCGGAGTGAAGATAGCCTAAATCTAAGTTTGCAAAACTGATTAAAAATCAAGGGCCGTATTAGTGAAGGCTTTAAAATTTTCTGCGATAAACAAATGTTCATAGCAGTGAAACGTTATCATGAATAGTGTTGTTTGAGCATATTGTTTGCATTATTATTCATTTGTTTTGTTGTAAAGTGTTGGGGAACTGCTTAAGTGAAGATAAGGGCAAAAACAAATGGTCTTAAGCAGCTCCAACTCAAGAGAAGTGTATGAATACGTCAGAGACTGTGATGTGCTGTGGAAACGACTGTAAACATAGATTACCGTAAACGAACAGAAAAGACAAAGCAGAAAATTCTTGTGAGTGTGGGAAGTCGTCGACGAGCGTAAGAGACCTGTGAATAGAATACCAAGTGCTAAGTAAGACGAGATTAAAACATCTAATACAATATGCATCAGTAGCTAGCCTCTACTCATCTAGTCATAATATTGCCATATTTCCACTTTAGATGCCCAGTAGTAACTATATTAACACTTGAAAATGGTGCTAATCATCAAAAAGTGGTAAGGAAAGGATGTGGAGGCAGAGTATTGTCTTTCCTGCCACTGAACTACGAGAAGAATGCTGGAAAAGTACGAAAATCAGGGTCACTTTAGAAGAGCATATTTAGCCAACGGCCATACCACGTTGAGTACACCGCTTCCCGTTCGATCAGCGAAGTTAAGCAACGTTGGGTCTGGTTAGTACTTGGATGGGTGACCGCCTGGGAACACCAGATGCTGTTGGCATCCCTACGTCAAGTGGGGTTGGTGGAGGATTAGTGCCCCTCCCTGTAAAAAACAATTAACTCTAAGCCCTTGGCCACCCCGTTTGGGATACATGGTGTCTGGCAATGAATGAATGAATAATAATTATACGCTGATCCTCTGGGTGTAATTGCTCATAAAAACTAGAATATATAACCGTATAACAACAGATGGCTTGGAAGCAGTCGTAGAAAAAGTACTAGTGAATACGAAATAAGTGTACACAACATACGGACCGTATGCCCGTGGCATTAACTGGCTCCCTAGCATGTCTTCTTTACCAGTTGGCGTTAATTTTTTTTTTTTTTTTTTTTTGTATTTCGCAAACTACACACACACACACACACACACACACACACACACACACACAGGTTGAATTTCGCGCAACGATATAGGGAGAGTTTCTGAAAAAGGTACTGTATCATCCTGCTTTGCAGGAGTGATTTATAATAATAATAATAATAATAATTATTATTATTATTATTATTATTCGTCAAGGCAGAGGCGGTCGTAGTTTCCTAAACTCACGAAAATACGGCTTAGACTCGCAAGCTCAGGAGGGTTTCTTGTACAGAACCCCTTTCTTGGGCGATTTATGTTTCATACTTGACTGCAGTATTCTCTTCTGATTACGAGCAAGCGAGCAAGCATAGTGAAGCAATGTTTACTCTCAGCTGATAAATGAGCGGCCCGACACAACCTGGCCCTGCCCGACACGACACGGCCCGACCGTGATGGTTTCCAGATGCTAACAACTTTTCTACAATGTGAGACAGAGAAGATTCTTTCGACAGGTAGTAGGTACAATCAGGGAAAGTTCCACATTACCCTCTGTTCGAAACACTGGTGGTCGACGAATAGTCACGAAGCAGCAGCCAGACCCCACATGTATGGTACTTGTGAGTGGGAGGGAGGGTGGCCGGAGGTGGGAGGGTTTGGAGCGTTACTCACGTCACAGTATGAGTAGCCAGTGATAATGGGTCCGACTGTATTCTCAAAGTGCAAAAGCGGTATGCTGTTTGTATGGCATCACACTGTTCTCTGAGTCTGTCTACATTACTGCATATACATGTTTACTGTCAAAGATATGTCTTTGCATTCGTTTCGTAATGTTCGATAGGAACGATAGTTACAGACACTGATCTTATACAGTAATAAGACTTCCCATGTCATTCTGTCTAAAGGAAAATGAAAAGTCTGTTAATTGCTCATAAAGATTTTATTTTTATCATTAAACACTACCATAGACTGTGTATATATATATATATATATATATATATATATATATATATATATATATATATATATATATATATATATATATATATATATATATATCATTACAGCCAACACTGGTAGATAACTGGGTCTGGTTAGTGCGGCCCAGGATCGAATCAGTTGTGGGTAGAGATTTCGTTGCGTGTGTATGGTGAACTAAGTGAATTTTTCTCTTTGAAAGTTGGGTTGAAACAGGGATGTGTCATGTCTCCATGGTTGTTCAGTCTGTACATGGATGGGGTAATAAAAGAGATACAAGGTAGGGTAGTGGATGTTGGAGTGGCCCTGGTGAGAGAGGATAGTGTTTGGAAACTCCCTGTACTGTTGTTTGCAGATGATACTGTGTTGTTGAGTGATGACGAAGGGGAGCTGCAAGGCTTGGTGGATGAGTTTGGGAGAGTGTGTAAGAAACGGAATCTAAAGGTGAATGTAGGGAAGAGTAAAGTGATGGTCGTTGAGAGGTGAAGTCAGTGAATGTACAGCGAGGTTGGATGGTGAGGAATTGGAAAATGTGAGTACGTTTAAGTACTTGGGTAGTGTGGTGAGTAAGGATGGAGGTTTGGAGGGTGAAGTGCTTGAAAGGGTACAGCAGGGAAGAAAGGTTGCTGGTTCTTTGAAAGCAGTGATAAGAAACAGGGAAGTGAGCATGGAAGTGAAAAAGTTACTACATGACAGTATTGTGATACCAACTCTAACGTATGGAAGTGAAGCTTGGACGTTGTTGGAAGGACACAAGTCAAGAGTGAGAGGAGTGGAAATGAGTTATTTAAGAGGAGCCTGTGGAGTCACATGGAGAGAGAGGCTGACGAATGAGGATATAAAGGAGCGTTGTGGTGTGGATGTGGATGTGATAGGAAGCGTTATGAGGAACATACTGAGGTGGTTTGGCCATGTGGAGAGGATGGAGGGTGAAAGACTGACGAAGAGAGTGTATGTCAATGAGGTGGAGGGGGGAAGAGGGAGGGGGAGGCCGAGGATGAGATGGAGGGATGGGGTGGAGAGGTATACGAGAGAGGGGGGTGTGAGTTGGGAGCAGACGAAGAGAGTGTACAGTATGTGAGTGAGGTGGAGGGGGGAAGAGGGAGGGGGAGGCCGAGGATGAGATGGAGGGATGGGGTGGAGAGGTATATGAGAGCGGGGTGTGTGAGTTGGAAGCAGGGCAGTGAAATGGCGGGGGACAGGGCGACTTGGAGGCGATTTGTTTGTGGCCACCCCAAACGGGATTGAGGCATCTGGCAATATATATATATATATATATATATATATATATATATATATATATATATATATATATATATATATATATATATATATATATATATATATATATATATATATATATATATATATATATATATATATATATATATATATATATATATATATATATATATATATATATATATATATATATATATATATATATATATGAGCCTCAGTGGTAAAGTGTGCATTTTCGTACACTGAAGAACGAGGGTTCGCACCCCGCCAGGGTAATAAACTTTGGGAACGTTAGTCTGGCCATGTACTGTTTGCGGACATAAGGGGTGCTGTGGTTGAACCAGTGTCACATACTATAAAGTATGCTTGCACCCAGTCGGCTTGTGCGGGCCGATTACACTTGGTCCACAGACTACACACACGTCCAAAGCCACTCCAACACTTCAGTTACACTTTCAAGCACTCCTCACCCTACATACAATCTCTACCAGACAGCCTAAGTCACCTGGTAGAGATACATTGGCTGTATCGTCCCCATTTCGGTCGGGATAGGCCGGTCCTGAAGTGGACACTCAAACGGCTGGTGAGATGAGATGTCTGTGTATATATATATATATATATATATATATATATATATATATATATATATATATATATATATATATATATATAGTGTTTTTGTTATATATATATATATATATATATATATATATATATATATATATATATATATATATATATATATATATATATATATATATATATATATATATATATATATAGTGTTTTTGTTTTCGAGTCAGAACAAAATATAAATATATGTTACATCGTTACGAATATCTCCTGGGGAAACGTCTCACATTAAAGTCGAGAGGGAATTAAAGCATTCAAACCGCTGTGCGAACCCAGCAAACTTCCCTAACTTTCCTGACAACACTAACTCTACAGACATGTAATTTTTTAAAATATAATGCTAGCATCATATTGTCGTCTATCCATACTAATTAACTCAGCACACCATCTAAGTCATACATTGCAGACTTACACGTGATTCCCAACCTAACCCTCCTCTGTGCCCAGTCCCCCGCCTCCCCCTCCTTCACTCTCACAGTAACCAGACGCATGAGGTCTGGCTGCCGCTTCACATTCACCCGTCTCACACCAGTGCTTCGAGAGGTGGGTAATGCGGAACTTTCCCTGACTGTACATTCAATAAATTTTGTTTTTAGTCATATATTTACTCATGAGATCAAAGAAACCCCATGGAATCTTAGCTTTCCAAGGGAATGTACCGAGGGCTTCAGCTGACATGCTCCACTATGAAACCGATTAAAACAAAAAAAAATCCTGTTGTAACACTATGTTTTCTTGTATGAATTCTAAAAGTTAAATATCGGATATTGCGCTCATAATTTTACAAACTATTTTTTTATGTGTAGAAATCAGGAAGGAAGTCTGTGAGAAAATGTGAGAAAGTGAATATTTTAGCTCAATTATTCCTCTGTTATTGTTCAATTACGTCATCAGAAATGTTGAAAGTTTACCCCAAGATGAAATTATGATGATAGGCATATGTACAAAAGCTCACTCGCTCGTCACGCGCTCACAAAGCTCACTGTACTGGTCCCTATATGACTTAAACATCGACAGACAGTTGTTGTTGATTAACCCCAGTCTGTCTGACCGAGTTGATCTATCAACTGCAGACAAGCAACTGCCCCTGCAGGGTTGTCCCGTGCAGTGGACCGATATTCTCTTGCGACTGACACCACCTCACCACAACCAGGAGTGGGAATAGTGTGGAGGTTTGGTTCCTGAATGGACGCCACACTTAATATTTCGCCACCCAGTTAACAGGGACACCATAGCAGGCTCGACATCACCCCGTAATTTGATTTATGGTTACCACCCGACTTTGTAAATGGTTTCCTGGGTTACAGGAAACCATTAAGCTTGTCACTCAGTGTAGAGACGCTTGAAGTGGAAAGAAGAGTACAGTAATAAAAACCATAAGGAAAGAAGGGAGTAGGAAGAGAGGAGGACAGGGACAGAAATAGAATGAGAAAGGGAAAGGAAGCTGCAGGCAGTACTACACTAAGTGCATGATGGTCGCCACCACCCACCACCATCGACAGAAAGCTAGTATGTATAAATAACATCTATCCATCTGTCTATAGCCAGGCGCTATGGTCCCGTACTGGGTGGCCGTTTGACTTTGGGTTGGTTGTTTTACAGGGAGGGGCACTAACCTTCCGCCAACCTATTTGTTGACACGTACGGAACGCTTATGGGTTGGTTATATGGTTATCACCCAACGCTGTAAATGGTTTTCTGGTTTATAGGAAACCATAAGGCTTGTCACTCAATGTAAAGCCACCTGAATATGAATGGAAAGTAATAACAAATGACAGGAATGGTGGGAGAAATAGGAAGGGAGAAGGGCGGACACAGAAAAAGAATGATGGAGGTGAAGGCAGAAGTAGGCAGCACTACATCAAGTGGGTGGATGGAAATCGCCAACATCTACCACCTAAACAAGCCACTGGTAAGGAAGAGGTACCAGAAAACTTCCTAAATTCTCAAGAATGCAGATCTAAGGCATGCTAATAACGGGCAAGAACTGCATAAAAAATGATCTGCCGGATTGGAAAGCTGAAGTTACAAGAAACTAGTTTCCAGTTTTGCCATGTTTCAAGTTATATTGGTGTTTTTACAGCATTTATAGTAGGTTTTAAAATATGTAGATGGGGCTCGAATGCCGACTATTATTATTATTATTATTCATTATTATTATTATTATTATTATTATTATTATTATTATTATTATTATCGTCATCATCATGATCATTCAGTGTACGTATATGAATTACGAGATGCAGTCGTCTTGACATAATTTACTATATTTTTTGAAGGAACAGATAAAAGTAATGGCGATTATTTTGTGTATAGGTTGAAGACAGCGTGGTACGGTCGTCACGTCACGGCTGTACAGGATTAAGCTTAATAATATAATATAGTGAAAATACAATGTACCCTTTTCTGAGCAATATTTTTCATTTAGCTTCAATTATGTGTCCACAGATGCAATCGTTGTTATCTTAGGGACTTAGGCTGTAAAATTCTGACTGTAGTGTGCAAACAGCAGGCCTTGGGGTCGTTTTCGAGGGGGCTTTGGAGATTTCGTAACACCTCTTCCTTAGCGATTTATTTCATTGCTTGGATCATGCTATCCTCCATTTTAAAGCCATGCCTATACCAACACGATATAAATTACATAGCTGAGAATATTGTAAAAAAGGAGGCAAAGTAAACTGCTTAGGAAGAGGTGCTGCGAAGCCTCCCATGCCAGGCAGTATACGGCCCTTTCACAGTGAATGTTGGAAGTGATATAAAGTGTACATAATTCTAGGATAATGTACAAAGGGGGTCCGGGGAAAAGTGTACGAGGCACTAGGAGGTTATTACTTGCATAATTTCAAGTATAAAAATGTTATATCAATATCAGTTTATTTTTCAGACGTTACTGGACTCCATTTACTGATATCCTAGGGGAGAAAAATGATCTCCCTCATAATTCACCCATAATGTCATCAGTACATAAAGCTCCGTAATGACATGGTCATAAAGCACTATGAAGATCATCAGCAATTGTAGCTCCGTAACGTCTGCGACTTGGAATCATGTTCATATAACACTGATTACTTATAATTAGCCCCAGTATAAAATGAAGTTTGGCACACTTTTCTTATGAAGCTCTGTACATGAAAAATGTGTTCCTATATTGCTGAGGACGTGCATATAAAAAGGTTATTAGTTTGTCGCTTTGCAATGTGAATTAAGTTTTTAAAAATTTATAGCCTTTTTTAAATGGTATGTCTAGGGTTACTGTTTTCATATATTTTTCAGAAGAGATTACATGTAATATTTCTTTGAAACAGCCCCTTCATATGAGTTTCGTTCGTGTGTATTACATGTAGGTTGATTTTCAAAATGTATAACAAGTGCCTAGAACAATACAGTTATGGACATTGTATGCTTGAGGAAATACACGTACCGTCACCTATGGATGTATTATCAAACCTACGAGTGAAGCAAATTTTTCAAGATTTATCGCCGGATTTACCAAGGAAAGTTAACACTTGCACTAATCTGTCCTTTTCCCTTTAATGCACGAACATGATAAAATTTCACCTGAAGTAACCAACCGGATTGGATTACAGGGACAAATTTACCAGAAGTTGCCTAAAGGAACCAGACAGCCGGATTTCTGGAGAGAAAATGGCCATATTGCTAGAAATGGACCAGGCTAGCCTTGCACTATCAAGTGGTGGTCAAGTGGTTAGAGAGAAGGATGGAGGAAGTCAATACTTGTAGCAGGTGAAGTATCTCGAGTAGGATGTATGAAGATAATGCTGCGTTGCTTTTTAGCACGGAACAAGATCTTTGTCCTCAGGCCAGACTTTCGCCGTCAGGTGGTGGTCAAGTGTGTAAAAAGCAGTGAAGACAGTAACAGTTATCAGCACACGGAGAAAGGCTAAAAGATCCTGTACTCTTCTTTTGGCCTTTCTCCGTGTACTGGTGTTCAAGTGGTTGGAAAGGTTGTCTGGTGTCTGAGCAGACGTGAATTCAGTTCCAGGCTGGGTCAGGGAATAATCTGATGAAATGGATTAAACTAAAACGAACTTACTGATCTTCTACAAGACCCACCGATATGTCATAAAAACACCCCCACTAATACCAGTGCCCCAGTCCTGAATGATACAATCCAATCATGTATTCAACATGAATGTAGTGCTAAACTGGCAGCATGTGAAAGTGTGTGCATGTAGCAGAACTGCTGGGAAACAGGGAATTAATCATCATGTTTTCGTCCAGAGCCGGATTAAACAATTAAAGAAAAGTTCAGAGTCAGCCGAAAAGTACATAACAATAAACCCAGCCGCCGTACTCAATACCTCCCGAAATTAAGTATAACTTAGATTTTCAACAAAACTGACTGGTTAGTTTCCATCCACTAGGAAATTACCTATGAAAAAATTATTTAAAAATCTGTAAAAAAAAAAAAAAATGGCACAAGCGCTTCATCAAACTGTGTCCGTTGATGGGACACACCATCACACTCACCAAACACAGTCACGATCGATTTCCTGTCATATGTAATGTAGTGCTAGGTGTTTAAGGCTCGACCTCTCGTTCCTCAGACACCTAACACGGAGCGGGGTTCTCTTTCGAGACCGGGGCTTAGGACAAATAAGAGAGAGGCAGGACACAAAAACTCCAGGCAATAACCTTACACGTGTATTACTCAGTCAGACAAGGGACAACAGCAGATGTTACAACACAATATTTGGTTAATCACAAACACTTATACCTAGATAATTAGTATCTCACAGGATACTATGGGAGAATACACAAAAATAACACTCGAGGCGGAGTATGCAAAATTATGGTGGTACAAATCTAAACTGGCGGCTAGGGTGTGGCGCGACCCTCTGTACAGTGTTGCTATGTTTTCCAAACCCGTGATGTGAAACGGCTGTTATATATGTAAAAGGCAGCACAAATAAGACAAACACATATGAATACATTGTTAACGTGTGTATTATAATATATAAAAGAAGAGTAAACTTATTATGCATGAAATATTTATACGGCAATACAAAAACGTGGCATAAATATTTTACAGTGTTGCTGTAAAAAATGTAGTCACTTTTATTGGCTTTTACCGTATTTCTGGGGTGGGTAATAATGTCACAATTACGATTATAAGATAATGTGCAGGAATATAAGTAAAAATATGCTAGTTTCTTAGTAAGAGAAAAAATAACACATTAAACCCTCGTGAGCGGCAACACTCACACAGACCCAGATTAACCCGGCCAGAGCCTCCTCGTGTCACTCTTCTTTGTGTCCTTACCTCCTGGGTGGTGTGGAAATAATGTCAAATTCACACTATGTACAATATAATGTAAAAGAAGATAGCCAAAATGTATCCTAAAACATCATAGATGAGAGAGAGAGAGAGAGAGAGAGAGAGAGAGAGAGAGAGAGAGAGAGAGAGAAGGGGGGGGGAAGGGAGGCCAGGGGAGGTGTTGAGGGAGAGATGGAGGAAGGGAGGGAAGGAGGGAGAGAGTGACTGAATGAAAACAAATCATGGCACGCACCAGCGAGGTCATCTGGCGACAAATGTAAAACAATAATAAATATTATTAAATATAATGAGATATAATAAAAAAATAAAGAAATGAAAGCATAAGTTTATAAGTTACTCATAAAAAAAACAAAATTCCCAAGAGTGATGCACATCTCCCCCAGGAGAGAGAGAGAAAGAGAGAGAGGGGGGGGGGCATCGAGGGTATGGAAAACGTGGCAACACTGTACAGGGCTTCGTGCCTCACCCTAGCCGCCAGTTTAGATCTGTCCTACCATAGTAGTCCAAGGTCTCTGAGCACGTGGAGGAGTTAGAGATGAGGCTCACTAGGGGAAGGTGTAAGGCACTGGGGTCTAATAATGATTATGGTAGTATGAGGCGGAGTTTATTGGTAGCGTGTTCACTTTACTATTTTCTGCGGGCAAGGGACTTTTGGTTAATTATAAATACAAACTCCACGGCTTGGGTGTTTCTCTTGCTGTGATATGATAAGTGTTGTGCATTGGTCTTATCCACTATCACTTGAATTCCATATGGACTATTCACTGTTCTGCCTTGTCACTGTTAGACCATTATTATTCCAATTTCACTTAAAACACTTGGTCTGGTACTACGAATGCACTTTGTCGCCTCGCCACTGTTATACTACACTACGGGCGCAGTCACTGTCTCATGGGTCACTGGGCAGCGGGTGCGGCAGGGAGACAAGCTGGCTACAGTTCTGCCGGGGCAGGGGCACCGCCAGGGGAGGCCGTGCTGAGAGGGCATGGGATCACGCGCAGGGGCGTCTTCTCTCGTCTGGGTCTGCAGGTGGCGAGGGGGCCTGTACTCTCTGGGCTGGGGACAGGAGTGTGGCCCTCAGGACTGGGGCCGAACAATTGCCTGAACCTCTCGTTCAGGTTCCTGCCAGAGGTAGAGGTCCCCCGCCGTCGAGACGTAGGGAGTTCCCGCCCAGGCGTTCTGGGGAGGGCCTGGGGTTCCCGAGGGCTGTGGCCCCCAGAGCTAGGCAGCGCCGTCAGGGAGGGGCTGCAGCACCAGTCTGCGTCAGGGTCCATCAGGTGAGTCTTCTCCAGGGCCAGTCGTAGGAAGCAGAGACCAGGGGAGGCTATAGGGCCTCTCCAGTACTCTTCTACGTCCTCTGCTTCGGGAGTCAGGGAACTCGTCTAAAGCTGGGGCAGTGGGGCTGCTCTCTGCCGCTTCCGGCCGTGGCTTCCCAGGGGCATGACCACAAG
Source organism: Coenobita brevimanus (assembly GCF_032717465.1). Classification (NCBI taxonomy): domain Eukaryota; kingdom Metazoa; phylum Arthropoda; class Malacostraca; order Decapoda; family Coenobitidae; genus Coenobita; species Coenobita brevimanus. The sequence goes on along the minus strand of NC_137043.1, from coordinate 23,198,455 downwards.
GCGCCAAGGCCCGGCTATTGGCCGTGGCCTGAGAGGTTGAATAACTACCAGTGAACCCAGGGACACCTTCAGAGTGGCTACCGGCCGTCTGACGAAGGCAGGAGCAGCTACCGGCCGACTCCTGCAGGAGGGATGGAAAGCGGCTACAGGCCGACTTGGGGACAAGACCTTCGGAACGGCTACTGGCCGTCTGACGAAGGCGGGGGTGGCTGCAGGCCGACTCCTTCAGCAGGAACGAGCAGCGGCTACAGGCCGACTCAGGGGCAATGCCTTCAGAGCGGCTACCGGCCGACTCCTTCAGGAAGGGGTGTGGAGTGACTACAGGCCGTCTCCGGAAGGACATCTTCTGACAGAGGCGGGAGCAACTACAAGCCGTCTCCTTGTTACCCTCAGGTCGGCTACTGGCCAATTCCTTAGCGCGGAGCGGGTGGCTACTGGCTGTCCCAAGAGGGAATACACCTTCAGAGAGGCTACTGGCCAACTCCTGAAGAAGGCGGGAGTGGCTACAGGCCGACTCCTTAGAGATGCTGGCAGGAGCTGGACAGACAGCTCCACCCCGAGGTTGGTTGGTGGAAACTCGCCCGGAAGGTAGTGCAGGATTCCTGCTATGGCGACGGCGGGAGGGCTCCGAGTCATAGGGGCGTTCGGCCCTTGGCTGACTGGGCCGTTGTTGCACCGAGTCTCGGTGTGCCGCTGCTGCTCCTCCGTGGGGTCCTTGTGGGTGTGTCTGGGAGTTCACGGGTGCACTATGCTGAATTCCTGGTGGAGGTGGTTGGGCGTTCCAAGGGACACTATGCTGTGTTTCAGGTAAGATGGCCTTTACCAACTATCACTATTGCTGCAGTCAAATGCTGGGACTGCACAATAATCTTAACGTGGCAGAAAGCGCCGTCTGTCGTTGATATGATGCCTTACTATGGATTAAAAGTTTACTGGAAAACTACACTGCTGAAACAATAACCCGGTGGCTAAAGATTATGCACAAGTTCCTAAAGAAATAAGAAACTGACGGTTTTCCTGGGAGGACTTGGTATTTGCCAGGTGTTAATATCAACCATCCCGCCAAGCCAGATAATGCAGAACTGTATTTGACTGTGCTGCCGATTCTCAGGGATATTCAGTTAACAAATATTGTCTTAAGGGACCAGATCTTCGTATATGTGTGGTGGGAGTCATACAAGAGGATGACAGTACTACAAGTTAGTGACAATGTTATGCTTGCTTTAGGCATCTACGGAGGTGACATAGACAACTGAGCCAAAATCTCTTATCAGATAATGCTTGGCAGGGCAGCGAAATATGAGTCTTAACATTCTAGTCAGCAATTTCAGCACAAAGTCCCACGGCCTCGTACAAGGTATACTGCACAGTTAATACGATCTGATATTGCTCAAATACTTCACAGTTTATTTGCTCATACAGTACTTCCAAACCATGGAACCTCTGCAGCATCATGTGAACAAAACTGCACCCTCCCAAAGTTCAATTTTCAGTACAAGTGGATGTTATGCTTTTCCCTTGTACAATCACGGGCAAAAGTTTCTTTACCTTCTTGGAGAGAAGCAAGTCGATGATACAGCTGTATCATGAAACACTCTCAGATTGCTGACCTGGCCAGTGTTTGTTCGCCTGACTTTTCTCCATCTTTGTCTTCTACCTCCCTCTCGGCAGGGAGGTAAAGAAACTTTTGCTCTTGACTGGGCCACCAGGAGACTGAGGGGAACATAAACTGTTATGCGGGGTGTTTTAGCTCGTCTTTTCGGACTAAAAACGCCCGCAACTGAGCGGGGGTCCTCTTTCCGGACTGGAAATAAAACACTTACAAAGGAACACGGCATAAAAACTAGGCAGCACACCTTAACACATCTATTGGCTTATTTCAATGCACTGTTACAATACAAACAAAGAGTTACAGGATATGATGGAGACAGGTTTACAGAGTTAGCTTCCCAATAATATGTATCACACACAGCACAGGCAGAGAGTAGAGTTCTGTAATTATCTCAATGGTGAGTTGTAAGTTCTATATACCCATATTATGTCTATAGGCAAAATTAGTTTTGAGTAGTCTCAACCAGATGCACTATGGGTAGAGAGGGCCTGGGGTTGAGAGAGTGAATATTACTATAATTGATAAGAGCGCGAGTCGCGACACTCGAGAAAGTTACTTAGTCGCGGTGACACTGTTCACAGACTTTTGGCTTTTCCTCGCACTCATGCCGTCTTCATATGGCTATAGGTCCGTGTTCACTAGTCGTTTCTATTCTGCCTGGGTATTTGTCTCACAGTGTGTTACTTATATTATTTTGGCCTCACTCTTTCACTGTCACTGTTCACTCCCATCTCTGTGGTTTTCCAAGGCACACGAGATACGTTTCAGTCACTGTTGGCCCTTGTTTCCTGGGCTTAACGCAAGAGGCACCCGGGCATGGGAGGGGGCTCTACTGGGGAGCCCTCCTGTAGGAGACAGTGGACTATCCGTAGGGGTGTCACTGTCTGAGGTTCCTTCGTCAGGGGGGTGCAAGGAGGCTCTCCTGTTTGGGGGCCTTGACCTGAGAGGCCCTCGTGCTGGAGCCTCGTCGGTGGGGTGCAGGGAGGCCCTCCGACCTGGGGGCCTTGACCTGAAGGGCGGCCTTCAGGACTGGGGCTGAACAGCCGCAGGAGATGGGCCTGTCGCCTCTTCTTCCAGGCGGAGAGTCGTGGGGGAGTGGAGCACAAACGGCCTGACTCTGGGGGACGCCGGCCCGGTCTGGGAGCCTGGGTGCTGCAGTCGCCTTTAAGGAAGGGCGCCGTCAGGGGCAGACTGCGGCACCTCTTCTGTCTGGTGTCTGTCAGAGACTGGGACCGACCAGGTGTAGGTGGCAGAGCCGACACAGGGCCACGCCACCACTCCAGTAGTACCTCAGGGGAACCACACCTGGAGGGAGTAAGAGAGGGGCGTCCCATGCAGCCGAGAGGTGGAAGGCTGGCCGCGCAAGGGACCTCCTTCTCCGGGAGGACCTCAGGGATCACATGAAGGACGTACAGTGGCCATTCCTTCCCCCACACGTACAGTGGCCGATGTGGCGGTTCCGTGATCTCCAGGGTCCACAGCTGAAGGGCGTACAGTGGCCGTCCCTTCCCCCACACATACAGTGGCCGTTGTGGTGGTGCTGTTCCCGAAGGAGGAAGAGGTAGTGGATGAGGGGTGTACAGTGGCCGAACCTTCCCCGACACGTACAGTGGCCAATATCGCGGTTCCACTCCTGCTTCCTTTGCCAGCCAGAGTGCGCTCAATAGCTGACACTCCGGAGGTAGTACTCCCGTAGGAGGAAGAGGTAGTGGATGAGGGGCGTACAGTGGCTGTCCCCTCTCCGACATGTACAGTGGCCGATATCGCAGTTCCACTCCTCTCTTTGCAAGTTGGAGTGCACTCAATAGCTGACACTCCGAGGCCTTTTCCAAATGTGACTGTAGCTGAAGGGCAGACAGTGGCCATCCCTTCCCCCACATGTACAGTGGCCGATGTGGCGGCGCTACAGGGGGAAAGCAACTGAGGGGTGTACAGTGGCCGAACCCTCCCCGGTACGTACAATGGCCGTACTGCAGTGTTGCTTGGGACTGACTCTGGCTCAGTCCCACCCCAAACCTGGTGAATGCTGTCCCGCCCACAGGGTCGTGTCCTCCGCCAGCGTAGTTTCTGTCGGACCGGTTGAGGGACAGAGGGACTCAGGGCAGGGGGGCACCGATGTCCTTCTTGCTCCGGGTTGACCTCTCAGGGCACCGATGTCCTTCTTGCTCCGGGTTGACCTCTCAGTGACCCGGCCCTCCATGGTGTCCTCCTGGGGTGGTGGTGAGACGGTGGCTTGGTGGTAGGGTGGCCGGTCCAGCGGCGGCAGGTATTTCATAAATAAAGGTTATACTGTACCATCGTACAAAATAAAAGTTTAATGTAGCTACATAGTTATACTAATTTGTTAAAATTATAATATTAATTTCCTAAGTAGCAACATATATGTATTATTAACACTGAAATTGTTATGCTAGGTGTTTAAGGGTCGGCTTCAGGTCCCTTGAACGCCTATTCTGCAGCTGGGTTCCCTTTCTAGGCTGGAGCTTAGTAAACTAAGAGAGACACAGGGCACAAAAACTCAGGGCAACAACCTTACATGTATATTGGTAAATTCTAATGTGCAACAGGTATATGTCACAAACAGAAATCAAGGCAATCATATAACATGTACTGAGATCGGGAGTAGCAGTATCTAGCAGGATACTGTTGAGACAATAATTCAGGATAAAAGTGTAAAGTACAATGAACAGCACTTAGGTGTTGGGCAGGGGAATCAGTCACTGTAGCTTTGAGGGAAATTTACACTGTGGTTGGGATAGGTAGCGTGGCTATTGGTCTTACGTTGCGGAAGTATTATATTACTAGAGCTGAGTTACACATTCGCTGTAGTCACTGTAATCACTGTTTCACTGTTGGTTTACACTTCCGGTCCTGTGACACTGATAGAATTTGGACTTAGTTTCCCTCTGGTATTTTAATGCAAGGCCCGATGTTTTAGGTCACTGTTTCACTATTTGTCTATTCTTCCGGTACTGTAACACTGATAGGATTTGGGCCTAGTTTCCCTCTGGTATTCTAACACACTGCCTGATGTCTATGTCTCTGTTTCACTGTCACTGCACTTCCACTGTCACTCACTGTCAGGGCTGGGTAGGGTGGCGGCGTTGGCGGAGGGCAGCCGGAGAGCTCACAGCCTGGCTCCTGAAGGGGGCTGAGCTCTGCTAAGGGCCTCTGTATCCTGCGGCCATGGGGTCACTAGTAGGGGTGTCCTCTTTCATCCGGAGCTGTGTGCGGCGAAGGGCCCAACACTGTCGGGGCTGGAAACTGGGGTCCAGCCCTCAGGACTGGGGCCGAAGAGTTTCCTGAAGCGCTCACTCAGGCGCCTGATGGAGGACATCTGTCGTCTGCGTCGGGGTGGGGAGAGGTCTTGCCTGGGGGTCCTGGGGGCGGGTTCGGGGGCCCGTTGGCTGCGGTCTCCTGCTGTCGGGGATGCTGTCAGGAATGGGCTGCAGCATCGGCCTCTGTTGGAGTCCGTCACATAGGGTCCCTCTGGAGCCAACTGTGCAGAGAATAGCCCTGGAGATGGTACAGGGCCTCTCCACGGATCCTCGAGGCTGAGGCCTTCCTCCTGAAGGTTGCTTCGCTGGTGGTGGACAGTAGGGTCGTCTGCACCCCCACCAGTCGGCAGGTCTGATGGCAGAGCGCCCTCTCATAGTGGAGTCACAGGGGGCGAGGGGCTTTGGTGCTTCTCCCCGGCATGGCTGCCAGCTGTCGCTGGGTTCCTGTGGGCGACGAAATCGGGGTGGCTACTGGCTGTCCCTTCCTCATAGGCGCGGCTACTGGGCGTCGCCTGGGCCCGATTCCCTGACGAGGATGCAGGCAAAGTGCAGCTATCGGCTGTTACTTGCCTGTAGGTGCAGCTACCAGCCGTCGCCCGAGCCCCATATAGAGGATGACATGCCGACGAGAAGCGACTGAAGGCCGTCTCCTGCTGACGGGCACAGCTACCGGCTGTCACCTGTGTCCTGTCCTCTGAGGCAACTACAGGAGGAGAGGGGACGTACCCTTCTCTCCCCAGCGAGGCTACTGACCATCGCTGGTTCCTGTAGCGGGGTATAGCAGCACCTGACGGGGAGTGGCTACCGGCCGTCTCCTGCGTGGGGCTTGGCTACAGGCCTTGGCCTTTTTAGGGCGTGACTACTGGCCGTCGCCTAAGCCTGGCTACGGGCTGTGGCTCTTAATGGGGCCCGGCTACTGGCTGTCTCACAAAGGGCGTGGCTGCTAGCTGTCACTGGGGTGCTGCTTGGAGCTAAGGAAGTAGGTCCACCCCAATCCTGTCAAAGGTCAGCTTGCCCGCAAGGTAGTCTCTGTTTCCTGCTATGGTGGTAGCGGGCAAGTTCTGGGTCATAGGGGCGCACGGCCCAGGTGGAATTATGTCTCTGTCACCCAGGGTCGGGTCGTGCTCTGTCTGTCCCTCCGCAGGCTCCTCCCGAAGGTGTTGTGCTGCCCTCAGTAACTATTCCTGGCATTTTCTATCTATCTATAAACCTAGGCTGCTTCCCCCAAGGAAAGGGAGGTAGCAGAGACAGGACGACACACTCTCAATTTTCTCATCCACTCAAACACATTCATTCACATCTTAGCCTCAAAGGGGAGAAGTGCAGTACTGGCATTTTAGAAATGATATACTGATTTGCCGTAACATTCCAGCTACTGATATGAGATTCTGCTGATTTACACAGATTAATAATACTTAGCAGGGCCGGATTAAAGGGTGGGGCAGACACTGTGTGTGTACTGTATAGGCGAGGCATACCTTAAAAATGCATTGGATATGGAGATGACTGAGCTTTGCTAGTCTTCCACAAGATTCCATTCCCCAGAGATCCAACAATTCTTAACCGGTTCTGATACTAGACACGGTTATTGTCGCGGCGCGTGACTATGAGGTTGTCATTATCATGCCTTGGCAACCTACCCATCAACAGTGGGTCCAATTTCGTGTATAATATGATACGCATGTGATTCGTGCAGAATATATTCGTGTATGTTAATACCGGTATTTGTGTATAATATAGTCATGTATAATAATATGATTGGTGTATAATATGATACGAAATTGGACGCATTATTTCCAGGTAGGTTGCCAGGGTATGATAACGAAACCCTCTGATCCGCGCGCCGCAACTATAGTAGGCAGTCTCATAAAGGGAAGCATGTCGCACACTGTCAGTCACAGGGCATTGCTGTGGACTGTGTTCTGATTGCTTAATTAACAATGATGTTGAATATTCTTCCAAAAGACACAGTACTCTCACTGGCCTCACAAATATACTGAAGGTCGACGAACTTCCACGGCACACACCGGGTTATTTAAAGCATTAATGCACTTGAGTGATGTGCCCAAGAAACGATGCCTGTATAGGGTCTCATCCTTCCATTTATAAAACTAGATCTCCCACCTGGAAATTTCTCTGTGACTCCAACCATCTCTGACTCTACTGCACTTATGAGAAGTATTGTCTGATCCATCTTCTCCAAAAATAATGGATGCTGTGACCAGACCCAGTCTCCATATTATACCAAACAGGTAATTTTTACATGTTTTACACAAAACAGGTAATTTTTATATGTTCTACCCACTGGAGGAGCATGACCTGGCCCAAGCAAGAGTAATTCGGCGTTAAAAGCATCCAAGTTTTTGAAGGCATCTAGCAAAGGAGTCTTCTGTTAATTATTCCTTCTGTTCCATAACACACAGTTAGCCTCCAATCTTTCATCATTCAGAGCCTGGTTCCAGATCTTGACACTGAAAATAATATTTGATAATTCTAATTTGCCTTTCCTACACCCTTCCAATAAATGAATTTCCCATTTGATGTGCTGGAGGAAAAGCTGATGTTTCAACTCATTTTATCAACTCCAGTGACTCCGTACTTCTCATGCTCCAACCGAGCTCCAAGAATAAACGTACGGGCAGAGATTTCACCGGGGTTGGGGGTGTGGGCGGAAGAAGTTTGCCCTGAAAATGCTCGAAGAATAATAATTTGTTTATTTAATTTGATTAGTTTATGCTTAAAAGTTCATGTTCAAATTTGTATTTGCATTTAAACTGATGTTGAGTAATGAATATGCATCAGAGAAAACCGAAAACAATCAAATCAGTTTACCAGTAGCGTAGCTCGGGGGCCATATGGAACCCTTCAGTTTTTGAATAACAAGAATCTATTAAAAAAAAAAAATACACAAAAAATCAAAGGAAACATGGTATTTGGCTAGGTATTTGTACATTTATAGATATTTTTCTATGATTCATTAATTTTCCTAACCCTTTCATGCACGGACTCCAACCGAGTCATTACATACCATCCTGTACAACGCACCATGATGTACATCATGTCAAACAAAGGAGGACACAAGTTTCCTGCCGATGTGTGTCATATTTTGGTATGTTTTTTTTTTTTTATCCGATTTGTGTCATGGTGCGCTTTACAGGTTGTTAAACAATCTAACGACTCAAACCACCTGCGCCTGACTTTTCTGGGGATTTTACTATGAATCTTCCATATATACTCGACTGAGTGATAATTTTAAACATTTATATTAAAAATTTTGTTATGCCCAGGAAAATTTAGCCTAATAGATAATATAGCCTATTTAATCTGATCTGAGAAGGGACGAGCCTTAAGCTATTGAAGACAGGCAGCTGAGTGGTTGTCCGAGTAGCCTACATTCATTATTAATGATGCATTTTAAATTATTTATATTATATGGGTTTAGTAACCGTTTAACGATAAGGCTGCCCAAATAAGCTATTATGCATAGTTATTTGCAGAGATCAGTTTAAAAACGGGGACTTACTAAGTTTATCAGATGGCCGAGATACGTGTGACATTTTGAACTGTCGGAACAAATAAAAACACGTCCAGGTAAAGTGTTACAAGTACAGTACCTTGCTTCTCTTCCCCCATGTTCAGGCAAATTAAGGTAAATTGCCATTGTTACTGTAGATGTTTTTAGGTCGGCTTCCTATCCCAACAACACCTGAGGTTTAGCTGGGTTCCCTTTCTAAACCGGAGCTAGGATACAGTATGAGAAGAACAGGGCATAAAAACTCTGGACAACTATCTTACACGTATATTACCAAATTCTTTAATACAGGACAGACAGACAATCTGACAGGACTCTATGCAAAGTCAAGACTCGGACTGGCAGATATATTACGGGTATCACGAAGGATACTGGCAGTCTCGAAAGTGGAAGACAGACATTGTACTTAAGTGGAGATGGAATTACACTTTGATCTAGGGCTGCATCTACTTTACAGATGTTATGTTCATGTCCCGTGTTACACCAAATGGAGTTATGATGGTTACTAGCGTTCGTGTCCTGTTTCACACTCGGTGGAGTTAGGATAGTTAGGCACTGTCACTAGCGTTCTAAACAATGCTGTCAGCTCTCACTTTCACTCCACTGGCACTTGAATCACAGTCACAGTAGGTCTATGGGGAAAGGGAACGGACCGACTGGGGGGACCGGCGACTCATAGGTGTTGGCCCGGCGTCAGTACAGTCCCTTCAGGTGTCCTCTCGTCTAGGGGCCACGGGACTACACGTAGGGGTATCGTCCTCCATCACGGGCTGTGGTCGGGCGTGGTGAAAGGTCCCTCGCTGGCGGGGCAGGGCACACAGGTCTGGCCCTCAGGACTGAGGCCAAACAGCCTCTGCAGGCGCTCCTGTAGGTGCCAAGTGCGGGAAGGGCGCCGCTTCTCCTCAAGACTGGAGAGGTCGCGCCCCGGGGTACTAGGGATGCTGTTGAGAGCCCGTTGGCTGTGGTCTCACTCCCGCTGCTTCGCCATCAGGGTAGGACTGCGGCATTGCCTATGGCAGGAGTCCAACAGGCGTTGGTCTCCCTCTGGTGCCAGGTGGATGGAGTGCAACCCTGGGGATACCACAGGGCCTCTCCACCAGTCCTCTATAGGGAGGTTCTCCTTCTGAGGGCTGCCTCGGTCTAGGGAGTTGGAGGTGGGACCTACTCTGCCACTGGTGGGGAAGCCCGAGCTGGGGTCGTCTTTGGGCTGTGAAGTCACAGGAGGTGAGGGACTTTCGTGGCGTCCCTCCCTGGTGTGGCTACCGGCCATCGCCGAGGTCTCTTGGGCAACAGGAGGAGGGCAGCTATAGGCCATCCCTTTCCCGTCGGTGCAACAATCGGTCATAACCGGGGCCCGACTTCCTGACGGGACCGCAGACGAAGTGCAGCTACCGGCTGTTACCTGCCTAAGGGTGCAGCTACCGGCCGTCGCCGGTCTCATATGAGGGACGACGTGTAGGCGGGGGGTGGCTGCAGGCCGTCCCCTGTCTACTGGTGCAGCTGCTGGCCATCACCGGTGTCGTGCCTCTCGAGGCAACTGCAGAAGGAGAGAGGGCATACCTTTCCCTACGTGCGGCTGCCGACCGTCACGGGTTCTGCAGAGGGGGTGAGCAGCACTATTAGTGGCTACCAGCCATCTCCTTAAGTGTGCAGCTACTGGCCTTCACTGTTGCATGGCTACAGGCTGTTACTTTTATTGAGCAGCCACAGGCCATCTCTTTAGCTGTGCGGCTACCAGCCGTCACTGGGGTGCTGCCTGGAGCTAAGTTGGTAGCTCCACCCCGATCCTGGCGAGGGCTGGCTCGATTGGAGGGTATTGCACCCGGACTGAGATGTTCACGCCGGGTGCACTCTGTGGAACAGGGGCGCGTGGCCATGTGGGACGTATGCCCATATTGCACAAACGTCCTGCGCACGCCCTACCTACTCCTCCGCTGTCGCCTCCTGGGGGTGTTGTGATGCCCTGGGTTGCCACGGCTGCTATTTCAGTCATTACTGCGATAGTTTGCAAAATATAACCTAGTGAAACACGATTTCCAATGAAACATGACATATTCCCTGAATTTTGATAAATGATAAGATAGACAGAAGGACGGGGGGGGGGGTGCTCACGGGATGTCCCACTTGACTATAAGGCAGACGAATATTCAGATTTACTTGATACTGTTTTGTTCTTGCATTAGCTTGCATTATGCTTACCACTTTTGCATCATCAGTAAGCTTTCTATTTTTTTAGTTTCGAATATCTAGTTACGACTTGACAAAGTATGGGCTGCGGGACATTTAAAAGTGATCGTGACACAGCTTTTTCACCCATGTCTGCCATACTTCATTGGAAAGCCGATGTTTCACTAGATTATATTTTACAAACAGTCACAGTAATGGCAATTTACCTTTACTTGACTGAACATGAGGGAAGAGAATCAAGGAACTTGTAAAACTTTACCTGGACGTGTTTGATTTGTTCCGAGAATTCAAAATGTCACACGTATCTCGGCTATCAGATAAACTTAATAAGGCCCCTTTTTAAATTAATCTATGCAAATATCTATATATATTTTTTGGGGGAAGAGGCATTCATATCGTCAAACGGTTACTGGAAGCCATATCATGAAAATAATTTAAAATGCATTGTTAATAATGAATGTACTCGCACAACCACTCAGTTGTTAACTTCCAAAAGCCTAAGGCTTGTCTCTTCTCAGATCAGATCAAAGCTACAATGGAAAATTGGGGAAGTTTCCAGAATGCTCTTCGCCACCACTGTGGTTTTGGGACACTTGAGGAAATTTGTTTTACTTGCTTGTATGAGCTTGTTCATTTAGACTGAGATAAAATCTCATCCATCTATTATCCAATCCTGCCTTGCCCCATAAGAAGCGTAGGAGCCCAGAGCTAGGCATGTTGGTCCTGACATTTAAGATGAGTGACCAGCCTCGCTCATCCCTGAGTGGCATTATGTGAGCAATAACCCCAACCACCCCTTGGATATAAACCTTCACCAGCTCAATCCGATAGGAGAGCCGCAATTACCCACTAAACCACCAGGTGCCATAATTTGGTTATATGGTTACGACCCAGCGTAGTAGATGGTTTCCTGGTGTACAAGAAACCATTTGGCTTGTCATTCAGTGTAGAGTCATCCATAGGCAGAAGAAGAGGAGAGAATGAAGGAAGGAAAGACAAAGGAGGGAGTGTAAAGTCACCCGCAGGCAGATGGACGAGGAAAGAATGAAGTAAAGAAAGACAGAAGAAGAAGGAAGGAAAGGAGGGAGGAGAGGAAAGGGCAGACACCCAAGAGCAGCACTACATCGAGTGAGTGAATGGTGAGCGCCCCCACCTACCACTGATAACGTCTCACGTTTTCTTTATTTTAGTTAATGTGTTGTTTACATTGTTTTAATTGTTTGATTATTCGCGTTATGGATATTAGAGCAATAATAATAATAATAATAATAATAATAATAATAATAATAATAATAATAAATGAGGACTGTGTAAATTCTGCATCTAACCTTACCAGATTTTCGAGGGCCCCTCAAGGAGCAAAGTCCCCGGGCTCCCAAATGTCTAGTTACGTCCCTGCAGTTTACCCTCTCATATTGAGCAAAATACCTTCTTAATAATGAGTGAATTCAAGTAGTTATAACCCTAATTCCCTTTAAAAGTACCAGTACGCCATTACAATGATATGCCCTGAAAAATCAGCTTTTTCCTCTGAAAAGGTCCTGGGGGGGAGGGGGCTGCCGTTCCTCAGACCCCGCACTTCGTACGCCTATGGGCCTCCAACAGCTACTACCGTAGTACTCATCATATGTGAAGATACAGCTATATTGTTTTTCCCTTCACGAAGAGGAGCCCAAAGCAATCTGTACCTGTACATGCCAAGGTTAGGTTACGATCAGTTGCCTCTCGTAACTCTGATTCTGATGTAGGTGTAGGAAGGAGAATTTACGCGGAACGTAAGAATAAAATAAATAAATACATAAATAAACAAGAGAAGCATAACTCATGACAATTATCATCTCGTAATTAAAATAGGTCTCTACAGAAACAACATGGAGATGTTCTACGAGCTCCATGCCTCATGGGAAAAAAAAAAAAAAAAAAAAAAAAAAAAAACGATAGAGCTAATTATAAGTCTGGCAGAATATGACATTTAACCTCTCGAATTTGATTATTTCTTTAGCTTTTTTCCCCCATCTCGAGGTGATTTTATTCAGTTTTGTGGAGGTGTTTCGATTTGGAGGGAATAGAGACTAGAACTGCATGTGACATCCTCATAGTCTACTGTCCCTAGGGTAAAAATATGGTAAACCCATGACTAATTGCAACAGAATTTATTTTGGTTTTACATTACTAATCACAGTTTCTTGTACCTTCTCCTAAAATTATAACTTAATATGTAGTATATTTAATTTGTTATGTGCATTTAATTACAAATTAGTAGAGCATATACCGTGCTGTATTTTCTGCAGTTAATCACATATTGTTACCCTCTTTCACTGGAGTATCATTCAACTTTCTTAATTTTTTCCCTCCTGAAAGCTTAGGTACAAAGACAGGTAACTGAAAAATATTATAATGTATTTCACGTACAAGAAATTGTACTAATTACAGAATATACACATATATGCATATGTAGGTCTTTAAAAGTAAACTGTATATTGAGCAAACATGATTGATATTCTGATTAAACTCGAGTTAAACTTGTTTCCATATTCAAAGTTGAACTACCTTATGATATGTCCCTTCATCAATTGAAATGCCAAGCCAGTCAAAAACAATGATAGGTTCCTGAACACTCTGGGCAGAAAAAGGATCAATGTTACAGTCAAAAATGAAAAAAAAAGAATATATATATATATATATATATATATATATATATATATATATATATATATATATATATATATATATATATATATATATATATATATATATAATTTACCTCTGGTATAATATAAATATTAATACTAATAATAATCATCATCATCATCATATTCATCATAATGTACAAATCTGAGATTTCTTTAGAATATACTCTTCCCGCTACTGGCGTATTGCTTTCCAGAAAATAAAAATTTGGTTGATACAGTTGAAAACAAAGAAGCAAAATTCATATGCAACTCTTCACACCAATACACTCTTACTGCTTGCATCCTACTCAACAAATAAATATATACAGCATGCCGCTTTTTCTTTACTATACTTTATCAACTACTCATATCCATATTCACAACTCACTCAGTACAGTATATCTTCTGAACTTTTCATTCATTCATTCATTGCCAGACGCCATGTATCCCAGACGGGGTGGCCAATGGCTTAGAGTTAATTGTTTTACAGGGAGGGGCACTAATCCTCCACCAACCCCACTTGACTTAATTACTGTAAATAGTATCTGTTTCGTCTTCCATGAGGACTTTATTAGAATTTGAGCAGCTAATTCCATAACACTCTCCACATGCTTGGGAACATGCTAACCCCTGCTTCCTGCAAATGCACCTCCCACTTTCACAGTTCTCTTTGTTCAACAGTTCATCTGGTGCTGCAGGTATGTCTGTCATTACAGGCACATAAACTCCACCTTCAAGTTTCCAACCCCAACTTAAGGGACTAATGTGCTTCCCCATCCATTCTTGAACCTGAAGGTACACTCTCTGACTGTGGAACTTTGCAGCTGCTGAAGTTGGTGGAAGAGAATGCACCTGAACAAGTGTTGTACCAGCAGCAACTTTCTTGCAAAATATGCGGTGCCTTAAAGAATCTAGACATTTACTAGACTGACCCTTGTACAGAAGTACAAGTGCCTTCTCACCTGCTGTGCAGATGTCTTTTTGTTTGCTTTCTTTCAGAAACACATTTGCAAGATTTGATAAAACTGTACTGTTCAACAATGTTCTGAGTGCTGTGCACTTTCCAGTGCCAAATGGTCTGGATGTTGTATCACATCCAGTCATAGCATGCAAAAATAGAAGCAAGTGACGAGATTCTCCAAAAACAGATATCATATGCTGCACGTTCCACAGTCTCTTCTTACTGTTTGTCCTATCAGAATAGAAGAAGACGTTGTAAGAGGTAGGATCAGTATGGTGAGCCAGCAAAACAAGCAAATCGGTGTCTTCACCGATAACAGCAGTAGTTCGAACTTTTGCATATACTGTTGCTGTTTGAACAATGGTTAAGTCAGCATCACTCTCTGCATGGATCACTCTCAAGCCCTGATTTTCCAAAGCTGCACCAAGTGCCTTGATGAACCGTTGTTTATTCTCTTTGTTTGATAAAAACTCTTCTTTGGTAGAGTGGAGTAACATGTCCAATGTGAAGTGAACAGCTTTGCCATTTAGTCTTCTACAGCGCTTTAGTTGTGTCACATTCTTGGCGCTAGGACCTGATGTATATCCATCAAACACTACAACTGCATTCTGATAATTTTGTGTGACATAAATGATGTAAGACTTGATATTGCTTTGGAATGTGACTCCTCGTTGCCATGGAAAGCGGTGAAGAAGCGATCCACCGTCAAGCACATACTGGATATTTTCTGAAGGCAGTTCTGAAGAAGCACTACTGCTGACAATTTTCCAAAGCTCGTCTGCTAATCTTGCTTTTGATGGTTGCTGGAACACTCCAGTTGACTCAAATAGTGCAGATGGGTAGCTACAGAGTTCATATTTGAAAACTTCTCTTGTATCTTTATACGGTACTGGTTATTAGCTGCAGCTATTAACCTCTGAAACAGGAGCTGAGAATCAATTGTTTCCTTTTCTCCATTTATTACTACTGTACTTTTCACACTCTTGGTCACTGCTTGATCATTTTTTTTCATCACAACATCAGAAACACTTTGACCTTCCAATTTCTTTAGAATGTGAATGCCAACTTTCTCTGCAACGTCATTTACTCTGGAGTCTGCCACAGTGCCTGAACAGATGTTTCTCAGACTCTGATCTTCAGATGAAAAAGGGTTTCTTTGCTGGAGGAAAGTTGTTATGGTCAACATGTCTTGAGCATCCTTAGCTACTCTAGTTGGACCAAGCTCTTTATGTTGCTCACTAGATGCATACATTGTACCTGTGACTTTCTGCATGGCACTGTTGATTTCAGCACAAGAGGGCCTAGATAAAATCCATATAGCCCTTTGAGACTCACCTATTCCTCCTCCTCTTGTCAGTCCTCCAGCAAATTTTACATTCTTCATTAAAATCTGTTCAATGGCTAAATCTGAAGACCTGCCCAGAATCGGTTACTTTGCCGAATAACATGAAATCCCTTGCTGAAGCTTTGATGTACTTCAGGATGATTCTTTTCAAGTTTAATCATGTTTTGCAGATATATATATGCTGATTTTGTATATAAATTGTGCCCTGCTGCAGCTAGGTATGGAAGCATGGATTGCACTGTTGACAAATGTAAATGCCAGTTTTCTGTTCTCTCTGCCTTAAAGAATTTCTTTAGTATGTCTACCATAGTCATGTACTGTAGCCACAGAGTACTTGTTCTGCCACTTAATGTAGCTACTGTATTCTTAAGCTTTCTAACCATATTCAAAATAGTACCATTTCCTTTGAGATCCTCAGGGAGAAGTTGTCCATCAATAAGCTTCTTATTCAGATTTACAATTTCTGCAAAGATGGTGTCTTGAGATTTCTCTGAAAATCACACTTTTCTGATACAGGACATCTTCCAGAAGATTTAAAGTTTTGTGTTTCTTCAAGTAAGGCTTGGGCTTGTTCATCATTACTGGTTGACCTTTCTGATTCTCCATTTCCTTTCTCTTCATTTTGGAGAACTTTCTGTTTAATATTCTCTTTCTGATGCTGTGGAACAGGAAACTGAAATGTTATTGATGTTAGGAGTGCATTAAGGGCTGCATCCACAAGAATATGTCCTCGAACAGCACGTGTTACAGCCTTCCCCTGAAGCATGGCACCGACAGCATTTTTGCCATAAACAGTTGACAGTACTTCATGAAGCCCTGTTCCTTCCATGAGATGTCCAATGCAAGCAAGGAAGCTCATTTGCAAGTGAAATGGACCAAGCCGAAGAATAATGGAATGTAGATCACTAGCTTCATGCTCATTCTCAATGATGGCAAGTGCTTTCCACCAGAGTGGTTGGTCAAACGTCAGAACTGGTGTATGGTTATGACGCTTTGCCAGATCACAAATGTAGAGCAATGCAGAGTAAATACATGTTCTATCTCCTGGGTTTATATTAATCAGTGGAAGGAACATAATGGATGATTGTCCTGGAAATTCACCCTTAAGCACATATTGCATATATCCAGACCTAGAAGGTCGGTGTGAATCAAGTAACCATGAAGCTTTCCATAGAGCCTCTACTTCTTTTGTTGGGTCATCAAATTGTAGCACTTGTAATTTCGCAAATTTGATTTTTCTGAGTCCAACACAATCTTGCTTGTAAAATTTTATATCAATCTTGGCCTTTTCTACAACTTGTTGGAGATTGATGTTCTTTTTCCTGGTGAGAGGTAGATTGCGTGAAATTTTTGGTGTAATGGCTGCCATTATTCCCATGCCATGAAAAGTTCCAAGACCATCAATAGTTGCAACATTGTGATCTACATTATATGTCGTGAACTGAACAGACCTAGTATCACCAGTGGGGATTTTTACCTCTTGCCCTAGAGCTGCACTATACTCATAGGTCCTAACCTCCTTATAAGAGGAAGAGAATCCTAGAGAATGGAGAACATCAACCAAAAATTGTGATGCAAAACAGAGGTGCATTTGAACACCAAGACCAATTTGTAGTGGTGCAATCAGGAGGCGTGGAGAGGCTGCTTGCATTATTGCTTGCCCTATTGATGCTATTTTGATATATTTCTGATCACAAAAAACAGTTCCAAGTAGCAACTTCAGTGAATCTGGTACAAAATCTAAGTTGGCTGACAGAGATGAAATGTTACTGGATGATGGATAGTGCTCCTTTGACTCTTGAAGATTTCTGATGTCACTCTTAATTAGTTCACCAGCTGCTCTGATGCATGTTTCCTTCAAAACTTCTTCATTCTCACACGAATTAGTTGAATACAATGTATGTAGAATATATGATGCTGTTTTCTTAAATGTGATGAGATTTGGTTTGCCATCTTCTGCTGCTATAATCAGATCTTCGCCAAAGTACTTCTTCAGTTCTTCCTTCATTTTTTTCAAACAATATGCATCTCCATTTGTATACTCCTTCATTTTTGTGATCATATCATTGATGGTGATTTGTTCTGTTTTATTATCTAGCAGGTATGTTACAGCTTTTTTGAAAGCATTAGCTTTCTCATCATCAACAGCTCTCACTTTTTTCTTCTGTCTTGATTCATATTCAGAGGAAAACACAAAAGGCAATTTTCTTTTAGTGCGAAAATTAACACTGCATGGTTGGTGGTATAAGGCACCTGCTGCTGGGAGATCTGATACAAAGTTTAGCCTGCCTCTAACTTTTTCAGACCATTCATCTGCACGTTCCTGGCAGCATTTGAGTATCGAATCTTTAAAGTCATATGTTCTCACTGGCCATACCTGTGGACCACATGTGGCATCAAGCTTAACAGGTTCTCCACAAAAAAGGCAACATTTGCTGAAGTTAAAGCACTTACTTTGTGACCGCAAAGCTGGAGAGACAGTTGCAGGATTTTCATTCTCTTTATTCTTCAAAAAAGACCTAATACTATTTTTATTTGTGTACACTCGGCGACAGTGTTCATGTACTTTCTGATGTGCAGCAATATGGATTGTGTCTCCCCGGTCTTTACTGGCACGGTTGATGGTGTCCCTTCCCTTTTGTGTAGGTATGACAATCTTCTCACCAGAATGTAGGCTCTTCTGACAGTGTACACAGATCCATTTCGTATGGAAGTGTCTCTCCTTTCTTCTCTATTATATAAGCGTGATTTACAGATTCAATCAAAATAAACAATGGCATTTCAGAAATGGGTTATTAGAGACTTAGAATGCCGTGTCTCCTCGCTTGTAAGAAGATTACTGAGCCTACACGGAAGGAAGGACACCATCAGCGTCTTCTGGAAAGAAAGGAGAGACACTTCCATACGAAATGGATCTGTGTACACTCTGTCAGAAGAGCCTACATTCTGGCGAGAAGATTGTCATACCTACACAAAAGGGAAGGGACACCATCAACCGTGCCAGTAAAGACCGGGGAGACACAATCCATATTGCTGCACATCAGAAAGTACATGAACACTGTCGCCGAGTGTACACAAATAAAAATAGTATTACGTCTTTTTTGAAGAATAAAGAGAATGAAAATCCTGCAACTGTCTCTCCAGCTTTGCGGTCACAAAGTAAGTGCTTTAACTTCAGCAAATGTTGCCTTTTTTGTGGAGAACCTGTTAAGCTTGATGCCACATGTGGTCCACAGGTATGGCCAGTGAGAACATATGACTTTAAAGATTCGATACTCAAATGCTGCCAGGAACGTGCAGATGAATGGTCTGAAAAAGTTAGAGGCAGGCTAAACTTTGTATCAGATCTCCCAGCAGCAGGTGCCTTATACCACCAACCATGCAGTGTTAATTTTCGCACTAAAAGAAAATTGCCTTTTGTGTTTTCCTCTGAATATGAATCAAGACAGAAGAAAAAAGTGAGAGCTGTTGATGATGAGAAAGCTAATGCTTTAAAAAAAGCTGTAACATACCTGCTAGATAATAAAACAGAACAAATCACCATCAATGATATGATCACAAAAATGAAGGAGTATACAAATGGAGATGCATATTGTTTGAAAAAAATGAAGGAAGAACTGAAGAAGTACTTTGGCGAAGATCTGATTATAGCAGCAGAAGATGGCAAACCAAATCTCATCACATTTAAGAAAACAGCATCATATATTCTACATACATTGTATTCAACTAATTCGTGTGAGAATGAAGAAGTTTTGAAGGAAACATGCATCAGAGCAGCTGGTGAACTAATTAAGAGTGACATCAGAAATCTTCAAGAGTCAAAGGAGCACTATCCATCATCCAGTAACATTTCATCTCTGTCAGCCAACTTAGATTTTGTACCAGATTCACTGAAGTTGCTACTTGGAACTGTTTTTTGTGATCAGAAATATATCAAAATAGCATCAATAGGGCAAGCAATAATGCAAGCAGCCTCTCCACGCCTCCTGATTGCACCACTACAAATTGGTCTTGGTGTTCAAATGCACCTCTGTTTTGCATCACAATTTTTGGTTGATGTTCTCCATTCTCTAGGATTCTCTTCCTCTTATAAGGAGGTTAGGACCTATGAGTATAGTGCAGCTCTAGGGCAAGAGGTAAAAATCCCCACTGGTGATACTAGGTCTGTTCAGTTCACGACATATAATGTAGATCACAATGTTGCAACTATTGATGGTCTTGGAACTTTTCATGGCATGGGAATAATGGCAGCCATTACACCAAAAATTTCACGCAATCTACCTCTCACCAGGAAAAAGAACATCAATCTCCAACAAGTTGTAGAAAAGGCCAAGATTGATATAAAATTTTACAAGCAAGATTGTGTTGGACTCAGAAAAATCAAATTTGCGAAATTACAAGTGCTACAATTTGATGACCCAACAAAAGAAGTAGAGGCTCTATGGAAAGCTTCATGGTTACTTGATTCACACCCTCGACCTTCTAGGTCTGGATATATGCAATATGTGCTTAAGGGTGAATTTCCAGGACAATCATCCATTATGTTCCTTCCACTGATTAATATAAACCCAGGAGATAGAACATGTATTTACTCTGCATTGCTCTACATTTGTGATCTGGCAAAGCGTCATAACCATACACCAGTTCTGACGTTTGACCAACCACTCTGGTGGAAAGCACTTGCCATCATTGAGAATGAGCATGAAGCTAGTGATCTACATTCCATTATTCTTCGGCTTGGTCCATTTCACTTGCAAATGAGCTTCCTTGCTTGCATTGGACATCTCATGGAAGGAACAGGGCTTCATGAAGTACTGTCAACTGTTTATGGCAAAAATGCTGTCGGTGCCATGCTTCAGGGGAAGGCTGTAACACGTGCTGTTCGAGGACATATTCTTGTGGATGCAGCCCTTAATGCACTCCTAACATCAATAACATTTCAGTTTCCTGTTCCACAGCATCAGAAAGAGAATATTAAACAGAAAGTTCTCCAAAATGAAGAGAAAGGAAATGGAGAATCAGAAAGGTCAACCAGTAGTGATGAACAAGCCCAAGCCTTACTTGAAGAAACACAAAACTTTAAATCTTCTGGAAGATGTCCTGTATCAGAAAAGTGTGAATTTTCAGAGAAATCTCAAGACACCATCTCGCACCAGAACTGGTACGTCTCACTGCCGTGACTCCACTAACTTTCCTTGAGCCTTCAGCTTCATGGAGCAGAAGTCCAGCTCACATCCCATGGACATCAGATGGTCCAGATCAAGAAAGGATCCTTCATCTCGGCTACATAGGCTGGAAGCATAGCCTCACGCCATGCCACTTCAATCCATGCAGTTCTGCATGGTGCCCAGTTATGCCACACAATTGTTCTGGTGACTCAGACAGATACAGATGATGTAACATCAGGCCTCACAGAAGTCCGCTCTGAGGCTGAATCAATCACCAGGGAACACTTCTTGCTGTCCACTCTTCCGTCTACTCGCACACTGTCAATCGCAGTTCTTTTGCAGTTTCTCAATGGTGTGGGGCTACTTGGGCAAAACTGTCTGGTGGTTGCCCCTTAGCACTAACCTTCATCAGTTTTCCGCTTCTTTATTGTCTTTTGCAGCCTTCTTAACTTCCTTTCACTTCGTCAGACAGAACTGAAGTGTCCCACCTCTGCATGTCCAACACCCTTTTGTTACAACTGTAAATTTCGTTGCACTGTTCTGTTCTTGCTCTTTCTTTCATTTATAACAATCCTCCTTCCTGTGTCCCGGCTTCCCACAGAACCAGCAACTTCCTCTAGTCTTCTCCTCTTTCCTCTTCCACTTGCAGCAGTTCTCTTTCCTATGTCCTGGCATTTCAGAGCACCAACAACTTCCTTCAAATTTTTCCGCTTCAAGTACCTGCCCCTTTCCTGCCTTGAATCCTGCACTACAACCTGCCTGAAAAGTGGACATGCTGGACCTGACGTAGAACTGAAATTTCAGAGCCCTGGCTAGTGCTTCTTGCATGCTTATGGATTGTGCCTGCTTCACTTGCACTTTCAACTCTGCATTATCAAGAGCATCGATGAACTGATCCCTCAGAGGAATAGCCACCAAGTTAGGTGCCGCACCAGGGCACGCCTTGTATGCCATGCTCTCCAGGTCATAAGCAAGCTGCTGTAGGCATTCGCCTCGAGCCCGTACATGGGTCAGGAAACTTGCCCTGTAAACCTCAGTCTGGTACATGGTCCCATATCTGTGCTCCAGTACTTCTACGGACTGATAACTGCTCCTCTCCTTCACTGACATCTACCCAAGAGTCTTCATTGCTGCACCCCTAAGGCTAGTTGCAAGCTGCACTGCCCTCTACCTATCATCCCAAGGAACTCAAACTGCACACGATATGCCCAAGATACTTTGCTATCAAATTCCTGAGGTTTCTTTTTAATTAGACCCCCCATTATAGCCATGCACTTCACTGGTTTGAGGCCTAAAAACTGGGGCATCATAATTACGTCCAGGACTCAAAACTCCCACATTCTGATTATTCAACCCTGTAATGCAACCTTTAGGTGCTTGGGATTCGTCAATCTCCACTATAAACTGTCCATTTTTTTTTTCATATGCTCCTTGTACACTAGCCTGAAGCTCAGCAGCAGAAGATTTTTTAGCAGCCTCAATTCTCTCACTAATTGTTTTTAATTGGCTGTCTACATTCCTCAGCTGGTAGTTTAGATGCTCTCTGCACACCATCACGGTATTGCCTACCTCATACTTCTGCTGTAGTTGTTGTTCTTCATTACCCCCATGAAAGCATCTATCTGTCCTTGCATCCTCAGTTTTAACTTCTGTTGCTCCTGTAACACCTCTTGAAGCCGTTCATACTCCTCTTTCTGTTCTTCACTTTGTGCTTTAGCTGTTCACTTTGTGCTTGTAGATGTTCTCTGAGTTCTTCCTTTGAACTCTTTCTGTCCTTCACTCTGTTCTTGTAGTCATTCACCTTGTGCTTGTAGTTGTTCACTGAGTTCTTTCTGCCCTTCAGTTTATGCTCGTAGTTGCTCACAGTATCCTTGCTGAAACTTCATCATTGCAGCCAGAGACACCTTCTGCCTAGCCTGGCTTCTCATCCGTACACCCTCCGCTTCCATGTCGAAGATTTGACTGATTGCACGCTCTCTGTCCTAACTCCTGACACCACTTGTTACGTCCACGTCCCACATTGCCACAGGCTCCAACAGCAGTAATTCAGTACAGGAAGGACGTTGCCCAATGAGTTGTTCTTCCTATGGTCAGCCTTTCGATGTGCAACAAGATTGGCCCTGGCATGGTAAATAAACACTAGCTTCTCAAGTTCGCAGCCTTTATTCATCAAATAGGTACACTTCACTGTTTTCAGGAGTACAGGAGCTATACAATCTTCGTTAGGCCCCACTGACACTGAAACTAAAACTTAAATGAAACTGACTCCCCTAGGCTCCTCCACCTCCTTATATAGCCTTTCCTTCTCCAAAGTTTTAGAACATTCTCGAAGGAGCAACAGTTACCTCTCGGTGACATTCAAAATACCCCAGTTTTCTTGCACTACATCATCATCCGGACCTCCTTTCTCACCTTAGAGTTGCAATGTCCAGACAGCCCAAATATGCCAAGTCCAATGGGCCATGCTTCCATTCACTCATCATTCAAGCCCCTGGAATCCTGGCTCTATCGGATACGCCAAAAACATTCACCACGTTCTGTAGCTTCACATAAACATATCTGTTAGAGTCAGTCCGGACGCTGCCATGTTAAAATGGGGTGCCAAATCCCTGATCATGCACTTCTTCTCACAACATTCATCCAGCCAGCTCGATTTCTTGCCAGTTCTCTAACCTCACCGACTTCCAAACCTCTCTTCCTCACACACTCATCCAACATACAGTATCTCTCCACCTCCTCCTTTGCCTACCTTGCCTCCTCCCTCCCTCAAATTCTCTCAGATATACCTTTATCACCACTCTATTGTTTTCCATTCTCTCCACATGACCATACCATCTCAGTACACTCTCTTCGATTCTGGTGTCCACAGACTTCCTCATTCCACATCTTTCACGAATCACATTATTTCGTATCCTATCCACTCTCTGTGCTTCACATACAATCCTCAGCAGTCCCATCTCCATTGCTCTCACTCTTGACTTTTCATTTTCATGCCACACCAGAATCTCACATCCATATGTTAAAGTCGGCACTAAAACTTCTTCATGTAAGCCTCGTGCAGCTGCAACACTTAAGCCTCTGTTTCTTATCCAGGCCTTCATTGCACCACCTACATTTCTTCCTTGTGTACCTCTGCTTCCCACTTCTTTTGCACATTTTCCATTTTTTTCTGTCACTGTACCCAGGTATTTGGGATAATATCTGTTTTTAGCCCATAATCATTCCTGTGAATTTTATTATGTTCTACACAATCATCTCTTCAAGTTCATCAACATTTTCCTTATACACTTCCGTCGCAAATTGGTTTTAAGGAAGATACAATAATATTTGGGTGTCGTCATCCCACCCTCCCCCTTCCAACCAAGCTAGGATGACTTGCTAGCTCAACGAAATTCGGTTCAAACTGAGCTCTCGACGCAGGCGAGAAGCGAACCAATCACAGCCGTCACCAGATCACCTACAGCCAATTAGCGTTTGCGCTGCTCTCTCCACTACCTCCCGCTTTCATTTCAAAATCAGAGTAGAAATGGAGGTCCAGTGCAGCAGGTGTCCCTCGGTTTCTCCCCTCCCTAAAACCCCCGATTCCCCAAAGATCCCCCATTATTGCAGGGGGATGGGGTCATATCTCAAAATCTGGTTATTTCCGACAGAAATGATGCTCAAAATCGAATGAATCACATCAAAATCCATCAGATAAACTTAAGTTTCGTGGGAAAAAGCAGTATGGGCAGAAAACCGATATTTACTGGTATTTGATCTCTCTCACCAATTCCAGTGTTTCTCCATTCACTGTAACAATGCACAGGGAGTCACCTTCTCTCTCAATAACCATCACTTTACTCTTTTCTACATATACTCTCAAGGCATGATGCTCACAGACATCAGCAAAACTCTGCACTAGCCTACCAAGATCTTGTCTGGTATTTGCAAGTAGTACTGCATCATCAACATACAACAAATTTGAGATATTCTGTCTCAGAGGGCCAAGCCAAGGGGCTTTACAGGCAAATTACCATGATTCTTTCTTGACATTTTATTTCCTCTATTACATCTTGATATTCTGTTCAATCCCAGTCATTCCCGTAAAATTGAAAAGTAATAATTTCTCTGTCTAAGAAACAAGCTCAAACATTTTTTCATTCATTCATTGCCAGACGCCATGTATCCCAAACGGGGTGGTCAAGGCTTAGAGTTAATTGTTTTACAGGGAGGGGCACTAATCCTCCACCAACCCCACTTGCCACGTAGGGAGAACGTTATGCCAACAGCATCTGGTGTTCCCAGGCAGTCACCCATCCAAGTACTAACCAGACCCAAATAAATCAGTAATCAAACAGATTAGATCTTCTTCAAAGACGTCTTAACGTCATGATACATCATTCACATACTGTACTACAAGCATACATGTAACAGAATACTACAGATATACTGAAATATAATACTGTTATGAAGAGGGATTTGACAGTTAGGTAGTCTCGTACCTTCGAGACGTTTCTGGTACCGGTACTGTAAGTTTCGGTACAAGTCGTCAGAGTTGCCAGTTTGCCTGCTGTTTGTGAGCGTAGTTATTTCGTAAGTTAAATATTCATTTATTTTATGCCCTTTTTCTCAGTAATGTTTTATTTAAGTAATTGTTTGTTAAATTATGTAATTTAAATTCGTATGGTTAATGATTTAGAGTGTTTTGTAATGTAGGAAAACTCCAGCATGTTTTGATGTCTCGTAGTTGGTAACTTGTTGCTAGAGGCTGATGCAAGACGTATGTCCTAGAATGTTGGAGAAGTAGAAGTTTCGAGAGTAATGCAAGCTTATATAAGATGGGGTAAAAATTATTACAAGTTTAGTGAGTTATAGTAGGACTCGCGTACGTTTGCGGCTGTGGTGTGGCCCACACCTGTGTACAATTGTGTCACGTTTCCCCAACTTGCGATGTGAAACGGAAGCTATTTATGTACAAGGCATCACAAATTCGATAAATTCAGATGAATAAAACTTACACTTGTGTATTTTGATGGATGAATCAATAGTAATCTTATTATGCATAAAATATTTATACAGTAACACAGAAACATGGCTTACATATTGTACAGTGTTGCTAAAAGAAATTGTAGTCACTTTTAATGGTTTTTAGCGTAGTTTTAGGGTGAGTAATAATATCACAGTTATGGATATAAGATAATGAGCCTGAAAAAAGAAGAAATATGCCAATATCCAAAGTAAAAGAAATAATTCATGTAATTCTTGTGAGTGGCAACACTTACACACCCATCTGGCCTAAGATAAAGTACCATAGACCCAACCATAGCTTGTACAGGTGTTGCTAGGGAAAAATGCTCACATTTACTGGCTTTTACCATAATTTTAAGGGCGAGGAATAATCACATTTATAATCATAAGCTAATATGTAGGACAAAACAGTAGGCATATGCCAATACCGAAGTAAAAAAAAAATATATATTATTCACTCGCGAGCGGCAACACTTCCACATCCAGTCGGAGAGAGAGAGAGAGAGAGAGAGAGAGGAGGGGGGCATACATTGAATGCATTGTCGGCATCACTAAATATAACAAAACCAAATTAACAAATGAAAGCACAATAATAAATAACTTATAAAAGAATCAAAAGTACTCAGGGTGGCTCACATTTCCCGCCAGGAGAGAGAGAGAGAGAGAGAGAGAGAGAGAGAGAGAGATAACGGTATAGAAAACGTGGCAACACTGTACACAGGTGCGGGCCACACAACAGCCGCAAACGTACGCGAGTCCTACTATAGTCAGTCAGTTTGGAGTTTTAGTCGGGTGTCAAGTCAGTTTTGATGCAGGTTGTATATTTTTGGTATTTGTGAAAACAGTGGAAAACAGTGACGGGTTATTGAAATTTGTATATCATTGGAACTTGAGAAGACAGTGAAGTGTATTAAGTGTAATTACTGTCAGTGAAGATTATTTTCAGTACTTGTGTAATAAGTGAAGTGTTAGCAAGCATTAAGTGTACTACCTGTGAAGTTTCGTTAAACATTAAGTGTAACTGCAATCAGTAAAGTGTGGATAGCTCCAGTGCTTGTGAAAACAGTGAAGTTGGAAAGAATTAAGTGGAATTATTTGGAAAATAAAGACAGTGAACTTTTAGGAGCCAGTGTTTATTTTCGCGTCAGCTGATCTTGTGTACTGCACACCTAAAGGCTGACCATAAGAACAACTCACTGGGCAACGTCCTTTCTGTACTATACTACTGCTGTTGGAGCCTGTGGCAGTGTGGGGACTGGGACGTAACTCTGGTGTCAGGAGTGGGATTATTATTTAGGGCTGCAGTGAGTCTAATCTTTGACATGGAGCAAGAAGGTGTCAAGACAAGAGGCCAAGCTAAGCAAGAAGAGGCATCACTGGGTGGAATTATGAAACTATTACAAACACTACAAGCACATATAGAGGCACAGAGTGAAGGACAAAAACAACTCCAAGCACAATTGCAAGCACAGAACGAAGGACAGAAAAAGCTCGAAGAACAATTACAGGCACATAAGAAAGAAATCAATGAACAATTGCAGGCACAGAACGAAGAAGAGAAAGAACGATATGAACGTCTTCGGGAGGCATTACAGGAGCAACAGGGGGAATTACAACTGACCATGCACGGACAGCCAGATGCTTTCATTGGGGAAATGAAGGAAGAACAGGAACAATTGAAAGAGGAGGTATATGCTGAGCTACGGCAGCAGAAGTATGAGGTAAGCAGTAATGTGACAGAGTGTAAACAGCATGTAGACGAACAACTGAAGACAGTTAATGAGGAAATAGTGACAGAGTGCAAACAACATGTGGGCAACCAGCTGAAGATTAGTAAGGGAATAGTGATGGAGTGCAGACAGCATGTAGATAACCAGTTGAAGCATGTAGTCGATCATGAGAAGATAATTAGTGAGAAAACTGAGGCTGTAGAGAAATATTGCACTGCTGAGCCTCAGGTTAGTTTACAGGGAGCGTATGAAGGGAATGGACAGTGTACGGTGAATCTTGACGGAACCCGGGCTTCTGAAGATGGCATTAGAGGGCTGAATAATCAGAATACAGAAGTTGTAAGTCCTGGACTTAATTATGATGCCTCAGTTATTAGGCCCCAAACCAGTAAAGTGCATGGCTATAATGGGGATCCAGTTAAGATGAAACCTCAAGAAAGTGATGGTAGTGTATCTTGGGAAGCTTACCATGCACAGTTTGAGTTACTTGCAGATCAGAATGGTTGGGATGATAAGAAGAGGGCTGCAGAAGAACCACCACCGAAGAAATGCAGGAGAACCTTGATGAATAGTGTGCAAGAAGACAGGACAGATGACATGCAGCATAGTAGGAATGGGAATCATAGGAAGAAATGCAGCTGTACTGTAGTGACGGGGCTGGCGTCGGACGAAGAAGACCTGGGGAGGATGCAGATTTGCAATCGGTGCTGGAGTGGCTGCAGCGGAGTGCAAAGCGACCATCATGGGGAGGAGTTTCCAGGTTGGGCCCTATGACCGGAAGCTGCTGGAGTCAGTGGGACCTTCTTTGTTGCAACGGACTACTGGAGCGTCAGTGGGAGATGTCCAATGGCCTCAGTGAGTGTTGGCAACTGGTGGTTCCGAAGAAGATGAGGTCCAAGATCTTGGATAAGTCCCATAACCAGATCACTAGTGGGCACCTGGGAAGCCAGCTGCAACACAAGTTCTACTGGATTGGCATGCATCAGGATGTTGAAGAGTGGTGTCGGACGTGTGATGTGTGCTGTGTCAAGAAGAGGACCAAGACCTTCCTGGAGGAGTGGACTATGTAGAGGAACAAGGGCATCGTCAGAAGCAGCATAGAAGACCTGATAAGTTGAAAGATTATTTTGTGTATAGTTAGATGTTTCGTTAGAATTAGGGTTTATGTTTATGTTTGTATATACTGTGTAGTTTTGTCGGGACGACAAAGAACTAGGGAGGGGGTAGTGCTATGAAGGGGAATTTGCCAGTTAGGTAATCTCGTACCTTCGAGACGTTTCTGGTACCGGTACTGTAAGTTTCGGTATGAGTCGTCAGAGTTGCCAGTTTGCCTGCTGTTTGTGAGCGTAGTTATTTCGTAAGTTAAACATTCATTTATTTTATGCTCTTTTTCTCAGTAATGTTTTATTTAAGTAATTGCTTGTTAAATTATGTAATTTAAGTTCGTATGGTTAATGATTTAGAGTGTTATGCAGGAAAACTCTAGCATGTTTTGATGTCTCGTAGTTGGTAACTGTTGTTGCTAGGGGCTGATGCAAGACAGTATGTCCTAGAATGTTGGAGAAGTAGAAGTTTCGAGAGTAATGCAAGCTTATATAAGATGGGGTAGAGATTATTACAAGTTTAGTGAGTTAGCCAGTCAGTTTGGAGTTTTAGTCGGGTATCAGGTCAGTTTTGGTGCAGGTTATATATTTTTGGTATTTGTGAAAACAGTGGAAAACAGTGACGGGTTATTGAAGTTTGTATATCATTGGAACTTGAGAAGACAGTGAAGTGTATTAAGTGTAATTACTGTCAGTGAAGATTATTTTCAGTACTTGTGTAATAAGTGAAGTGTTAGCAAGCATTAAGTGTACTAACTGTGAAGTTTTGTTAAAAATTAAGTGTAACTGCAATCAGTAAATTGTGGATATCTCCAGTGCTTGTGAGAACAGTGAAGTTGGAAAGAATTAAGTGGAATTATTTGAAAAATAAAGACAGTGAACTTTTAGGAGCCAGTGTTTATTTTCGCGTCAGCTGATCTTGTGTACTGCACACCTAAAGGCTGACCATAAGAAGAACAACTCGCTGGGCAACGTCCTTCCTGTACTATACTACTGCTGTTGGAGCCTGTGGCAGTGTGGGGACTGGGACGTAACAATACTGTACCTCGGTCACCTGTCATCTTGACCTTGAGTCCGTGGTTGTGAGTCTGTGACGAGGTGGCCCTTCGCAAGACAAATGAAAACAAATCCGGATTTGTAAACAAACTGCAAACGATTGAAGTGAACCTTTTTGCACGGTGTCACTAAACTACAAATGAAGATGCAGTTCTTAACACTGAGTAACATATAATGGCATGCATATAATGAATATAACATTTACATGGCTCCCCTAAATTGTGAGAGCAATTTACCTTATATTCTAATGAGTAAAAAAGTAAAAAATTAATACCAATATAAAACTAGAAAATTTCTACTACTACTATGAGGAAGCATATATTTTGGCACAGTTTTGGCACTTAGGTAGGCTCTTTGGTAGGGATATCCTGGTCTCACTCTGCTTCAACTAGCAAAATGAGTTTGTGAATTGATCTTTCAATGAAGGTGATGGCTTGAGTACGTTTACCTTGGTTATCTAACTTTGAGTCTGACATCATTACCTTGTCCTTTCTTACATGACCATCTTCATCAGGAAGGGCTTCTACTGTTTTTCCTAACTTCCAATTATTTCTTGCCAAAGTCTCTTCTTTTACAATCACTATGTCATTTACTTGCAAATTTCTATGTGGCTTTACCCATTTATTACTCAACTGGAGAGACTGCAAGAACTCCCTTTTCCATCTAGACCAAAACTCATTTGCTAAGCACTGCACCCTACGCCAGCGCTTCCTTGAATACACATCTACCCTGTCATAGTTGCCTGGAGGAGGCAGTACAACTTTAGATTTCACGGTCAATAACATATTGGGTGTCAGTGGTTCTGTGCTCAGGAGAGTTCAGTGTGTCTACAGTTAGAGGACGACCATTTACTATAGACTCGGCTTCTATCATGAAAGTTCTTAAAGATTCATCATCTATCCGAGATCCAAGCTGACATTTCTCACTGTACGTATTTGTCTCTCCCATATGCCACCCATATGACTTGCATGTGGTACATTCATTTTAAATTCTATCCAGTCACAATGATCTTTCAATAGTTCTGTTCTTATTTTCTCTTGATCCATTTCTTTTAAACATGTCAACAACTCATTTCTAGCACTACAGGTTCCCTCCGTCCTATGAAGCGATGGTAGGCATTGATGAATAGTCTGTATTCATAGTTGTTATGCTGAGTGTTTTTAGGTCGAATTCTCGTCCTAAAAACACTAGCGACTGAGCGGGGTCCTCTTTCCGGACCGGAAGTAAAGCACCCACAAAGGAACAGGACATAAAAACCAGGCAGTATACCTTAACACATCTATTGCCTTAATTCTACACCGTTACAATACAACACAGAGTGAGATTTGATAGGGACACCGAGTTAGCCTTTGACACCACAATGCACAGTCACACTTAACACACGGTATAATGCATGTACACTAATGTTATGAACTATATGTATCGATACCCGTATTTCATCTTTAGACAGAATATATATTTAGTTGGATGCAAGGGGAATGAACAAGATTAAGAGTCCATGGGGGGAATGCTACTATAAATAAGACAGGGTGCGGATCGCGTCACTTGATGTAGTCACTTAGTCACGGCGGAACTTACACACAGACTTTTGACTCGCCCGCGCACCCTAGTCTCCGTTCACAGTTACTGGAAGTTCTTTTATTTGGGGACTCACACAATTACTATAAGTTCTCTTACTGAGGGTTTAAGTTATTTTCTGTTCTGCCTGGTATCGGGTTCTTATAGACTAATAGTAACTGTCACTGGCTTTACACTGGTCTTCACTCAGCCATTGTTCACTGTTATTTCCCCTGGTTTGTTCTGGGTACAAGGGGCGTCACTATTTACCCGTGTTTCCTGGGTAGAGTTCACTCTGTAGTACGGGCGTGAGGAGAGGGCCCTAGGGGGACCCTGCCTGCAAGGAGCAATACACTGCCCGGGTCCTGGTCGTCGGTGAGGTGCAGGGAGGCCCTCCTGTCTGGGGGCCTCGACCTGAGAGGAGGCCCTCGTACTGGAGCCTCGTTGGTGGGGTGTAGGGAGGCCCTCCTGTCTGGGGGCCTCGACCTGAGAGGTGGCCCTCGGGACTGGGGCCAAACAGCTGGAGGAGGCGGGCCTGTCGCCTCTGGCTCTGTGGGGCGAAGGAGCCTTGGTTGCCCTCGTCTGGAGTCTGCTGGTCGGGCCTGGGGGTCCTGGGACTGCGGTCGCCTATAGGGAGAGGCGCCGACAGGGTTGGGCTGCAGCACCGTCTCCGTCTGGTGTCTGGCAGGAACAGAGATTTCCCAGGTGTAGGAGGTAGGTCCGGTCTCGGACCTTGCCACCACTCTGGCGACACCTCTGGGGCAACACTCCTGGATGGTGACGAAGGGCTCCCACAGGGGGAAAAGGCAGAAGGATACATGGAGTCCGTGTCCTCTCCGGTACATACTGAAGCCATAGCCTCAGGTCGCCTTACCCTGGTACGTACTGTGGCCGTGGCCGTAAGCCTACCCGTCGTACGAGGAGCAACTGAAGGGTGTACAGTGGCCGCTCCTTCCCTGCCACGTACAGTGGCCATCGGCGCGGTGTTGCTCCCGTAGTAGGGAAAAGCAGGAGAGGGGTGCACAGAGACCGCGCCCTCTCCGGTACGTACTGAGGCCGTAGCCAAGGGCCTCTCTACCCTGGTACGTACTTTGGCCATAGCCAGGAGCTGATCTTCCCATAGAGCAGCAACCGAAGGGCGTACAGTGGCCGCTCCTTCCCTGCCACGTACAGTGGCTGTTGGCGCAGTGTTACTCCCGTAGGAAAGAACAGTGGGAGAGGGATGCACAGAGGCAACGCCCTCTCCAGTGTACACTAAGTCCGTAGCCGAGGGTCCCCTTACCCTGGTGCACACTTCTGGCCGTAGCCTTGGGCCTCCTGCCCTTGAGGTGGTAACAATAGCCGTCGACACAGTGTTACCTGGGACTGAATCTTGTTCAGTCCCACCCCAATTCTGGTGACGGCTGTCCCGCCCGCAAGGTCGTTGCCTTTTTCCGGTCACCTGGTGTTGGGGTAGTTGCGGGGAAAAAGGACTCAGGACATTAGTGTCCCAGTGACCCTCTTGACCTTGGTCACTAGCCCCACCGTTGTGTCCTCCTGGGGTGGTGTGGTAGCGGCTCAGTGGTGGGGTGGGGGGTGGCGGGGTGGATGGTCCGGCAGCGGGTATTTTAATAGTGTTGGCTGTTTCTAAGTGAACTGCACATGAAGTCACGCAAGTAAACAATACACCATACCTTTTCAGTTCCTTACGTCCTTCCTTAATAAAAACGGGTTCAAAGAAATCAACAGCAGAATAAATAAAAGGAGCAATAGGTTCTAACCTATCTGTAGGAAGATCCGCCATCTTTTGTTCCTGTGTACTGTACTTCCCCTAACCTTTCTACAAATGGTACACCTGGAAGTGTGCGTAGTTACTAGAGAAGATCCTCCTATAATCCAACACCCAGACCCTCTAATCTCATTTGGTGTGATGCCTCTACCTCGATGTTGTACCTTTTTATGGTAATAACAAATCAACAAATCAGTTATATGAGATTTCTTTGGTAATATGGCTGGGTGCTTTCTGTCTTTGTGCATATTTGCTCTTCTGATCCTTCCACCTACTCTGATGATCCCGTCTTCATCCATGAATGGATCAAGCTTATACATCTGACTTGATTTCTTTAAGACACTTGTCTTGTTTCTTCCAACAGCATAAATTAACTTCTTTGTTAACTTTGTTCATCAATGCTCTTTTTTCTTCTGGGAATGCTTGTGCCAGAAGTTGTTTCAGTATCTCATTTTCAGCTCCTTTCAGTTCTGCTGCAGTCACAGGAACATACTCGGACTTGACAATGTTTCGTTTAGCTGTTTTTACGTTTTGCTTACTTTGCTCTTTGCCTTTGAATTTTTTCTGAAGTCTGAGGCATACTGCAGTGTCTCTGGTTACACGATGCCAATCTGAGATATGCTTCAGTCTATCTAGGAATGATGATGGCTCTTGAGCAGTGAGACATTGATACAACTTCCTTCACTTCAGGGTCATCTTCTGCAACAATGAAGTCTTCTGTTGATGCTTGAGTTGTGTCAAGCGATTGCCAGAGTCTCGTCCATTCCACCACTTAGAACTGTGAATTATGGCTTGTACTGGCATGCCTCATGATGCATAGTCAGCTGGGTTATTTTCTGTTTCAATACACTTCCAATGTGCTGGTGATATTTCATCTCGTATCTATTGAACTCTGTTTGCAACATACACATGGAATTTCTTAGCATCATTACAGATATAGCCTAGTACTACTTAGCTGTCAGTCCAAAATACTTCTTTGACATCTTGGTAATTCAGCTGTCTTCTCAGAACTGTATGAACTCTTACTGACACAACTGCTGCTGCAAGCTCTAACCTTGGAATAGTGACGGCTTTAAGTGGTGCTACTCTTGATTTTGCCATTACATGTGCACAATGCATCTGACTTTTGTCATTAATCAGTCTAATGTAAGAGCACTGTCCATAGCCTTCCTGACTAGCATCTGAGAAATGATGAAACTCAACTGCTTTAATTTCTCTAAATGCTTCAGGTTTGTAACATCTTGGTATTTTCCCTTGCTGCAACAAGTGCAGCTCATTTCTCCACTGTTCCTACCTAGACTTCATGTTTTCTGGTACAGCATCATCCCAACTTACCCCATCTTTACATAGATCCTGAAGTATTCTTTTTCCATTTAGAATGAAGGGA
Source organism: Coenobita brevimanus (assembly GCF_032717465.1). Classification (NCBI taxonomy): domain Eukaryota; kingdom Metazoa; phylum Arthropoda; class Malacostraca; order Decapoda; family Coenobitidae; genus Coenobita; species Coenobita brevimanus. Next base: position 23,164,092 of record NC_137043.1, on the reverse strand, counting down.
GATACTAAACCTAAGGGATCAAATATGGAGCTTACAGTTGATAAAATACCTCTTCTTGTTACAGGCTTACTACTTATATTCATTCTAAACTGAAATGAGTCAGATTCAACACACCACTCTACTCCAAGTGTTCTCTCAATAGGCAGTGAGTCCTTGCTGAGATTTAAGCTCTTGATGCATCCTGCCATCTCTTCTGGACTGATAGCTGCCAGTACCTCCTTGCTGTTGGACAAGAACTTATGAAGCTTGAAGCCTCCTTTCTTGAACATTGCCTTTCTTCTGTTAATTAATTGGATAGCTTGAGCTGCAGTAGGTACAGACTTTAACCCATCATCTACATAAAATTCATTTTTGACAAACTTAGCTGCATCAGATCCAAACTCAAGCTCATTATCATCAGCTATTTTCATTAATGTGAAAATTGCAACACTTGGTGATGAAGTAGCACCAAACAAGTGCACAGTCATTCTATATTCAATCACTTCTTTGTCCAGATCTCCATTTTTCCGCCACAAAAAGCGTAGCAAGTCCTTGTATTCAGGAGACACATGCACCTGATGATACATTGCAGAAATATCACATACAAATGCTACCTCTTCTTGGCCAAATCTGAATAACACTCCAATGAGACTGTTTGTGAGGTCTGGTCCTTGTAATGACTATTTAGTGACTGTTTCTTGTAGCTAGCACTGCAGTCAAATACTATTCTTAACTTGCCCGGTTTCTTTGGGTGATGCACCCCATGATGAGTTACCAGACAAAACCCATCTGCTCTTTGCTAACTCCTTGGCTGGAACCGCTTCTGCGTACCCATGTGTTATCATGTCTTGCACAGCTTTCACATAATCTTGCTAATATTTCTTGTCATTTTTTAGCTTTCTTTTCAGTCTATCTAGTCTGTAAACAGCTAAGACTTTGTTGTTTTCAAACTTGACATTTTCATTCTTGAGAGGAAGTTGCATCTCATAATGTTCTTCTTCTGGCATGTATATCCCCTCTATCATTTTTATGAAAAGTTTGTCTTCATGTGAGATGGGAACGTCATCTGTCTGTCTGTCATTAAAGTCCAGCTCAAACATTTTCTTGATTTGCTGTGGGTTGACAACCTCCTTTACTTGAGTTGGAACACCTAGGAAGCTAACATTCCTTTCGTTATTGATGACAACTTCTTGGGCCATAGTACTTTGTACCTGTACAATGCTATCTTCTCTGCTTCTGTCGCCACAGACCTTTCCTATTATACTCCATCCTAACTCTGTCCTTCTAGCAAAGGGACCATTTTCATTTCCTGGGATAATTTCCTTTGGCTTCAGTGCTTTAGTACTGTTAAGTCCTATGATGAGACCAATTTCTACGTTCGAGTCATATGGCATCAGTTTGTCTGCGATTCCTTTCAAATGTGGCCAGCTGTTTGCAGTCTCGGGTCTTGGTATCTGATCTCGTCTGGCTGGTATATGTTCTCTTGAGTATGTATAGGGAAGGAACACTTCTTTCTGTTCATAGACTCCCTTTACCACAAGCCCTTGTACTTTGGTACAAAGCACAGTATCTTCTCCCATCACAGTAGCCAACTGCAGGTGTACTTGTGGTCCAGTTGCTTTAACTTTGTCTAGAGTAGTCCCTTTAATTAAGCAAACGTCAGACTGATCATCTAATAAAGCATAAACCAAGACTGTCTGACGCATCACTGCTTTGGTACAGCCACACTGGAACAATCATGCTGTGTGTATCTCCTACGAACGACCTGTTGATTTTAATTTTATTTGAGACAGCATTGTCCTCTGTTGTCTTGGAGTGTTGTGATTTCAAAGTTTCCTTCTCTCTGATTCTTTCAAGTATGGCTTCATGAAGAGATGTTCGATGACGTCTCTTACATACTGTACATAATTTCCTTCTTTTACAGTTTTTCATGATACGTCCATACTTTAGACAACTCTTGCAGATAAATGACTTCTGTACATATTCTACCTTTTCCTTATTACTAAGCTCACTGAACCATTTACATGTGTCCAGTTCATGTTCTTCTCTGCAGTAGATACACTGTGGCTTTTTGATGTTCTGCTTATTGTCATCCTTACCTTTTTTATTCCTTTGTTTCTTGTCACCCTCGTCCCTTGGATCCTTTTGTGCCTCTGTTTCTTTCACTCCAGTTGTGTTGGCTAGGTATTGCAGAATTTTGTTACACCTCTAATATGATCAGAATTTGTCACCAGAGGTAATGCTCAGTAATTTTTGATACCACCGCTAATGCCACACCAGTGTAATGACGGAAAGTTTTAAAGATTATGAAAAATGGGTAACGTGATCTTTTGGAGAGTTTATGGGAAATTTGGTAGCGTGATCTTATTTCAGAGTTTTTAGAGGGATGAGGTGGCGTGATCTTATTAGAGAGGGCGTGAGTAGTTAGATATTAGCACACCTGGCGGGCCACTCAACCTCGTCTGTACCACTTCTTGGAGGATAGCAAAATTCAAAACGATATGACTTAACCTAAAATTTACTAAGTATTGAGAACTGAGATAGAGTACTTTTCAGACTGGGTATGATACCAAACAAAATATAATGAGGATCTATATCAACATAAATATGAATCTTCTCGACCTAAATTAATATTCAGTAATGAGGATTTACAGTATAACTCCAGAAATATGTATCCTTGCACACTAGATTAATATCCCAAGAATACTGATACGCATGGATATAGTCCCTTGGTCTCTGACGGACTCGTCGGGAAAGAACCTAAAGATTATCACCAAAGAATACTCTCTAAGACTAAACGCACGATAATTAAAGAATCTTATATAAACTAGACACAATAATCAATAGGATCAGTAATCACATGGACCGTAATCAAATGGACAAATGGACCAGCCGATATTCACTTTGATACCATGAACCAAAGAGAGGGGGGGGGATTTAGTGTGTTAGCGGTTAGGCCGCGGCTAGAACGCTCGAATCCTTGGGATGCTAGCCACGGCCCTCCATAACTCTCGTCTGCAACGATGAAAAGGAGCGATGATCTCATTTTTCAGCACAAGAAGGATCAGGGGAAAATATCACTGATTTAACTCACGAATGTATATGATGACTTAATACACGAGGGAGAGAAAAGGGGGGGGGGAGAGTGAGAGCTTGGGCACTAACCTGCAACGATGAAAAGGAGCGATGATCTGAATTGTTTGGCGTTCGTTCGTTCGTTTAAAGTTTCCCTGCACATATAGTGCAGGCCGGGCCATACATTAGCCCGGTCAGTGGTGTATGGGCTGATTAAAAAACAGTAAGTGGGGAGGACAGGACCTGGGGAATGCCCAGCACACACGTCCTGTCTCCTGACTGGCGTTGTGGTGTGTGTGATTGTTTGGCGCGGCTTCTCGCCTTTTATAAGCATCAAGACAGTATTCGGGAAACGGATAAAATTTTAACTGATTATACTATTATCGATTCTCTAGGATCTTCAAAGAATACAAATGATTTTCACTCAACATACGCAGAAAAGTGACTTACGATGTTGAAATTTTTGTAATAAGCTTGCAGGAACTTTAATCATAATGAAGCCAAATTAATTCAGAATTCGGACAGTTTTAATGCCCTTTGTCGGTTACATGCCTACGTGACTGGAAACAGGATTCAGTGACAAATTTCGCGCTTTACAAATGACAACCTTCAATATTCTTACTTCACACATTCTCAATTCACCACTGCACAGTTCAAAAGAGGAAATCTACCAACTTTGGCAGGTAAATCTCTAGACCAGAACACGAAGACACTCGCGACTCTTAATCTCTACTAAAATTTCGCGGTTATACGTCTTTGTTGGGGGGTAAGAGCTGGTCTATATGTATAACAATTATATTAACATCAATACTTGACTTAGTACTATCAATAGCAGAATCATGTTCAGATTATGAATATCAACTAAGACTAGACTTAAATATAGAACGTAACGGTTAAATCATGAGCTATACTTATAATCATATTTAAGCTTACGTACTTGCAATACTAGCTTACTAATACTTAAAAATGGCATTACACGGGTCCTTCCTCCGGAAAATAAAAGAAAAAAATAACATCGGTAAATCAACAATTAAATCATTCATCTACATTTCCTGGGGACGTGTGAGCGGACGGGACTGACTTACCAATTTGACTGTGAACACGACTCCAATAAGTGGCACCTGTCGGTCCGCAAGAAAAATCATGTACCCCGGGGGGTCGCTTCTCTGTCACGATAAATACTCGAAAATTCAGTGGATAGATGTGTCCCAGCCAACCTCCTGCCTCGGGTGGCAACATGGTCGTCTCACCTGGACAGACCCGTACTCTCGCTGCCAGGATCGTCCTAGGGGGCGCTTCCCATTCATACAACCTATTAACTAATCGCATTTATGCTCCCGTCCATTCGTTCTTACGCTTCCAGCTCTCCACCTAGTAACTGACGAGCGCCTGTCAGGTCCTGAAGTCACTGTTTCACCCGAGACCGTGTTGACTGTAAGTTGAGGGGCACGTGCACACTGCCCCTCGAATTAAAGCAATCTAATATTTCCACTGAACTGGGCTGAGCCCATAACCCAAGCTCATATGAACTCAGTCATTAGGTAGACAGTCCGACCCGCACACATTTCCCTATCCATCTCTTAACTTAATACTGCCATAACCAGCTTAACACTCAACACTTCTCAACAAGTCTCTGGGGAGGGAATCTCTCATGGGGCGGCAACTATCCATCCACCGGAGCAGGTTCAAAGGCCCCCTCCAGGGGGTCCCAAGGGCCAATCTTCTCTGCAACAGGGCCTCACCTGCCCCGCAGCTCCCTGCATCCTCTTCCCCATGAACATATCCTCTACCACGTACACACCTCCGTCCATCAACACTTCCACTGCACGATGGCGTGATGTGTGTGGATTATTTTGTTTTGAGGGGGAAGAACGTAACGAATCGGCTATCATGGTCCACTGAGCTACAGTCGTTCTTCTTGACATTTGACCCCTAAGTTTCATCAACAACTCATCTTCCACCTTACTACTCCTTCCACTAGACAAAGCCACAAAATACATAAGTTGTGTCTCCATCTCGGTATTCATTCTACCCACAGTGAAGTATAACTTTGCTGGTCCTCCAGGAGCTTTAAAAATCACATACTCTAGAAATATCACGAGATTAAGTGGGCCTCCAGTTACTGTTATTGAGGGATTCTATTTCACAACACTATCTTATCCCACTGCTGCCACCAGTGTATTGCAGAATTTTGATACATCTCTATGAACAGAATTTGTCACCAGAGGTAATGCTCAGTAATTTTTTATACCACTGCTAATGCCACACCAGTGTAATGACGGAAAGTTTTAAAGATTATGAAAAATGGGTAACGTGATCTTTTGGAGACTTTATGGGAAATTTGGCTTGATCTTATTTCAGAGTTTTTAGAGAGATGAGGTAGCGTGGTCTTATTAGAGAGGGCGTGAGTAGTTAGATAATTAGCACACCTTGCGGGCCACTCAATCTTGTCTGTACCACTTCTTGGAGGATAGCAAAATTCAAAACGATATGACAACTTAAAATTTACTAAGTATTAAGAACTGAGATACAGAGTACTCTTCAGACTGGGTATGATACCAAACAAAATATAATGAGGATCTGTATCAACAGAAATATGAATCTTCTCGACCTAAATTAATATTCAATAATGAGGATTTACAGTATAACTCCAGAAATATGTATCCTTGCACACTAGATTAATATCCCAAGAATGATGATACGCATGGATATAGTCCCTTGGTCTCTGACGGACTCGTCGGGAAAGAACCTAAAGATTATCGCCAAAGAATACTCTCTAAGACTAAACGCACGATAATTAAAGAATCTTATATAAACTAGACACAATAATCAATAGGATCAGTAATCACATGGACCGTAATCAAATGGACAAATGGACCAGCCGATATTCACTTTGATACCATGAACTAAAGAGAGGGGGGGGGGGGAGTTAGTGTGTTAGCGGTTAGGCCGCGGCTAGAACGCTCGAATCCTTGGGATGCTAGCCACGGCCCTCCATAACTCTCGTCTGCAACGATGAAAAGGAGCGATGATCTCATTATTCAGCACAATAAGGTTCAGGGGAAAATATCGCTGATTTAACTCACGAATGTATATGATGACTTAATACACGAGGGAGAGAAAATGGAGGGGGGGGGGGAGAGTTGGGCAATAACCTCCAAGTCTCCAACGATGAAAAGGAGCGATGATCTGAATTGTTCAGCCGCTGAACTTCAGCGCGGCTTCTCGCCTTTTATAAGCATTAAGACAGTATTCGGGAAACGGATAAAATTTTAACTGATTACTTCATACTATTATCGATTCTCTAGGATCTTCAGAGAATATAAAAGATAACGTTTGCACTCAACATACGCAGAGAAGTGACCTACGATGTTGAGATTTTTGTAATAAGCTCGCAGGACTTTAATCATAATGAAGCCAAATTAATTAATATTTCGGACAGTTTTATTACCCTTTGTCGGTTACATGCCTACGTGAGTGAAAACAGGATTCAATAACATAAATTTCGCGCTTCACAAATGACAATCTTCAATATTCTTACTTCACACATTCTCAATTCACCACTGCACAGTTCAAAAGAGGAAATCTACCAACTTTGGCAGGTAAATCTCTAGATCAGAACACGAAGAAAGTCACTCGCGACTCTTAAGCTCTACTAAAATTTCGCGATTATACGTCTTTGTTGGGGGGGGGGGAAGAGCTGGTCCATATGTATAACAATTATATTCACATCAATACTTAGTACTATCAATAGCAGAATCATGTTCAGATTATGAATATCAACTATGACTAGACTTAAATATAGAACTTAACGGTTAAATCATGAGCTATACTTACAATCATACTTAAGCTTAAGAATACACTTACAATACTAGCTTATACTAACTTACACTAATACTTATAATTATGGCACTACAGCTACAAGACCTTTTACCCCAAATCTGTTTCTGCTTTACCTTCCTTCTTTCCCTTTGAAGCAGCTGTGTTATGCCTTTGACTCATTGCCATTACTGCACTTTAGGATGAGATTGGATGACAAGCTTTTTTTGCCTCATCTGCTATGAATTGAAAATGGCATAAAGTGGAGGGTATTCTACGCGTGTGGACAACCACGTGTGGACTACTGAATTCCATCTATCAATTAAAGGTGGGGGTAACTTCTGTAAGATTTTGCTATTTTCTTGAGGATTATTTAAAACATTAAGGAAATTTGTTGAGTTCATTATTGTTAAACAGTTCTGCAAGAAGTCATAATTTCTGTAGTGCTTGACCATCATTATTTGAGATCTTTGGCCGCTCATTCAGCTTTCTTCTAAAAGCATTTGCCACTATGAACTCATTACCAAATCTATCTTTCAGTATACTTTTAGCCTTACTGAAAGCTTCTTCATTATGAATACACGGAAGTCCTCTAATAGCTTCTTTGGCTTCCCCATCAGTGTACCTTCCTAGGTAGAAAAGTTTCTCTGTCGGATTGGTGACTCGCGACTCTATGAATATTTCAAAATTCTTTATCCAGGATGGAAATTCTACTAAATCTCCTTTGAAAATCTCTGGCTCTGGGCGAGGCAATTCAATTGTGTTTTTGGAAGACAAAAACCTACCACAGTTTTTAACACATTCATGTCCACTGACTGACTTGGTGTATCACGCTTACCTGACGCCTGTGACTTTTAATTCTGATTCTAGTTCGAAACTCTTAGCATGTGGGTTAAGCTTTGGATTCACCTGCAAGAAAGTCTGATTTACTTTGGACACTTCTTTTTCTAATTCACCCATGGCAGAAACAAATGAATCTTTGACAGTCACTTTCGGTTCTGATACGCTAGGTTTGATTTTCTCACTTTCTGTCAGTCCTTGTGATTCAGGGAATTTTTTAAGATGCTGTTCTTTACTATGTAGTTCATCATCACTCTCAGGCAAATCTAAATGATCTTCCAATGAATTTACAGCATTTAGCTCGGCCAGAGTAGCAGCTCAATCTTTATTCAAAACTAGTTGTTTATACTCATGTAAGCAACGTTGGGTCTGGTTAGTACTTGGATGAGTGACCGCCTGGGAACACCAGATGCTGTTGGCATCCCTACGTGTCAAGTGGGGTTGGTGGAGGATTAGTGCCCCTCCCTGTAAAACAATTAACTCTAAGCCGTTGGTCACCCCGTTTGGGATACATGGCGTCTGGTAATGAATGAATGAAAACTTTTCTTGCTTGAGCTTCTGATGCACTATTTCCTTTTCTTGCAAGAATTTCTGATATTCTATTTTCCTTTCTTGCAAGAATTTCTGATATTCTGTTTCCCTCTCTTGCAAGAATTTCTAATGTTCTATGTCCTTTACTTGAAACTGCTGCTCAACTTTCAGCCTAGCTAGTTTAGCATTTAACTGTTCTCTCCTTGTCTATCTATATATCTGTCTATATACCTAGGCTGCTTCCCCCAAGGAAAGGGAGGTAGCCGAGACAGGATGACACACTCTCCATTTACTCATCCATTCAAACACATTCATTCACATCTCTCCTTGTGGTGCTTGAAAAAGATCTACTAGTCACTAGTGCAATGAGAATGCCATGACCTAGCAGACTGTGAGCACTTGGAAGCTTTACTAATTTGTGACCTAGCAGACTGAGCACTTGGAAGCTTTACTAATTTGTGACCTAGCAGACTGAGCACTTGGAAGCTTTACTAATTTGTGACCTAGCAGACTGAGCACGTGGAAGCTTTACTAATTTGTGACCTAGCTGACTATGAACCCTTGGGAGCTTTACTTACTGATTTAGTGTTCTGCATCAATTCATTAATTTTGTTGTCAATTCTCCTTATACAGATGGTGTGCACAGACCAGTTCTGCAGTGTCAGTAGCTTGCACACAGAAGTTCTAGAAGTCACTGTCAGGCAACCAGGAGTGTTTTATTCTTCATCAGAGATTGGCACAGTCATCAGGGAAATCTTTGGCACTTATCTGGTGCTTTTGTTGATTGCAGGAATTCTTGTGATCGCCTCATTCCTTGTTCATACTGCATAACCCCATGTGCTGTGCTTGCAATTTTTATGGGCCGAGTTTTACTATCAGGGCGAGTTTTACTCTGAGAGCGAGTTTTACAGTCTCAGAGGGACAAACCAGAATGGGCTTTACAGGGAAATTACCAGGATTCTTTCTTGACATTTTATTCCAGGATTCTTTCTTGACATTTTATTCCGTCTATTACATCTTGATATTCTGTTCAATCGCAGTTATTCTTGTAAAACTGAAAAGTAATAATTTCTTTGTCTAAGAAATAAGCTCAAACATTTAACTTCTTATATTTGCATAAATCAGTAATCAGATATGCCAGGTCTTCTTCAACTATGTCTTAACCTCATGATACATCATTCGCATACTGTACTACATGTATACATGTAACAGAATACTATAGATACATTGAAATATGATACTGTACTTCGGTCACCTCTCAGGTTGGCCTCTGAGTCCGTGGTTACTTGTGAGTCCAGGGCTCTCAGAATGGATTTTTGAAATTACCTGAGAATACGAGGAAAATTACCTTGAACTGTAAGACTTTACCTCAGATTTCAATTGAAATTACTCCAGAATTACCTCAGCTGAATATTAGTTCATTTGTAATTTTTTTTTCCAGTAACTAGCTACTTGAATATTAGTTAATTTGTCATTTCTTTTTCTATAACTAAATGAATATTAGTTCAATTGTCATTTTTTTCCTATAACTACATATATTATTAGTAAATTTGTGTGATTATGATCCATTTGATGTTATATAAATACTACCAGTAAGGTCACAAATAAGTTTAATGGAACCGCTTTTCACATTACATTCTGACAGTACCGAGTATATTTTTAGTTTAAAGTACATAGGAGATTCCCTAGAAAAATGAAAATGGGAACATAAAATTTAAGTACATGGGAAATACCTTTAAAGAGAAACAGGAACAGAAAATTTAAGTATATGGGAGATGCTTTTAAAAAATAGTAATGGGAGAGAAAATATATGAACTTAATTAAAGATCAGACTGTGAATCTTAGCAATATCACAATGCAGATTGCATTTTAAACATTTCACCAAGTTTCTGTTGGCATTTACTCTCTGTTGCGTCACTGTCAACTTGTGTAGGTGCAACTCTGAGATCCTTATCCACTGCAAGCTCATGTGATTTTATTCCAGCATGGTGAAGTCCATTTCTAACATGCAACAAGCTGACTAGACTACATGGTTTAAGGGAATTTCTTAAATCTGTCTTGATCAAACGCACCTGACTGAAAATTCTTCCAACTGCAGCATTAGAACGAGGTAGACATAAGGAACATCCAACCACTTTCATTAGACTGGGTTGACCATTCATTTTCTTTTTACTTAGCTGATATTCCCAAAAGTCTACAGCATCCTGCTCTCTGCTGGAATTCCATTCCTCTGAATCCACACCTAGCTGTCTCTACTCTAAATCTGCATATTCACAGTCACAGATTTCTCTCATGTAAGGAAATGACTGAAATACTTCCCACAGACTATTGGGTCTCTGCTTCAGGGCATTTTCAGGAATTAGAAATGACAAAATCTTAAGTGACTTGGTCTCAAACCAGAGCGTATTTGATCTGTTAACTCAATCAAAAATGCCTTGCAGCTCATCTTGAACTTTTCCATGTCTTCTGTGTCGTTGCTTACTGGAGAATTTACGAGTGTGTCTGTAGCGTGAATACCAACACACATGCATTACTGGGACGTGGAAACTAGTATTGTGAACATCAAGAGAGAATGGGTGACTGTTACGCAAGATGGCTACCTGAATAAAGTCACCCATAAGCTCTTTCAGCAGCTTTCCCACTTGATCATGAAGATATTGTAACTTGGGGCTTGCACTCTGAAATACTGTATTGAAGTCATTAACTAGGTGCCATTGAACTTGTACAAACTGCAACTGAGCTTTAATGAATACATTATTTAGGCTTCTGAGGATACTTTCTGTTACGTAGGATGGATCACGGCTTGCACTAATTATTGATGTGAAATAGAGAGTTAGGGCATCCCATTCATTCATTCATTCATTGCCAGACGCTATGTATCCCAGACGGGGTGGCCAATGGCTTAGAGTTAATTGTTTTACAGGGAGGGGCACTAATCCTCCACCAACCCCACTTGACACGTAGGGATGCCAACAGCATCTGGTGTTCCCAGGCGGTCACCCATCCAAGTACTAACCAGGCCCAACTGCTCTAAAATGCGGCCAATACATGACTCCAAAGACAGCCAACGTGTTTGCCCGAATGACATCTTGTGGGGGGAAAGGTAAAAAAATTGTTGAAACTCTCTCAGTTCATGCTGCCTAAGACTTGATCGGCTGAAATGAGAAAAGCCATTCCTACAAAAATATTCCAATGTCGTTGACAGTTTCAAGCATGCGTGAGATACACACAGATGGATCATATGGCAGCTGCATTTGATGAATGAAATGTGGGGAAATTCAGCCTTCATTAAAGCAACTACACTATGTCTCTCCCCAAACATCACATTACAGGTATCTGATGAAAACCCAATTATATTTCTAAACACTTTTTGATAGCTGCATACAAGGACTCAGCATCACTCTTTTCAACTACAACCATGTCAAAGAAGGATGTTATTACTTCAAAATTTTCATAATCAAAATTGACTACACACAGTGCCAACTGTTTTTCACTGCTAACATCTGTTGTTTCGGCTGCTATGATGCTGAAGTTTGTTGTTTTGAGAGTTTCTACCAAAGATTTAGCAAACTTATATCCTAGACCCTGCCTAATGACATTGGCTGGCCTACATTTTGTGGTTGACATTTTCATCTGGTGCAAAGTTTCTTTTTCCACTGAATTAGATGGACAAGGTTGCTTTCATAAGGTGAAGTGGTGACTTCGACAAAGAAATGAGTAAATTGTTCTCGGCAATGAAACAGCAAATTCTACCTTCAGTTAACATTTTATAGGCAGCAGGATGTTGCTGTGCCATAAAACAATCGCTAACACTACGCTGGGATTTCATTGTTTTAATTTTTGCCATATGTCCAGGACTTTTTTCCATGTTTCTCAATGCCTGACTTCGAACAAGGTACAGATGTTGAACAAACTGAGCATATGGGCTGAATCCCTTTGAGGTGCCTTTAACCAGTCTTTAAACTCCGGAAGTTGCAGCCATGCAAAGCGAATCTTTTGTCTGTAGGAAGGCTTGCTTTTTTTTAGTGATGGTCTAGCGTTTGAGTTATGTGTCATAATCTACATCCTCGTCACTTTCTCGTGCTGTAGCCATGTTCATATCAAGGACACTGAAAATGAGCAGGAGTTCAGTGTTAGTATACAATCAAAAACAGGTTTCAGGATTTAATTTTGATTAAATCAATTTGATTGACTTTCATGTCTGAAATGAGGCAGGCGTTATAAAAAGACCTTCTCAACGAGTCTTGAAAGCTATAAATCCCCTACAACTAACAGTAAACAGTCACTAGTAGTATCTGAAACGTATGAGACAAAATAAATATATGTAGAGAACTTCTCGAATGAATAGTAAGTAAATATGAGGGCTGCTCTGCTGCTCCTCTCCTCCTCGATTCGTCTGATGGGTGTTACCAGATCTCCACTGCCAAATTATGCTAGACTCCATTTAAAATTATGCTGAAATCAGCAAAAAGTATGCTACTGGGGTGACGAAACTATGCCAGCTTTATGCTAACTCTCAGAGTTAATTTATTTTCACAGTAAACTATCATACAGCCCTCAATAAGCAAAAGTAATAGTTAGCACAGGTCAACAGCTGTAACAAATTAAACAAGGCTCAACATTTTTGTGACAGATGAGATCGGTGTCATAATCATTCTACTTCCTACATAATATTTTGTTATGACCATTAGCTACCGGCATTTGAATGAAAAAAAAAAAAAAAACTATCATTGCAGTTAACCACTGAACTACAAGAAATTACGTCTTAAAATTTCTGTTATTAGCTAATAAAGGTGACACTGATTAAGAGGATTAGCCCATGATCACAGCTAATTAGCAACTCATAAACAAGACTTTTTTTTTTTTTTAATACTGAAGCTTCTTAAAATACACACTAAAGACAACTGTCTATGAAATATGGAATAATAGCGACTGTCATATAAACATGACTTTTTTTTCCACTGGATTTCTATTACTGCTTTCATATTCCACTGTTATTTCTCTCAATTTTCTCAATTTTGTTCTATATTTATGCCAAATGTACCAAAATTATGCCAAAGTTATGCTAAATTCATGAGTATGCCATAGATTATGCTAACCTATGAATTTCCCCTGAGATAAAGCTAAAAACATAAAATTATGCTAGATCTGGTAACACTGCGCAGACTAAACATTGGTACCGACCGTTAAAACCGTGGCCAGCACGGCCCCGTGTGGCAACGTGTGCAGTACAGGAAGTATGCGAAGAAATGATCAGGCAGGGTTGTCATTAATTACTGCAATTATTTTTTCATTAAAATACACACCTCCGCCGCCGCCGGACCAACCACCCCACCACCTCCCACCCCACTCCCGACTCGCAGCCCCACCACCACCCCAGGAGGACACCACGGCAGGCCAGGGCAAGGTAAGCCTGACCCGGAGCAAGAAGGGCGCCGGGGCACCCCCACCTTGAGTCCCTCTTCCGCGGAACCGACCCAATGGCGACCACACAGGAAGAAGGAACGACCCTGCAAGCGGGACAGCCTTCACCAGGTTCGGGGTGGTACTGCTCCAGAAACAGTTCCAAACAACACCGTGGATACAGCCATCGTACGTACCGGGGAGGGAGCGGCCATCGTACAACCCTCAGTTGTTTCTCCCTGTAACACCGCCAACACGGCCATTGTATGTGTGGGGGAAGGAGCGACCATCATACGCCCTTCAGTTACAGACCTATCTGGAGATGGCCTTGGTGTAGTAGCTATTGAGCGCACACTGACAGGCAAAGGAAGAAGTGGAACGGCGAACACGGCCATTGTACGTGTCGGGGAGGGAGCGGCCATCATACGCCCCTCATCCACTTCTCCTACGGGAGTAACACTGCCAACACGGCCATCGTACGTGTGGGGGAAGGAGCGGCCATCGTACGCCCTACAGTTACTTCCCATCGGGCAGGCAGAACCGCGGACACGGCCATCATACGTGCTGGGGAGGGAGCGGCCATCGTATGCCCCTCATCTGCCTCTTCCTCCTTCGGGAGCAGCACTGCCAACACGGCCATCGTACGTGTGGGGGAAGGAGCGGCAATCATATGCCCTTCAGCTGCTGCCCTCAGGAGCTGTGGAACCGCCAACACGGCCATTGTACGTGTGGGGGAAGGAGCGCCCATCGTACGCCCTTCATCTACAGTTCCTAGGGTTCTCCTGGAGGGGAAGGTCCCTTGCACGGCCGGCCCACTACCTCTCGGCTGTGTGGGACGCCCTTCTCTCTCTCCCTCCAGGTGTGGTTCCCAGGAGGTGCTGCTGTTCCTAGAGTGGTGGCGTGGTCCTGTTCCAGTCCTGCAGCCAACCCCTGGACGACCCCGGCCCCTGACAGATGCCCCACGGAAGAAGTGCCACAGTTCCCTCCTGACGGCGACTTGCCCTACAGGCGACTGCAGCACCCGGACCTCCAGTGGCGGTCAGCAGGCCCCTGAGCAGGGCTGTCTGGGCCCCACTCCCCCACGGCCCTCCGCCAGAAGTAAGAGGCGACAGGCCTGGCTCCTGGAGTTGTTTGGCCCCAGCCCCGAGGGCCACCTACCAGGTTGAGGCCCCCAGACCGGCGGGCCTCCCTGCACACCACTGACGAGGCCCCTACACGAGGGCCACTCACCAGGTCAAGGCCCCCAGATTGAAGGGCCTCCCTGCACCCCCCAGACAAAGGAAGTCCGGGCGACAACGCCCCTGCGGGTGATCCCCCGTCTCCTGCAGGAGGGTTCCCCTGGAGGGCCCCCTCCCACCCCCGGGTGCCACCTATGTTAACCCAGGTACCGGGTTTTAGTGGCGACTTCAACGCATCTCATCTGTAATGTATAAGTGCAATCCTCAGAGACAGTGACAAGGGTGACAGTGAAACAGTGCGGAAGTTAATGTGAAGTAACGCACTATAGTAGTGAATCTCAAGGCAGTAAATCAGGGTCAGAGAACATATATATAAAGTGACTAAATGTGAAGAAACTTTCTTAGTGGTAGGAAGACAAGAAATCCAGTACAACAGTGTCACCGCAGCAAAGTGACAATCCCTGATGACATGCCGCGTGCTATAACAAATATATACAAATATAAGCCAGCCAGACCAATTGTTCCAACTATATATTGTGCATCGTGTCCAGAACACCAAATGACAATTCTTCACTGTTCATAATACCGATGCCATGTTCTAATGATTACCAACCTATAATATATGTATGAATTCTGCCCTTGACATTCTTGTGTGTATAGTGTGTGTTAGTAAACCCGCTCTGTCTTCCTGTTCATACCATAATCCAGTGTCTCTCTGTGTTTATATTGTAAGGTGTATTGAATTAGTGCAATAGATGTGTTAAGATGTACTGCTGAGTTTTTATGCCCTGTTCCTTTGTTGGTGCTTTATTTCCGGTCCGGAAAGAGGACCCTGCTCCGTTGCGGGCGTTTTTAGGACGAGAGGTCGGACTAAAAACACCCTGCATAACATTGATATTGTCCACTTTTTTTATATTTCTAAAGTACATTATTCTGACCCTAATTAAATGCTTTAGCTTTGATTACGTCAGAATTACCTTATAGATACTTATTCTATCTCAGAATTTCCTTGAAAATGCCATTACTTCAGAATTTCCCTAAAGGGGACGTGTTTACCCTAATCTGAGGTAATTATCTAAAAAATGAGAGCCCTGTGTGAGTCTGTGACGAGGTGGCCGTTCGCAAGACAAATAAAAACAGATCCGGATTTATTTATAAACTTCAAACGATTGAAGTGAACCTTTTGCATAGTGTTACTACAAATGAAGATACAGTTCTTAACATTAATATATACTAAGTATACATGTAATGGCAAGCACATAATGAATATGACTGAAATACACACCTCCGCCACCGCCGGACCGACCACCCCGCCACCCCCCACCCTACCACCGAGCCAACACCAAGCCACCACCCCAGGAGCGCCACCCCCCACCCTACCACCGAGCCACCGCCTCACCACCATCCCAGGAGGACACCACGGCAGGCCAGGTCATTGGGAGATTGACCCGGAGCGATAAGGGCGCCGGGGCTCCCCTGTCCTAAGTCCCTCTTCCACCTAACCGGTCCAACAGCGACCACACAGGAGAAAGACATGACCCTGTGGGCGGAGCAGCCTTCACCAGGTTCAGGGTGGGACTTAACCAGATTCAGTCCCGGACAACACCACGGTAATGGCCACTGTACGTGCTGGGGAGGGAGTGGCCACTGTATGCCCCTCAGTTGTTTCCCCCTGTAGCACCGCCACAACGGCCACTGTACGTGTGGGGGAAGGAGCGGCCACTGTACGCCCTTCAGCTACAGCCACATCTGGAGACAGCCTTGGAGTGTTAGCTATTGAGAGCACCCCGACTGGCAAAGGAAGGAGAAGTGGAACCGCGATAACGACCATTGTACGTGCCGGGGAAGGAGCAGCCACTGTACGCCCTTCAGTTACTTCTCATTGGGTAGGCAGACCCGCGGTAACAGCCACTGTACATGCTGGGGAGTGCCTCTCCTCCTTCGGGAGCAGCACCGCCACAACTGCCACTGTATGTGTGGGGGAAGGAGCGGCCACTGTATGGCCTTCAGCTGTGGACCTTAGGAATTGCGGAACCGCCACAACGGCCACTGTATGTGTGGGGGAAGGAGTGGCCACTGTATGCCCTTCATCTGCGATTCCCGGGGTCCTTCTGGAGAAGGAGGTCACTTGCGCGGCCGGCCTTTCACCTCTCGGCTGTGTGGGACGCCCTTTGCTTACTCCCTTCAGGTGTGGTTCCCCAGAGGTGCTGCCGGAGTGGTAGTGTGGTCCTGTGTCAGTTCTGCCGCCTACCCCTGGTCGGTCGCGATGCCTAACGGAAGAGGTGCCACAGTCTACCCCTGACGGTGCCCCACCCTACAGGCAGCCGCAGTATCCGGGCTCCCAGGCCGGACCGGCAGGCTCCAGAGCTGGGCCACTTGGGCTTCACTCCCCCACGGCCCTCCGCCTGGAATAAGAGGCGACAGGGCTACCTCCTCCAGCTGTTCGGCCCCAGCCCCAAGGGCCGCCCATCAGGTCAAGGTCCCCAGATCGGAGGGCCTCCCTGCACCCCACCGACGAGGCTCCAGCACAAGGGCCTCTCAGGTCGAGGCCCCCAGACGGGAGAGCCTCCCTGCACCCCCGTGATGAAGAAGGCCCGGGCAGTGACACCCCTGTAGGCAGTGCACTGTCTCCTACAGGAGGACTCCCCAGTAGAGCCCCCTCCCATGCCCGGGCGCCTCCTCTGTTAAGCCTAGGAAACAAGGGCGAGTAGTGATTTCAACGCATCTCATGTGTCTTAAAAACCACAGAGACGGGAGTGAACAGTGACAGTGAAAGAGTGAGGCCAGAATAATATAAGTGACACACAGTGAGACGAATACCCAGGCAGAACAGAAAAGACTAGTGAACATGGGCACAGAGAAGTACAGAAACAGTGGGTCATAACCAGGAGTGCACTAAGAAAAACCAAAAATCTGTGAACAATGTCCCCGCAACTAAATGACTATCCCGAGCGTCGCGACTCGCACCCTGACAAATTATAGTAACATTCACTCTCTCGACCCCTGGCCTTTTTTACTCCTAGTGCCAAGCCTGCTGAAGTCAGTGAACACTGCTGTGAGCTGTGTGGCATCATAACATTGGAGACCCTCTGCTGCAAACTTGCCTATAGCCTCCTTTGTCGACTCGAAGATGGACTGGAGTTGGCTGTCCCAGTACACCACTTTCCCTGATGGCTTTTTCAATAATTCTCTGAAGGGCTTCATGAATGGTGCAATGGCAAGGAATGGCACCACCTGGTTAGCCAGCCTGAACCATGACTGGATATCTGTGAAGGAGGGGTGATGCGGCATTTGGAAATTGGTTATACTGCTTAGCACGTCCTGGCTAGGCTGATACTCCTCCCAGTTAAGCAGATAACCTGCGAAGGTCATGCTTCTCCTGCAGGAGCGGAATTTGTCTGGGCGAAGTGCAATTCCCTTTTTCTGCACATGTTCACAGGAACTGGTATGTGTGCCAGAAAGCATCGGCGACACTACAATCGTGCAGAAGTGTGTCATTGACACATTTCAGTTTCCTAGGGATCTCTGCTGTTGCATCGTCAAAGCACTTGGTAAAGGCATCCTGCCCTTCACAGTGGCCCGTGGGTGTGTGCCAATAGTGAAAGCGGCCCCACAAGGTGATGAAGGTAGTCAGCCTCTTGCTCTCCTTATCCAGGGGGATCTGGTGGTACCCTGAATAAACATCCATTACTGTTTTGAACATGTGCCTCGGCACGCTGATGATTGCATCGAATGGGGTGTGGGTGTGATGGGTCTCTCGCTGGCTTGCCTGGTTGAATCATTGATAGTCAACTGTTCTGCATGGCCACCCATCCTTCTTCAGGACCACCATCATGCGGGAACACCACTCCATGGGTTTTCCAGCTGGTACGGGCTTGATGGTACCCTTGCTTACATCCTTTTCCAACTGCCGGCAAACTTCATCATTGAAGTGGTGGGGAATGGACGCTGGTGTGTGCACTGCATAGGGCTTTGAACAGGGGCGCTGGTGGATGTGGTGGGCTGGCCAATTCATCTGCAGCAGAGGGGCGTGGTTCACTGAGAATGTTGTGTCCCCAAAGTGCTCCAGGAACCACTTTTCCAGCAGGTTCACATTTTCTTCCATCACGGCGTATGGGGGAGTATCAGGTTGGGCAAGGACTGGGGGCTCTTTCACCTGTTCAACGGCCCCTACAGTCATCAGCATGTTGTGGAAGTCATGTGGCACCACGCCCAGCGCTTTGCACGTCTGCAGCGGCAGTTACAGCCACTCCACCCCATCAGCAAAGCACAGGTTCGCCATAGCAGACCTTCCGCCCATGCAGAAGCAGCATTCCTTGCATCTAACAAATCGTATGCTCCCGTTTGCAAGGTGATTAATACTCACAGTAGGTCTCTGTTGACTTTATGGAGCCTGAGGCCCCGCATGAGATGGCATCCTGCTATGCGTACCTGTGCAATAGATGTGTTAAGGTGTATCAGCTACCGCCATCACCTCACATGCTGCGGGTGGGTCGTCACACTTCACTTCCACCTTGAGGCATGCTTACGCCTTGGTGCTGGCTATCGTGATGTTGCCTGTGGCCTTGGCGGGGGGGGCGGGGCTGCTTTGCTGACCTACACACTCGCTGAAAGTCTCAGAACCTCCCACATCTGTGATAGGTGGCCTTGACAGCAGGGCACTTGTACTCCCTATTGCACTTGCTACTGCCGCACCTCTGGCAGCTCTTTGCTGGTGGGGGAGGAGCATGACGTTGGGGTGGCCCTACACTGCTTGCTGCAACTGAGTGGCACTGGCTGCTTCCGTTTCCTTCTCGTCACTCACTGAAGCATCTGCCACACCACTATGGCCATGCACTCCTGCCGTTTTCTCCACCGATTCGAACACTTCACAGGCGTTTGCGATTTCTTCTACAGATTGCAACATGGGAAGTCACCTCAACACTTCTTTTTTCATAATGAAGTTGCGCAGCCCCATCACAAGCTTTTTTGATAGTATAAAATTCTCGAGATCTGCAGAACACTGGGGGCACCTAAAATCACATTCTACTGCCATGGCTCTACATTTTACCACATATGAACACACGTTATCATCGGGCTCCTGTGTGTATTTGAAGAAGTCCAATCATGCTCATCTAGGGCCCACCACCACACTCCTCATGATGCCGATGGCCTACTCCAGAGGTCGGCAACCTGCGGCTTTTTTAGGACACTTTTGCGGCTCTATGAACTTCATAAATAATCATTTATTCTTTCAAAACGAAGGCGTCATATAACACATGCAAGGTAACATTAGATTTTTAATGCATCTTTGAAAAGATCTATAGGCATTGTTACGGAACAGAGAGAGATAATGAACACTTCAAGTGAGAATACTAAGAGTCACTACTGTCCCGTAAGGTTCCAGGTTCAAAACAAAAGAGTTAGGTAAAATTACAAGTCAAAGTTTAATGCTCAAATTAACAACAAAACATTCAGGACTCATAAGGATAATGTAATGGCAAAAACAGGTTAAATATATGGTTAACTGCAATAGCCTCTATTAACACGAAACTAGCAAGAGTAAATTTATCTAAGTCAGCCCTGATAAAATGAGATACCAGATAATACTCAGTGAATGCCAGATAAATACTTACAGATACAAACTATTATCAAAAATAACTGACACAACCCAACATTAATCAAAACCTCACTAGGCCTAAGAATTAACCTTATGCTACACAGTACAAGAAAAAATACAACAACAGTTATACTCAAATTACACACAGCTGCTAGATGTTTGGAGATTTCTTGAGCACTCACAATAATAATAATTGTACAGGAGAGGACAGAGATGTGAACAAAATGAGGAGCAGATCTAAGTGGCAATGATGCAGAGACTGAGCTCATTATATAGGGGCCGGCAGAGCCTGACACAACTTGTAAGAGGGACGCGCAAATGAAGCGATGGGGACAAACGGTCGACAATCCCACACTGAATAACAGAAAGGACGACTTACTCTACTATAACGGTAGAAGGGGGGGACTGAGGCAGAACACGCTCGTGATCAAACATGCAGCAACTGTGCGTTAAAAATCACACAAGGGATGATGAAATCATAGGCTATGTAACACCTCCCCACAAAGAAAAAAGAAATTTACAAAGGAAATTTCTTATTACTCTAAAACAATCTGTATATGGCACTACAGACCATGCAAAAGTCTTTCCTAATAGTACAAAACATGAGATCTCCCTAGCACGCTCAGTCATAGGTACTTGCCAGTATCCCTTTAACAAATCAAACTTACTTATGTACCTAGCCTTTCCGATCTTGTCTATGCAATCTTCCACACGAGGGAGAGGGTAAGTGTCTGTTTTGGTTATCTGATTAAAACGTCTGTAGTCAATGCAAAGCCGCTGTGACCCACCTGGCTTGGGGACCAGAGTGACAGAAGAATTCCACTCGCTCAGACAGGGCTCAATCATCTTGTGGTCCAACAGGTAGCCAAGCTCCTTCTGGATGAGAGGAACTTTCACTGGGTTCACACGGTAAGGAGGCAATTTAATTGGCTTTGCGTCTCCAACATCGACATCATGCATCAACACAGTGGTTCTTCCTGGAGTGGCACGGAACACTTGCGGGTACTCCTGCAATAATGCCGAAAACTCCTGCCTTTCCTTGGGTGGTAGATGAGAAAGCTTAGTCTGGAGATCATTCATGATATCAGGATTCTTCCCCAAACTATCACTCAGGCTCATACTGCATGGGAGAGTTTCACTTGCAGACTCGGGTGGAACAGCTGCAGTGCAGACTGGATTATTTTCGTCCCGCCTGTGATATAACTTTAGCATGTTGATGTGACAAAGTTGCTTGTTCTTTCTACGATCTGGTGTGGCGATGACATAGTTGACATCACTGAGTTTCTTCTCCACGAAATAAGGACCACTAAACTTGGCTTGAAGAGGTTGCCCATGAACTCGTAGCAGAATCAAAACCTGATCTCCTGGCTGAAAGTGGCGTAACCTGGACTTCTTATCATACCAAGTCTTCATCTTCTCCTGAGCAGCTCCTAAATTCTCTCTCGCCAGCTGTAAAGCAGTGGACAGCCGTTCTTTGAAATTCATCACATACTCCAGCAGGTTGACGTCATCTTCCTCCGACAGCCAGCATTCCTTGAGTAGCTTAAGGGGTCCTCTTACTTCATGGCCAAACAGTAGTTCAAAAGGTGAGAAGCCCAGTGATTCATTTGGAGATTCTCTTGCAGCAAACACAACGAATGGAAGACCTTTATCCCAGTCTTTCTGATGTTCCAAACAGCATTTCTTGAGCATCGATTTGAGTGTTTGATGATATCTCTCCAACGCTCCTTGGGTCTGGGGATGGTAAGCTGAAGACGTGATCTGGGTGATGCCCAACTCTTTCAGAGACTGTTTGAAAACGTTTGACATGAAATTACTTCCCCGGTCTGACTGTACCTCCTTGGGCAGACCAAACTTTGTGAAGAACCCTAGCATTTCCTTAACCACGTTCTTTGCTGAGATATTTCTAAGTGGAATGGCTTCAGGATAACGAGTAGCCATATCAATCATGGTCAACACATAAGAAAATCCTGAAGAAGTCTTAGGAAGAGGGCCCACAATATCCACCAACACACGGGTGAAAGGCGCCTCAAAAGGAGGAATGGGAACTAGAGGTGCATCCTTTTCGGTCTGATTACACTTCCCCACAACTTGACAGGTGTGACAAGACTTACAATACCAGGAAACATCCCTGAAGATACCTGGCCAGTAGAAGTGTTTCAAAATGCGTGCCACAGTCTTCCTCACTCCAAGGTGTCCTGCCAAACTGGTATCATGAGCCACTCGAATGATATCCTGCCTACAAACACGAGGGATGACAACTTGATGTACAACCTCCCATTCACAGTCGGCTGATGCTGTTGGGGGTCTCCACTTCCTCATAAGTACTCCTGACTTTACATAATAACAAGTAGAAGCACCGGCTGACTCTTCTTCACTGTAAGCAGAGTTAGCTAGACCTTTCAACTCAGGGTCAGCAACCTGCAACTCAACCAACTCTTGACGAGACAAATTATCAACACTACGGGGTACTGCCTCATCTGGTGAGTGGTCCAAATTAGCAAGAAAAGTGTCAGCTAGGATAACATCATCATCATCATTATCCTCTAAATCACCAGTAACTTTAGACTTAGCCCTAGTGACAGCACATGCAGGGAACACATCAGGGACATCACAATCCTGGGCCGCAGCCACTGGCTCACTAGACAACTGAGGAGCTGGACACACTTGACTTCCACCAATATCATTTCCAAGTAAGAGAGTTACACCTGACATTGGGAGTGTCTCAACCAACCCAACCATAACAGAACCATTAACAAAACCAGACTCTAAATTCACTCTGCACAGAGGAACAGAGAAGTAATTATTCCCTACACCTTGTAAGATTACAGTTTCATCAGAGGAATTAACATTAGAGCCTAGAACACTGGTCAGCATAAGGGATTGGCAAGCACCTGTATCACGATATATATTAACTGATTTCCTGTCATTACTGTCCAGAGGACTGACAAAACCATCAGACAGGAAATTAGCACATGAACTCTTGAGAGTGTCACCCACGTTACTGCTCAAAAGAGGAGCTCCATCATGAGAATTTAAGTTACCCCTCAAAGCAGGTTCAGTTAACTCAGTTAAAGAATTCTGGGAACTCTCAAGAGTGGACACTAGACCAATTGACTGAATATTTAAAGACTCCTTTTTGTTCACATCACGCTGTCTCCTGAAACATCTCTCCGTAGTATGACCAAGCTTACTACAATAAGTACATTTACTTTTCTGAAATCTAGAGGTGAAGCTGGTATTTACTTCCTGAGAAACATCATCTTTATTCTCTTTCCTGTTACCTGTACTCTGAGTAGAGGCAACGTACTTACTCTCAGCTTTCCCTTTTTCTCTAGAATATCTCTTGTGAGTGAGAACATACTCATCAGCTAAAACTGCAGCATCAGACAAATTATCTATTCTTTTCTCATCAAGATATAGGCTTACATCTTTATAAATACACCTTTTGAAGTCCTCCAGCAAAATCATCTGCTTAAATTTACCAAAATCAGAATCCACATTCTTAGTATTTAACCACTGCTCTAACAGATCTTCTTTGATTTTTGCATACTCAACATGGGATTGCTTATCTTGCTTATAAGTTGTCCTAAATTTTACTCTATAAGCTTCAGGAACAAGCTCATAGGCCTTAAGAATCAAGCTCTTAACTACATCATAATTATCAGACTGATCCTGAGGCAAAGATGCATAAGTTACTTGAGCTTTACCGGTGAGAACAGTTTGAAGGAGTACTGGCCAATACTCCTTAGGCCAATTAAAACCTGTAGCTACCCTCTCAAACAACTGAAAATACTTTGTTAAATCAGATTCATTAAAAGGAGGGACAAGTTTAACATTTTTAGCCACATCAAAATCATCAAAGCTAGATGATCCAGTTCCACCTTGTTTCATGCGATACTCATGGTCTGCCTGAATCCTGGCAAGTTCAACTTGTGCCTCAGCCTCCTTAGCTTTTGCCTGAAATTCAGCCTCCTTAGCCTTAGCCTCCTGCAGGGCTAGCTGTAACTTAGCTAATTCAATCTGCGTTTGCTCATTTCGAGGAGTTACATTAAACAAGCTTTCATTAATCATGTCAACAATTTGATCTTTAGACTGATGAGAGCGAACAACAAATCCCAATTGTTGAGCAACAATCTTAAGTTCATTCTTTGTTCTGTTTTCTATATCACACACTGTTTGCACATTTGACAAAAAATCTTTGGCTTCATCAAGTGTAGAAATAGTAGCCATCATGAATATATCACAGTCACAAAATATCAAACAATATCCTTATGATAATATCCTGAATATCCTGATATGAGGTCGCCAAATTTATGTTACGGAACAGAGAGAGATAATGAACACTTCAAGTGAGAATACTAAGAGTCACTACTGTCCCGTAAGGTTCCAGGTTCAAAACAAAAGAGTTAGGTAAAATTACAAGTCAAAGTTTAATGCTCAAATTAACAACAAAACATTCAGGACTCATAAGGATAATGTAATGGCAAAAACAGGTTAAATATATGGTTAACTGCAATAGCCTCTATTAACACGAAACTAGCAAGAGTAAATTTATCTAAGTCAGCCCTGATAAAATGAGATACCAGATAATACTCAGTGAATGCCAGATAAATACTTACAGATACAAACTATTATCAAAAATAACTGACACAACCCAACATTAATCAAAACCTCACTAGGCCTAAGAATTAACCTTATGCTACACAGTACAAGAAAAAATACAACAACAGTTATACTCAAATTACACACAGCTGCTAGATGTTTGGAGATTTCTTGAGCACTCACAATAATAATTGTACAGGAGAGGACAGAGATGTGAACAAAATGAGGAGCAGATCTAAGTGGCAATGATGCAGAGACTGAGCTCATTATATAGGGGCCGGCAGAGCCTGACACAACTTGTAAGAGGGACGCGCAAATGAAGCGATGGGGACAAACGGTCGACAATCCCGCACTGAATAACAGAAAGGACGACTTACTCTACTATAACGGTAAAAGGGGGGGACTGAGGCAGAACACGCTCGTGATCAAACATGCAGCAACTGTGCGTTAAAAATCACACAAGGGATGATGAAATCATAGGCTATGTAACAGCATCAATCGGTATGATTTCTAGTGCACACACACACACACACACAGGGATTCAATCGAGGCGGACGTGCGACATCGGCGCTCCGTACCGAACCAACACGGCCAGTGGCATTACCTAAATTAGTATCTTTGTATGAGTCAAGCTCTGTACCAGGTTAGACTAAATGATTTTTCATTATTAAAAGGAAAAAATAATAAGTTTAAACAAGACTTGTTCAAACAGGAAAGAGAACCAAGACGAAAGAATACGCTGAGTCATCTCTGAGGTTTGTTTAGACTACAATAACACGGAGATTGTAAGTACATGCTCTGCACTTTTAGTATTGCGCAAAATGGATACATCCTTTAGTAAAGCAAATTTGGAAAGAAAAGGGATAAAGGTAAAAAGCAAAATGATGATTTCTGCCAAGAATTGGTTGAAGTGGAGACTCACAACAGATTGGTTGAACGTCTAAACAAACTAGAAATGGCTTTCAAAAATGAAATTGATGAAATAAAGAAGCAGATGCACTTGCAAAAGGAAGAAATAGAAAAACTAGGAAGGGAGGCCAATAAGAAAGACACAACCATCAGTGAACTAACAGTGGAATTGAGTACACTTGGGAAGAAAATGAGTGAAATGGCAAGTACAGAAGTCAATCACGAGAGTGTTATGGAAGAGTTCAAAAATGACACAGAGACAATTAGGCAAGTAAGCAGTCTTATAGACCATAGCAGTGATATTGAGGAGAAGATAACACAGGTGAATGAAGCTGTGCAAAGCTACAAAAATGATGTGGAAACCACGTATGCTGAAATGGTGAAAGTAAAGAAAGAAACAAGGGTGGAGGAAAAAAGCATTAAAAAGGAGGTGAAAAGAATAATCCAAAACAATCCAAAGTTAGTCAGAGATTCAGTAGATATAAACAAATCTATAGTAATCACTGGTATAGAAGAGGAAGAAGTAAAAAACAAGATCACAAGAGACAAAATGGAGATGGCAAATGTAATGAGCTTACTGAAAGAAGTATCAGAGGAAATCTGTAGTAAAGACATAGAGGAACACAAAAGGTTAGGGAAATATGAGAAAAGCAAGACAAGACCTCTAAAGGTGACTTTCCAGAGTGTAAACACCGTGGAAGAGATACTAAAAAATGAAAAGAATCTTTTGGTAAAAGAGGAGTTCAAAAATGTATGGATAAAAAGATGCCTAACACAAGAGGAACTGGAATTACTGAAAGAGAAAAGGGAGGAAGCAAAAAACAAAAAATGAAGGAAGATCAGAAGAGGAGAAGAAGAAATTTTTTTACAAAGTAATAGGATTGCAGGTACGAAAGTGGTACACAAACAGGATGGAATAAAAAGGAGGAAGGTAGTAGAACCATGGCATGACAAGTATATAAACAAGATGATAAAGTTGATGTACTCAAATGTGGATGGAATGGTATCTAAAATACTAGAGATGAATGATTATGTCAGAGAAAATGAACCACAAATAATATGCCTAACTGAAACAAAAGTAACACCAAGGATATCCAATGACATACTAAACTTAGAGGAATACAATATATGGAGAAGAGACAGAAATTTAAAAAAAAAAAAAGGAGAAGGAATTATAATACTAACTAAGAAAAATCTAAAAGTCAATGAAATAAAACTAGATATACCATCACAAGTAGAACTGATTGCAGTAGAGATCAACACATCTGAAGGTAAAGTAATTGTAGCCAATTTGTACATGCCACCCAGATCAAACACATGGGAAAGAGGTGAATATGAGGACCTGGCAGAGAGTACAATTCAGTGTTTAAGATCATTACTACATAAAATGGAAGAGAAATCAGAAAGAATTATACTAACCGAGGATTTCAATACAAATATAAATTGGAATACTCTAGATATAATTAGCCAAGAAAGCTGTTGGGACCAAAAGCTCCTGGATCTCGTACAAGAGTTCTTCCTAATGCAACATGTGAGGGAAACCACCAGAAAAAGAAGACTTGATGTACCTTCAGTGCTAGATCTAATATTTACTAGGCAAGAAAATGATATTGACAGTTTAATATATGACCCTCCACTCGGCAAAAGCGATCATGCAGTACTAAATTATAACTTCAGGATAGCATATGACATAGTAAACAGCAATGACAGTTACAAAAAGAGCCTAAACTATACAAAGGGAAATTATCAAGACCTAAAGAAGTATTTCTTAGAAGTTGATTGGGAAAATGAGCTTAGAGGACAAGATTTGAATGCTGTATATAAAAATTTCTGTGAATTTTATGAAATAGGAGTCCAGAAGTACATCCCACAGCACAAAGAAGCAGATAAGAAAATACAGAAATGGTTCAATACAGAATGTAAAAAATCAAAAGAAAGAAGAGATTTGTTGTGGAATAGATACAGAAGACATAATAGTGAAAGGGCGTATAATAATTACAAACAGGCAAGAAACGATTATACAAGAATAAGGAGGGAAGCCCAAAAATAGTTTGAGGAGGATATAATAAATAAAAGTAGTGATCAACCAAAGCTGTTTTACAGCTATATCAGAAGCAAAACCAAAGTAAAAGATATAATACAATCAATTACGGATGAGGGAATCACTTATACACAAGAGAAAGATATTTGTGAAGCACTAAATAAGAATTTCCAATGAGTTTTTACAGAAGAAAAAATTTTTGAGAGGGACTATGTGGAACATGCATGTCAACACATACTACCAGATATACAAATAGCAGAAAAAGTAATACAGGAGGAGTTAAGTAGATTAGACAGAGGAAAAGCAAGTGGCCCTGATGAAATTTCATGTTGGGTACTACGAGAATGTGCAAAGGAGTTAAGTAAACCATTATTTTTAATTTTCAAGAAATCCTTGAGTCAAGGTAAACTACCTGATATTTGGAAAAAAGCTAATATTGTCCCCTTATTCAAGAAAGGAAACAGACAAAATCCACTCAACTACCGACCAGTATCACTGACCAGTGTTGTAAGCAAGCTTATAAGAAAAGCTTGGGTAAATCATCTAGAAGAACACAGTATGATAACAGAAAGACAGTTTAATTTCAGAGAAGGAAAATCATGTGTTACTAATCTGTTGAGCTACTATGACAGAGTAACAAACACAATACAGGAAAGGGAAGGATGGGTGGACAGTATCTATTTAGATTTCAAGAAAGCTTTTGACACAGTACCACACCAAAGACTTTTATGGAAACTGTACCATCAAGGAGGAATTCGAGGCAAACTGTTTTGTTGGATGCAAAACTTTCTCATAAAAAGAGAAATGAGAACAGTACTAAGAGGAAACTACTCGTCATGGAAAGACGTGACTAGTGGAGTACCACAGGGTTCAGTGCTGGCACCAATCATGTTTTTAGTGTATATAAATGATATAAACAGTAACACTGGAAATGAGAGCTATCTGAATATGTTTGCAGATGATGCAAAAATACAAAGGAGAATTACTAACACAGACTCTTGTAAAGAGCTACAAGAAGAATTAAATAAACTTCATGAATGGAGTAGTACATGGCAAATGGAATTCAATGTGGACAAGTGTCATGTAATCAAGTTTGGTAAAAGTGGAAAAAGACCTGATTGGGATTATAAGTTAGGAAATAAAACCCTATACACATCAGAAAGAGAGAAAGACCTAGGTGTGATTATCAATAACAAACTATCTCCGGCTGACCACATCAGCGAGAAGGTATGGAACATGTATACACTGCTTGCAAATATGAGAATAGCATTCACATACATAAACGAAGACATGCTAAGAAGGATAATAACATCATTCATTAGACCAACCCTGGAATAAGCATCAGTAGTCTGGAGTCCTCATCTCAAAAAGCACATAGACAAGATTGAAAAAGTTCAAAGGGCCGCTACAAGATGGATACCAAGCTTAAGGGACCTAAGCTACGAAGAAAGACTAAATAAACTGAATGTACCAACACTACAGGAGAGAAGGAAAAGAGGTGACATGATAATGCTATATAAGTGCATATCAGGGAAGGAGAAAATAGACATAAATGATTACTTAACATATGGAGAAGCATCAGCAAGAGGACACTGCAAAAAACTGCATAAGAAGTGAGGTGATAAAGACGTAAGGAAATTCAGTTTCCAAACAGAGCAATTGATCAATGGAATGCACTACCGAATGAAATAGTGTGTGCCAAAACAATTCACAAATTTAAGGATATGTATGATAAATATGGTTTAAGACACGGGGCAGTACGAGCTTGACTCATTCCTGTAAAGATACAATTAGGTAAGAACACACACACACACACACACACACAGAACGGTTAGGCCCGAGGTTTGACTCGTCCAGTTCTTGTCAGTTCCCTGATTCCCCACAACAATTTTTTGTATTGGCCCTCCGAGAATACTAAATTTTTATGAAACTTTAAAATAAGTGGCTCTTCTAGCTTTAAGGGTTGCTGACCTCTGGCCTACTCAGTGCACATGGCCTTGAATCTATGCTTGGCCACCAGTGCATCGACGCATTGCTGCACCTCAGGATCACACAGCAATCTTACATAACGCGCGGCCAAGGGTGGGACCCACCTGCAACCACTGCTGTAGCACCCGACGCTGCAGGCCCACACCTTGAACTGGGATGGCGACATCCCCATGGTAGCCTTATCGGGGGTTGTAGGTGGTGCCGGCACTCGCCACTGGGCCAGTTCTTCCGGGTGCAGGGCTGGGTGCGCTGGCTGGTAGGCTGTCCTAATTCCTGAAGGTCATAGCTGGGGTGGTGGCACATTGTACCTGTCGCTGTGCACTTGGTCTCCTGGCGCCATGCAGCGGAACCAGTCCTTTGACTCTGGGTTTGCCTTCTTGGACATTGGCGGCACTGTCCCTGGGTCACCCGTAGAGCTCCACTGTGCCGTGTTGGGGTGAGGATCAGGAGGGAGATAAAAACAGTGAGGCCAGCTTGAGATTTATTCCAAGTGGTCCAGCATTGACGTGTCCTATTACTAGCCCGGCCTGAGGCAGACTACCTGCCAAGCCCCAGGTGCGGGCCAGTGGCGCGTGCAGGAGCACCGCTTGGAGGGAAGAGTTCTCATGCAGACACAAACTCCAACAGAAGTAATGGTAAAATAAATCATAAAACATGTACTAAATGATGATCAGCCTCTATATGAGCCTCTGAACGAGAAAGTGATGTCTGAAGCCTAACTTTTTCAGTCCGATGATATAACTAGTCTTATTCTTGCTGCTAGATGATTTTTCCATTTAGAATACTCATACTTAAGGGGGTTAATGAAGTCTGTATCATCATCCAGTTCAGTCTCCCCTGAGCTGAAAAAAAAAAAAAAAATCGTCAGAATAAAAAAATGAAATGTAGCTCAACCACCACTGCCGCCACTGACCAATGGTTGGGACACCCGCTTTCAGGCTTCAAATTCCCCCATCTGGGTCAAACATCCACTGCTGCATTTGTGCACAGTCAGCCACCAGTATGTACTGCTGAGCCCTTGGCAAGCCAGCCCCCAGATGGCGATTCTAGTCAGCACGAACCAAGTCTACGGGACGCAGTGAGGGATCTTCAGTTGGCAGTGCAAGACCTATCCCGGAGACTCCAGGAGGTGGAAAGACGTTCGCAACAACAAAAAAACAACTGGAGGACTTCTGTGTTAAGTCTGACGTAGAGGACAATGATCCTGCAGCCAAGGCTTCCACTCATCGAGGTCATGGCCGTGGTGAGGAGCCCGCCACTGGACACGCAAACCCGATGGGAACTCGCCCTAAAACTAGGCCGCCTCTCCGTACCCAGGTAGAGAAGCTTACAAGGGACTACGATGCCTTGACCCGAAACATGGCAGAATTTGGGTATTTGATTGAGCAATTAATGGCATTGGTACGACAGATGGCAGTGAGACTCCTAGCCAATGGATAACTCGCCCTACTCCTTCCTGACCTGGAATGTAAATGGCTTATGGACTCGCTTTACTGACCTCCACTCTTGGTAAACAAACCTGCTCTGATTACCTTACAGGAAGTAGGATGTGATGTGCCCCATCTTAGAGGTTATAGTGCTTTCACCCTCGATCAAGATGATGGCAGCTCCAGGGGCTTGGCAGTGTATGTTAAGTCTAGTCTCCCTGTTACGCTCTTTCAAAAAGGTGTACACAATGGAACTGATTACATATATTCTGTTTACATCTTGACAGAATATTCATTTATATTGTGAATATATATGTTCATGCTACTGTAGTTGCTTTCATATGTATTCCCTTCCCACTTGCATTCATGAGGAGAGAACTATTCTACTCGGAGACCTTAATGCCAGGCATGCAGATCTGGGTAGCGTTAAAACCTCCAGTGTCAATGGTGTGCGTTGGAAAAAGTTCCTTGATGCTGTTGATACCGCTTTACTTACAGGTGAAAATGTTCCTACTCATATTCAGGGAGGCAGGCTCGACTATGTAGTTTTGTTCAACTTTGAAACAAGTCCTGCTGAAACTCATGTACTCAGGTATTTACTCAGTGATCATTTAGCTCTAGAAAGTTCTCTTACATATATGCCACTATTTACAGCCCAGGAAAAAGGTTAGTCATTCCAAGTGTAAAATTACGTAAACACTGCTGCTACGTCCAGAAATAGTATCGGACCACAAGGGGGTCCTTTATGGATGTTAACACTTTCTATGAATGTCTTGTTGCTGTTATAGAAAATTTTGCTAAACACCACAGCGTCAGCCAAAACGATGACCAGTAAACCTACATATGCTACTGATCCAGCAATACTAGGATGGCAGAAGACAATGGCTAATTTGCAGAGGCGCTGGCAAAACAGTCCCAGTGACAGTGAGGTACAGCTGGCTGCACTCCCGCGAGGGCCACAGCGTTGTCAACGCTGGCCAAGATATTTACTCTGAAACACTAGTAGAGAGATGCGTTCGATAGTATGGTGCCAATTGCACAGTACCTAACTGAACTACGTCAGAAGGTCTGAAAACGACACTGGGATAGTTTGCTCACGACCACTGGGAGGACCAAGTCTCTCCAGGGTGTGTGGTACCATGTAAACGGGATAAGAGGGAAAACTAACCGCATAACCTGCGTACTAAACCCTGGTGAGAAAGCACAAGCCTTGATCAACCAGTGGGCCAATGTTTCTGCACAGTCAAACCTACCTACCAGTCACAGAGAGAACCTTAACCACCACAGGCCCTTAAGGAATTCCCTGGTTGATGCCAATATTAATGTGAGGGATGACACCTGTCTTCCCATAACGTACGACGAATTACCTTTGCTGTAAAAAAAGATAAATCGACCGCTCCAGGCCAGGACGGTATAACTTATGGCATTCTCAATGCTCTCCTTGCCTCATTTGACACCCCCCCGCTGGATTTGTTCAGTATGTCATATGCGGGCAGTGAATTGCCCACATCCTGGAAGAGTGCAGTCATAATTCCAATTCCAAAGGGCTGTGGTGGTTATCGCCCCATTTCCCTAGTTAGCTGCATCTGTAAAATGATGGAACGAGTTGTTCTAAATAGGTTGTTGTACAAGATCGGCGATCAATTGTCTCCTAACTTACATGGCTTTTTGAAAGGGAGGACAACGAGTGATTGTTTTGTAAAGTGTCTCAGCAATACTAGATCAACGTGCAGGGCATTCATTGACTTAAAGGGGACGTTTGACAAAGCAAACCGGGAGGTAATTCTGGAGGAACTAGTTGCCAAAGGGGTTAAAGGGAAATTACTTGGGTGGATAAGATCCTACTGTATCTCTATCACCGGTCAGCAGGGGTTCGGTTGCAGGGACAGTTTTCTGACGAAAGGGAAATTGAACTGGGCAATCTACAAGGAGGTGTCCTCAGTCCGATGCTTTTCAGTGTACTATTGGACAAAGTTGTATGCCACACTTTCCCTCTAGGCGCTGATGATATTTTGCTCCAGTTCCAATCTCCTTCCATTTTGTGTTAAGCCCTGTGTCAATTGGAGGCTTTGTATGTGCACATGGGACTCGTTATGAGTGAGTCAAAAACCATATTTCAGGGATTACAGAAGCAATGCAAACTCCCACGTATAAATTCTACTAAACTAGAACGAGCGAGTACCTACAAATACCTCGGGGTCCAGCTTAATGATCATAAAAGCCCAGAATGCATTGATTACATTCGCAACCATTGCCTTCCTAGACTTGCACCATTGCGAGTCTTGGCTAACAGAGGAAGAGGAGTTGGCATTCCATGACTCAGAAGGATGTATATTAGTACCATTAGGTCATTGATACATTACGCAGCCCCTGTCGTGGTACAGTATAGTCGAAGCAACCTTTAAAAATTGGACATGGTACAAAATGAGACAATGAGGATAGCCCTGGGTTGTCCCAGGACAGCAAAAATTGAGGTCATCCTGGCAGAACTGGAACTCCCAAGTATTGTAACCAGGATACGGGAAATTGCATCACGAACAGTTGTCAGTGTTATGCTAGGTGTTTTTAGGTCGACTCCTCGTCCTAAGATCACTAGCTATGGACCCGGGATCCTCTTTCGAGACCGGAACTAAAACACACTACGAGAGGAACAGGGCATAAAAACTCCGGGCAACAACCTTACACGTGTATTATCTCAAATTCAAAAACAAACAGATACAATGCAATTATGACAAAGACACAATACACTGTCTGGGTACAAAGTCAGTCACAGGACAGGAGGGTTTATACAATAACAGGGACACAATACACTGTCACACAATACGCCGTCCAACATACACTGTCGGAAGTTGACCTCGGGACAGGAGGGTTTACACAGGGCTGCTGAAGTCCTAGGCTCCTACAGGTGTCCCGTCAGGTGTGCCTTCCCTCAGAGGGCACGGGACCGTCATCAGGGTTTGCGTCATCTGGAGTGGGCTGCTGGGCGGCATGGAGAGAGGCCGTTCTCTAGCAATGCCTCAGTGAGGCGTTCGGTTCCTAGGACTGGGACCAGATAGGGAGAGCATGTACGCTTGTCTGCACCTGCCCTGGAGAGAGGGTTGTCGTCCCCTGGGGCTGGGGAGGTCACGCCCAGGGATTCGAGAGGCGTCTCAGGGAGCCTGAGGACTGTGGCCTTCCTCAGGTCAGGTCGCTGTCAGGTGTGTGCTGTGGTGTCCTTTCCTCCGGGAATCCAGCAGCAGGTGGTCTCACCTGGGTGCCAACTTAACTGCTCTTACTCCCAGAGTAACGATGGGGCTTTGCCAGACCTCCTCCAGACAGGGCAGTTCCTCCTGGGGGCTGCTTCTGTAGGGAGAACAGGAGGGGCATCCCACTCGGCCACAGGAAGGGCGGGCTGAGCAAGGGACGTCCTCTGAGGGGAAAGTCACAGAGGGTGAGAGATGGGTGGTGGGCGGTCTCTCCCTGATGCAGCTAGTGGCCGTTGTCAAGGTCCCAAGGGCAACAGGGGTAGGGCAGCTAGTGGCCATCCCTCTCCTGTTTGTATGGCTAATGGCCGTCACTGGGGCCCGACTTCTTGGCAGGACTAAGGGTGAGGTGTGGCTGATGGCTGTCACCTGTCCACATGTGCGGCTAATGGCCGTCACCGAGGTCCTGTGAGGGGAGGCGCGGCTAGTGGCCGTTGCCACTAATGGCCATCACTTGTTCACTGATGCGACTTATGGCCATCACTGAGGTCCTGGGAGGAGAGGAGATGGCAGGCACAGTGCAGCTAATGGCCATCACCAAGGTCTCACTCCCTGTAGCAGCTGCAGGAGAGAAGCGGCTAGTGGCCATCTCTCCACAGGTGTGGCTAATGGCTGTCACTTTTCCCTGCAGAGGTGGAGGGGGGAATGCAGCTAGCGAGCAGCTAGTGGCCATCTCTACACTTGTGCAGCTAGTGGCCGTCACGTGGGTGCTGTCTGGGACTCAAGTTTCAGTCCCACCCCTAACCTGGTGAGGGCTGGTTTGGCTGGAGGGTAATGCCTTCGCACTGCATACTCCTGGTTGGGTCTGTTGCGGGGAATAAGGGCGCAAGGTAGTGGAGGACATAGGCCTGTACTGCCTGGGTAGTGTGTGCACCTTCGGAGCCCCTCCATGGTCTCTCCCTGGGGTGGGGGTCGTGACGTTCCGGTGGTGCGTCGTCACGGGTGGTATTTCAGTCATGATGATTAAATACGGGTCTGAAAGACTAAGACACTCCCTGTCGACCTTTCAGAACAGTATTCGTTCTCCTCCAAACACATACCTCGGTTGTATGTACAAGCTCTTGAACAACATCGATGTCATAACTCCTTGCATTATTTAATTACAAACACATGGTCTAGCCACCCGGAGTCCTCGTAGAGTGACTGTGGACATAGAGAAACTCCACAGGCCCAAAGATCATTGGCTGCCTTGTGAACTTAAATCCGACTTCATGACAAAGTTGGAGACAATAGATCGTCTCCAGACTGTACACATATTTTGTGATGGGTCTGTAGAAGGCACTATGTCTGGGTGTGGGCTGTTCATTAGGGAGTATGACTCACCCACTCAGTACGTGGACACTGTCATTTCAAAAAGACTCCCTGGCTTTCTTCCACAAGGGCAGAACTACATGCGATAGAAGAGGGACTAGGCTGTATTGTGTCTTTATCTAAGGATGTTTACTTTTTTTGTGGATAGTGAAGGAGCTGTGTACGAATTACTGTCTACTACTCCTACAAACTGTGATATTGTCAATAGATGTCTATCAACCATCCAATGTATTGAAAACACAGGTCATAAAGTCCATTTCATATGGGTTCCTTCCCATATAGGGATACCCTTCAACGAAAAGGCTGACGACCTAGCTCTTAAGGCTCTGCTTTCGACCAATAACTCTCCTGATATATCTGCTGAATATAGTTATAATACTGTCAAAAGCATGATTACCTCTCTTGTTAACCAAGATATTACTATACAGCTTAATGACAGCATAGCCAGTGGCAGCACTAGCTCTCTTCCTTATGTCTCAGAATAATGATGTAGCATACGATCAAAGAGGTGGACTTCATGACGCCGTTGTCATGAGACTGAGACTAGGCTATAAATATTATCGGGAATTCACCAGAGAAGATCCTGTACCATGTGCAGTGTTTGAGGCGCCGGCGGCACATACACTGCATCAGTGCCAAGGATCAGTACGTACTGGAATGTCCGCTAACTGCTAAGTATAGAAACCCACAACTTTTAATGCTGACTGAACAAACCGCATGGTTAATCAATGAAAAACTGTTACTCCCAATTCTCTGTGAATATATGGAATACATACCATAATACTAACAAACACTACTTTCAGATATGTTTATTTCACTTACAAACACTTGCTATCCTTCGTTCTATCTTGCATGGACCAACAACATTCATCAGGCACTGAGCTATCTAGGAATAGCCTCTAACAACTGTGCTTCCAAGCCATTGTAAGAGAAAATACTATTATCTAAAAAAATGAGGGTCATGTACAGACTGTATGGTCAACTAAACAGCTGTGATGGTATTGAAATACACACCCTCGTGGAGACACGCACCCTAGGACGGCCCCACGGCCCCACATCTACCCCAGAAGGAGACCATGGAGGGGCAGGCAGAGAAAGCACCAGGCCCAGGTGTACCACGGCCCTACGCCCCTCTTCCCCTCAACACGGCCAATGACAACTAAACAGTACTGCACACTATATCACAGCCGGACCAACACTCGCCAGGATCGGGGTGGGACTTGTCCACAGGCATTCCCAAGCAGCACCATGGTATCACTTACTGTACATACTGGGGAAGGATTGGCCACTTTATGCCCTTCAGCTGTTGCCCCCTGCAGCACCTCGGTATCGGCCACTTTATGTACCGGGGAAGGGTCAGCCACTGTTCGCCCTTCAGCTGCAGCCACCCCTGGAACCAGCGCCGTGGTGGCAGGCACTGTAAGCCCCGGGTTGGACGTGACAGCCACTGTACACACGTCGGCTGGCAAGCCAGGCAAAGGCAGAACCGCGACATCAGCCACTGTATGCGTCGGGGAAGGGTCGGCCACTGTACGCCCTTCATCCGTCTCTTCCTCAGGGAACAGCACCACGGTATTGACCACTGTACGTACTGGGGAAGGGTCGGCCACTGTATACTCTTCAGCTGATCTCCGCAGAGCTTGTGGAACCCTGACATCGGCCATTGTACACGTTGGGGAAGGGTTGGCTACTGTACGTCCCTCATCCACAGTCTCTGGGACTACCCCTTCGGAGGAAGTCTCTGGCTTGGCCCATCTGTCATCCTGAGGCTGAGCGGGACACCCCTCTCACTCTCCTCACAGTTACAGTCCCCCGGAGGAGCTTCCATTTGAGGAGTGGTGGCAGGGCCCTATCCCTGAAGAGGGGATCCACGCCCTGCAGGTTGCCCCTGTACAATGCCCGGTGCTGACGGACGCCAGCTAGAAGGGATGCCACAGGCAGCTCCTGACAGTGGTCTGGCCCAGTGGTGACCGCAGTCCCCAGCCACCCAGGGATGTCCCCAGAACCCTGGGGCGAGACCTCCTGAACCCGTCCGGCCGACAACCCTCCGCCAGGAGCAGGTGACGACAGGCGTGTCTGTTGGCCTTGTTTGGCCCCAGTTCCAAGGGCCACCTCCCAGGTCAAGGCCCAACTAGGAAAAGGCCTCCCTGTACACCAGACCGCAGCCACACCCAGACGACCTCACCCCCTGCAGTAGTCCCGTGCCCCCTAGAGGAGTGCACGCTCAACAGCCAGCCTCCCATGCCCGGGCGCCACTTATGATTACCCCAGGTTTCAGCAGCCCAAGAAGCCAATAGTGTAATACCAGTGTCACTATACGAAACAGAGGACTGACAGTCTTTCTGTTTTATGTCTTATTCATACCTGTGGTACAGTGAAGGCTGACAGTGTCCATACTCAACATAGTGGCACCTTTAATGTGCAGTTAGAATTTCCTAAGTCTAGAACTAACGAGTGATACACTAGGATTGTACGGTAAAGACTATTTAGACTGTGTCTATAGCCACTGTGTATTGCTGATGAATAGTGCTGACTGACGGTGACTACACTTGTATATATTGTTTGCAGTTATTGTTGTATACCAAAGCCTGACATTGTCCATATAACCTGTATTGTATATATTTGTTGTATATTGTAAGGAAATCAAATTAAGACAATATATGTGTAAGGGTGGTCTGACGAGTTTTTATGCCCTGTTCCTCTTGTTGTGTGTTCTAGTTCCGGTCTTGAAAGAGGACCCCGCTCAGTAGCTAGTGTTCTTGGGACGAGAAGTCGACCTAAAAACACCTAGCATAACAGATATAAAACGGAAAGAGGTGTAATCTTTGAGGGAGTGTGCCTTATGTTACCTAGCCATAGTTGCTGACAATTGTACTGCTTCAAGCCAATGGAAGAAAAACGCTGTTGCGTGTCAGTGAAGAATATGTATTAATTACATGGCAACAAAAGGAAGTGAAGATCTGAAACGAAGAGAGAATGTAATGGTTGGAGAGTGAAGTAGGTATGATGGTGGTGGAGGGTGTTTTGGCCTTCACTCACCGACCCGCTGATAAGGCGATGCTATCTCATCACCTTCTGCCAGGGCTGGTACTGTTATGTTCACTGTATTCCTTTATGACTCAAATATTACCCCTTACTCCTGTATGTAATACATCTTATGAATGCCTCTGTATTTTATAACATAGTGTAACTTATTTTTATCAAAGGGTATATGGCTACACCCAAAAACCATGGTGTGGCCACAGCCATGAATGTCCAATTACTTTAGTCTACTTGATTGATCTGTGTAGCTGAGATGTATGGGGCAAGTAGGGTTATAGCGATTGTTATTTGTGCGCTAGTTGCTTACTAGTGTGTAGCACTTTAGGTATGTTAGTTTTCTGTGTAGTGCTTTAGTGAGTGTGGTAATTCACTACTTTCTATGTTCGATACTCACAATGGGGATTGATATTAAACTCAGTTTGGGAGACTGAGGAGTGTATTAACAAAATATAGTAACACTGAATCTGAGATTTCCGTCCCCACGGGAAACCCAGGGAGGGATGTCGCAACACCCACCCCAGGAAGGACCCACGGCCCCACACCCACCCCAGGAGATCATGAGGTGGCGCATAGAGGGAGTGCAAGGCCCAAGCGAGATGGGCCTAGGTGCCCTACGCCCCTGCGCCCCTCTTCCTCTCAACACGGCCACCAGCAGGAACTCAGTTCCAGCCAACTACATCGCGGCCGGGCCAGCCCTCACCAGGATTGGGGTGGAACTAGTCTTAGCACAGTCCCAAGCAGGACTGCAGTGACGGCCACTATACACACCGGGGAAGGGACGGCCACTGTACACCCTTCAGCTGTTACCCCCTGCAGCCCCATGGTGATGGCCACTGTACACACTTCGGCTGCAGCCACACCTGGAACCAGCCCCGTGGTGACAGCCACTGTATGCACTGGGCAGGAAGTGATGGCCACTGTATGCACCTCAGCTGGTAAACCAGGAAAAGCAGCCCCGCTGTGATGGCCACTGTACACCCTTCAGCTGTTACCCCCTGCAGCCCCTGCAGTAACAGCCACTGTACGCGCCGGGCAGGAAGTGATGGCCACTGTATGCACTTCAGCTGCAGCCACACCTGGAACCAGCCCCACAGTGACAGCCTCTGTAAGCACCAGGCAGGAAGTGATGGCCGCTGTATGCACTTCGGCTGGTAAACCAGGAAAAGCAGCCCCGCTGTGATGGCCACTGTACGCACCGGGCAGGAAGTGACAGCCACTGTATGCACTTTGGCTGTTGACTCTAGGACCCGTGGAACCGCAGTGATGGCCCCTGTACGCACTGGGCAGGAAGGGACGGCCACTGTACATCCTTCACCCACAGCCCTTGAGACTACCCCTTTGGACAAAGTCTCTGACTCGGCCCACCACCCATCCAGAGGCCAAGTGGGACGTTTCTCTCTCTCTCTCTCTCCTCAGAGGTGCAGTCCCCCAGAGGAGTTGCAGCTAGAGAAGTGGTGGTGAGGGCCCATCCCAAGACCGGGGATCCATGCCCTGCAGGCTGCCCCTGGACGATGCCCTCCTCTGATGGGCTCCACGAGGAAGGGACGCCACAGGCAGCTCCTGACGGCGGTCCAACCCTGCGGAGACTGCAGTCGCCAGACACCCAGGGGCACCCCTAGGACTCCAGGGCGCGACCTCCCCAGCCTCACCCACAGATGACCCTCCTACAGGAGCAGGCGGAGGCAAGCACACCTGCTGGCCCTGTTCGGCCCCAGTCCAGAGGACCACCTTCCCGGCTGAGGCTCCACCAGGAAAGGGTCTCCCTCCACGTCGACCAGCAGCCCCGCCCAGACAACATTGCCCCTGGCAGTAGTCCCGTGCCTCCTACAGGAAGGCACACCTGATGAACAACCTCCCATGCCTGGGCGCCACCTGTAACCAGCCCAGCCCCAAAGCAGCCCAGATCAAGATCTTTCAGCCTGACAGTGTCTGCCTTAACCTGTATATATATGTACCATTGTTATTGTACCGTAAAGATTGTAATTAAGGTAATATACGTGTAAGGTTAGTCAGCTGAGTTTTAATGCCCTGTCCCTTTTGCTGTATATTCTAGTTCTGGTCTCGAAAGAGAACCCCGGCTCAGTAGCTAGTATTCTTAGCACAATAAGTCAACCTAAGAACACCTAGCATAACATTGGTGGCCAGCAGTGGTTCTTGACCTGATCAGAAAACACGGAGGAGCAAAACAGGGAAATCTAGCACAATGTCGGCCAAACCTCATGTTCAATTACCAAAATTTAATCCTGAACAGTATGACATCAATGTGTACCTGTCTATGGTTAAGCCACTACTGGACATAGGCTTTGAAAATGACAGGGAGAAGATAGCTGTCACCCTGCCGCACCTGGGCAAGTCAGTATCAAGTATTGCCTTCAAGATCATCTCGTAATTAAAATGGGAGCAGTTTACACAAATTGTGACGCAGGCAGTCATGCCATCTTTGGGAGGAGTCATAGCTCTGCCACAGCTCGATGCCCTCACCTACTGTACGATGGAAACCTGGATGACACACTTATCCAGGCCAGGCGACTCGTCACCACCGCCTCCCCGGAGACTGACGCAGCCACCTGGGAGCAACACATATTTAACATACTGTTGAGGATCCTCCCCAGCACCATAAGGAAGCACTTTACCATATACAACCGTTCAAGAGACCTCGACAAGGATGTGCAGCTCGTGTGGCACCTCCTAGCCGCCCACTCCACCCCCCAACACATCAGCACAGTAAGCAAAGTCCCCATCCAGAGGACAGCACATCACCAGAAGCAACGGACGCCCTTCTCCCACCCAAGCCCTTCATCAACACCTTCCGTACCCAAGGCGCACCTTACTACGAGATGCCCCAATCCCAAGGAAAACCCGAACCTAATATCCATCAACCCACGGGAATTCACCGCCTGCAGCTGTAGCTGTCCCTGTGCAGGACAACCATCCAGGGGGACCGCAAGGTCTCGTCATTAGACAACGAAGGTGCTGAGGGCGATGCTTCACCCACTGACTACACCGATCCTGGGGTAATGGAGCCTGAAGAGGAAAACACCCCACAACAGCTGGATTTTTAGGACCGCCCCCACACCTCCCCACAATGGCGGGGGCCATCTCGCAGAAATACCGCCCCCCCGTTGTACGATAAGATGAGACTGAACAGGGTAAAAGCAAGGCTACTGGTCAACACGGGAACGGCCAGATCTTGCCTCTACACATACTTCTACTACTGCCACATCTAGGCCTTCAGCCTGCTTTTCCCCACCTCAGTTCACCTCGTAGACGCAGGGGACGGTCCCCTGCCAATACATGGGGAGACCTGGGCCCTATGAGCCGACACCCACCAGCAAGTATCCACCAAACAAAAGTTCATCGTCTTTGACCCAACCTGCCGTGCCTATGATGACAACCTGGGACTACACCTTCTACAGAAACTACACACCAACATCGACTGTCACAAACAGCACCTCCAGTTTCAAAAACCTTCAGACCCCCCTGCTCAGCCACTCTGCACGTGCACACCACTCCCCTCACCCTGCCCCCCCACCATGTCCTCCACCCTACCCACCACTCCTGCCCACCCCCCCTCCTTCCCACCCCACCTTGCCTGCCACCATTGCTTCTGCCCTGACCATCCTCCCCAGCACGAGGCCTGGCTATGCCTGAACAGACCTACTGGAACCTCCGTCCTGTTCTCCCCCAGCATACCACCTGGGGCCTTCTCCTACTGCCTACTGTCTCCCACTTTCCTTCCCCCCCACCTCGGAGCAGTACACATTGCCAATCTCTCCACCATCCCCCTCATCCTCCCCAGAGGATTAGTGGTGGGAGAAATTGAGGAAGCCGAGCCTTGTAAACCCCCCCCTTCCCCTGCCATCCCAACTCCCCTACCTGAACACCTCTCGCCTCACCAAGCTAACAGCCTCCGACAACTCCTCCTCGACTTCCAAGACCTATTATCATCAGGACCAGCGGACATCGTCCACATCACGTACCAGAACCATGAAATCCACAGCACAGGACCACCTATTCGCCAACCATAACGGCAGAAAAACCCCAAACAATGGGCTGAGGAAGACCAGCAGGTCCAGGACATGCTCAATGCCGAAGTCATCTTTCCCTCCACCTGCCTGTGGACCTCACCTATCGTCCTAGTCAAAAAGAAAGACAGCACCATGCGCTTCTGTGTGGATTACAGAAGACTTAATGACGTGACCACCAAGGACGCCACTCCCCTACCCAGAATAGATGACTCCCTTGACTCCTTATATGGGTCATCATGGTTCTCCACCTTAGATCTGCAGTCGGGATATTGGCAAGTCCCCATCCACCCTGAGGACCGA
Organism: Coenobita brevimanus; assembly: GCF_032717465.1. Classification (NCBI taxonomy): domain Eukaryota; kingdom Metazoa; phylum Arthropoda; class Malacostraca; order Decapoda; family Coenobitidae; genus Coenobita; species Coenobita brevimanus. Next base: position 23,120,774 of record NC_137043.1, on the reverse strand, counting down.
AGAAAAACAGCGTTTTCCACCAGTAATGGTAAACATTACGAATTTAAGGTCCTCCCATTCGGACTCCGCAATGCCCCGCCACGTTCTCCCAACTGATGGAGTTGGTTCTCTGTGGCCTCACCTGAGAAATCTGCCTGGCATACCTGGATGATGTGATCATTTTCAGCCAGACATGGGCCAACCACCTCCAGCACCTCAAGCAAGTCTTCCTGTGCATCCGCCAGGCAGGATTCAAACCATCCAAATGCATCCTGGTTGGACGGTCCTTCTCCTTCCTGGGCCACAGCATCTCAACAGAAGGCATCTTTCCCGACCCCGACAAACTGCAGGTCATCGCAGATCTCCCCCTACCAAAAGATGTCCATGACGTGCACACCTTTCTCAAGCTCATGTCCTATTACCAGCACTTCGTCAAGGGTTTCGCCAACATCACAAAACCCCACCACAACCTAACTAAGAAAGGTGAACCATTCATCTGGACCAACAACCGAATCACTGCCTTCCACACACTCAAACCTAAACTCATCACCACTCCTGTCATCGCCTTCCCGACTACACCCTGCTCTTTCGCCTGTACACTGACGTTTCTCTAGTGGCGATCGACTCTGTCCTGGGCCAGGCCCAAGTGGGGCGAAAACACAAAATCACCTGTGCCAGCCGCACCCTCAACCATGCTGAGAAAAATTATGCCACCACGAAACGTGAATGCCTAGGCATTATATGGGCTTTGGAGCATTTCCGAGCCTACCTCTCCGGCACTCATGTCACGATCGTCACGGACCACCAATCCCTCCAGCGGCTATGACGATCCAACACCCATAATGCTCAACTGATCAGGTGGAGAGAGACACAAGAGGAGTTTGATTTTGAAATCGCCTACAGACCAGGGAAACTACACACCAACGCCGACGCCTTGTCCCGCCTACCAATTAGTTCCATCAGTGCCACCCCCAACCTCATACAACAATGGCAAGATAAGGAGCACCCAGCCACCACACTGCATACCATCCCAGGTGTTCTCCAAGCTCCACAGTCACGGTGACCACCTGTTTACACAGGCCGGGCACATAGTCCTCGACCCAGACACTGCCCTCGACGCAATGACCCACCTACATTCCAACAATGGCATCCATCTCGGCACGAAAAAACTCTTACAAGTATTCAGCGACATCTACTGGACGCCCGGCCCCTCCAATCTGGCCAAATGAATCATCCAGGCCTGCGGAGCCTGCTCGCTAAGTAAAGACATCACCTGCACGCCTGGGCCATCGGGAAAAATCACCTCCCACAAACCATGGCAACTATTGTCCATAGACGTAGTTGGGCCCCTGCCACCCAAAGCCAGATACAAATACATCATAACATTTAAGCAACGTTGGGTCTGGTTAGTACTTGGATGGGTGACCGCCTGGGAACACCAGATGCTGTTGGCATAACGTTCTCCCTACGTGTCAAGTGGGGTTGGTGGAGGATTAGTGCCCCTCCCTGTAAAACAATTAACTCTAAGACCTTGGCCACCCCGTTTGGGATACATGGCGTCTGGCAATGAATGAATGAATGAATTTGTGGATGTCTATTCAAAATTCCTCATCGCCTGCCCAGCCAAGGAGCACCACGCCGTGGCCGTAGCCGAAGCACTCGTCCGCCATGTCTTCCCGTACTTTGAAATTCCCCAAGCCCTTCACTCAGACAACGCCCTAGAATTTACCGGCAAGATCTGAAAGGAACTAGCCACCTTGTTCGGTTACCAGATCTCCCACTCCTCCCCCTACTGGCTCCAAGTGAACGGAGTGTGTGAAAGAAGGCCAGACAGAGAGAAAAAGAGGATGCAGAGGCGTGCTAAAATATTCAGAGAAGTACTGGAGGATGAGGAATTTGAGATAGAGAAAGTATTCAGGATTGGGAAAAGAGAACAAGGGAAGGTAAGACCAGTAGTTGTAGGACAGAGAGGAATATGAAAAAAGGAAGATGTTGAAAAACTGTGGGGTACTTAGAAATTCAGCAAATTATTTATATTAGAAGATAATAATGAGTGTAGACATGACATGAAAAGAAAGGGAAGCAAATGCAAGGCTAAAAGAAGAACTGAAAGAAAAAAAGGAGGCTGGGAGGAAGCTGGATAATAAAGAAAGGTCAGACTGTAAGGTTAGACACAAACAATAATGAGAACTGACGGGACGGGAGAAATGGGAACATGAACAGTGAAGAGAGGGAATTTTTATTCAGGGTTATTAACATACAGTACAAGGTTTGTCTAAATGTAAAAGTAAGGAGGTAGAACAATTAATAAATGATAATAGTATCGTGTGCCTAACAGAAACACAAAAGAAAATTAGCAATATAATGTTTAGTCAAAATATATGAGTTGTAGAAAATATGAGATTAGGAAAAAAGCTAGGGAAGGGGGATAATGATTTTGTACAAGGGATAGAAGTCAGAAAACACCAAAAATAAAGATATGATACATGCTAAATGTTCAATAAGAGGATGGGAGATGAAACTAAGTGGTGTATTTTGCTGTACATGATAAGAATAGAAACAAAGCAATGAGGGAAGAAATAGTAAATTGAATCTATCATTGAGAGAAGTGACGAGCCATTAATGATAGCAAGAGGGGTATGTAGAGTTTAAAGGGGAACAAAGATTAGATGATCATGGAAGGATGATATTAGATTGGATGGACCAATATAGCCTCATAATGTTAAATGAGGACCAGAAATGTACAGAAGAATTTACATGGTGTAGGGAAAAACAGAAAAGCACTATAGATTACAAATTGGTCAATGATAAATTATATAAGTATATAAGTATGAATATTAATGAAAGTAAAGAGATTCTTGATTTGTCAGATCATAATTTAATGGATATAAAAATAAAAGCAAAGAAAGGAAAAACAGAATTCAGAAATAAGGAATGGATAGTAGGAGAATACTACAAGTCAGATAAAAAAATTGATGAAAAAGTCTCAGGAAGAATTGGAAAAAAGAGTAAAAAGAGAGAATATCAGAGACAAAAGATTTAGAAGAAAAGATGAAAGATAGAGCAGAAAGAGTACTAAAGGGTACTTATAGGAGCCGGATGGGAAGGGAAAGAGATAAGGAGGAACCGGTGTGGACAACAGAGGAAATAAGAAAAGAAATTGTTATGCTGAGTGTTTTTTGGTCGACTTCTCGTCCTAAAAACACCAGCGACTGAGCGGGATCCTCTTTCCGGACCGGAAGTAAAGCACCCACAAAGGAACAGGACATAAAAACCAGGCAGTATACCTTAACACATCTATTGCCTTAATTTCTACACCGTTAAAATATAACACAGAGTGATATTTGATATACAGGAGACAGGGACACAGAGTTAGTCTTTGACACCAGAATGCACAGTTACACTTAACACAGTATAATGCATGTACACTTATGTTATTAGTTATATGTAGCGATACCCGTGTTTCATCTTTAGGCAGAATATATATTTAATTGGATGCAATGGGAATGAACAAGATTAAGAGTCCGTGGGGTGAATACTACTATAATTAGACAGGGTGCGGATCGCGCCACTTGATGTAGTCACTTAGTCGCGGCGGCACTCGTACACAGACTTTTGATTCGCCCGCGCACCCTAGTCTCCGTTCACAGTTACTGAAAGTTCTCTTATTTAGAACTCACACAATCACTATAAGTTCTCTTATTTAGGGTTCAAATTAATTTCTGTTCTGCCGGGTATTGGGTTCTTATAGACTAATGGTAACTGTCACTGGCTTTACACTGGACTTCACTTGGTCACTGTTCACTGCTATTTCCCCTGGGTTGTTCTCGGTACAAGGGGCGTCACTATTTACCCGTGTATCCTGGGTAGAGATCACTCTGGAGTACGGGCGTGAGGGGAAGGCCCTAGGGGAAGCCTTCCTGCAAGGCGCAATACACTGCCCGCAGGGGAGTCACTGCCCGGGTCCTGGTCGTCGGTGAGGTGCAGGGAGGCCCTCCTGTCTGGGGGCCTCGACCTGAGAGGAGGCCCTCGGGACTGGGGCCACACAGCTGGAGGAGGCGGGCCTGTCGCCTCTGGCTCCGTGGGGTGAGTGAGCCTGGGTCGCCCTTGTCTGGAGGCTGCTGGTCGGGCATGGGAGTCCTAGGACTGCGGTCGCCTGTAGGGAAAGGCGCCGACAAGGTTGGGCTGTGGCACCGTCTCCGTCTGGTGTCTGACAGGAACAGAGATCTCCCAGGGGTAGGAGGTAGGGCCAGTATCGGGCCTTGCCACCACTCTGGCAACACCTCCCGGGCAACACTCCCGGATGGTGACAAAGGGATTTCCCACTCAGTCGAGAGGGAAGGGGTCAGCCGCGCAAGGGACTTCCTGCGTCGGGAGTGCTTTCAGAGCCACGAATGAAGGGCGTATAGTGACCGCTCCTTCCCCGTCACGCACAATGGTCGTGAATGCGGTTCCGTGACTCCTAGGGCACACAGCTAAAGGGCGTACAGTGGCCACTCCTTCTCCCGCACGTACAGAAGCCATGCTGGCGGTGCTGCTTCCACAGGAGGAAAAGGTAGGAGAAAGGTACTCGGGGTCCGTATCCTCTCCGGTACGTACTAAAGCCGTAGCCTTGGGTCGCCTTACCCTGGTACGTACTGCGGCCGTAGCCGTAAGCCTACTGTCTTACGAGAAGCAACTGAAGGGCGTACAGTGGCCGCTCCTTCCCCGTCACGTACAGTGGCCATCGACACGGTGTTGCTCCCATAGTAGGGAAAAGCAGGAGAGGGATGCACAGAGGCCGCGCCCTCTCTGGTACATACTGAGGCCGTAGCCAAGGGCCTGTCTACCCTGGTACGTACTTTGGCTGTAGCCGGTAGCTGATCTTCCCTTAGAGAAGCAACTGAAGGGCGTACTAAAATGCGTGGCTTAAAGAACAGTGCCCCCGAAAAATACCATAGTACCCCCGACAACAGGGCAAGCCAAACACAGCTTAGTATGCCCGAGGATGCGCTGACACCCCCACACGGACCCCATGGGGTAGCTGCCACCAGTCACCACCACTCCCGGCAACAGCGACATATGTCAGCCCGGGCCGTGCGCCCCTGTGTCATGCAGCCACCATGCCGTCGCCACCGTAGGAGAAGGACACTACCTTCGTGGAGTGGAATTGTTGAGTCAGCTAGGGGTGGAGTTGAAAAAGACATTCCAGACAGCGCCCCTCTAGTAGAGACGATCTATGGTCGCTCCCATCCTCGTGAGACGATCTATGGTCGCTCCGAAAGTGTTCCACTAGAGACGATCTATGGTTACTCCCATCCTCGTGAGACAATCCATGGTCGCTCCGAAAGTGCTCCGGTAGAGACGATCTATGGTCGCTCCCCTCCTCGTGAGACGATCCATGGTCGCTCCGAAAGTGCTCCGGTAGAGATGATCTATGGTCGCTCCCCTCCTCGTGAGACGATCCATGGTCGCTCCGAAAGTGCTCCGGTAGAGACGATCTATGGTTGCTCCCCTCCTCGTGAGACGATCTATGGTCGCTCTGAACGTGCTCCAGTAGAGACGATCTATGGTCGCTCCCATCCTCGTATGGTCGCTCCGAAAGTGCTCCGGTAGAGACGATCCATGGTCACTCCCATCCTCGTGAGACAATCTATGGTCGCTCCGAGAGTGTCTTGGTAGAGACAACCTATGGTCGCTCCCTTTCTCGTGAGACGATCTATTGTCTCTCCGAGGGTGTGCAGAGAGAGGTGAGTGGAGAGACGTCCCCACGGCAGGAGACTAGAGCCCAAGCTTCCTGTCCTGGAGTGACCCAGACAGGCCTCACACCCTCCCCTGGTCTCAGTTCCCTACGCCTGGCTCTAGAGCGGACGCACCTGACGGACCCCAGTGGAAGTCACTGCCGCAGCCCTCCCCCGTCGGCGCCCCTAGACGCTGGAGACCGCAGCCCACAGTCTCTCTCGGTTCTCCCCAGGACACCCGGGCGTGATCCCTCTACGCCCCCACGACGCCGGGACTTATCACAGAGGTTCCTGGAGCTATTCGGCCTCAGTCCCGAGGGCCACACGCCTGAGCCAAGCCCGAAAGCCACGGGAAGCCCAGGACGCGAGAGGACGCCCTTACGAGTTATCCCGTGTCCTCTCGGCACACCTCGCATTGGCGGTGCCCCTAGCCCGGCAGGATCGCCGATAACATGTTCCCGCCTATCCCCCTGATGAATACGTGTGATATTGTAGCACGAGTGATTTAGGTTAAGTGTGATTTCCCCTAATGTAAGTATTGTGCAGTGATTTCATATAGTGAATATCGGGGTAAATAAGATCACAGTGAGAAGTTAAAGGACGAGAGTGTGGAACAAGATCTGATTGACTATACTTATGAGTGACATCCCTGTTATACAATTAATAAGCCTGTGCCGCCTGGAGATTCCCCTATAAAGACATACCCCCATTACTGTGAAGGAATATTGTGAATGGAAGTATTAATGGTATTCTCTCCCTCCCCCACACTACCAATAAATCTTGTTTATCACCCTCTCTCACTCCAATATCCCGAATAAGTGTGAATCAAGAATAAAATCAATTACCAAAGTCCCTTGGCTAGTGGAAATCACATAAACTTCACGGCTAATATCTGCCGCTCTTCAGTATTACCATAACTTTCCCCTAGCCGTCACAAGTCACTCCCCGCACCTCCCCTATCTCCTCCTCGTGAGACTCAACCACCCCCCCCGCGCGCCTCCCGCACGCGCCTAGATTTACTGCACTCTTGATACACTAGGATTGATTGTGTTGTCATTACTATCAGAGAAGCAAGTATCCTGCGAGATACACATATCCTAGACAAGGTTTTATATTGCTATGTATTGTGCTGTAATATCTGCTGATTTGTCCTGTGTCTGATTGTGGTAATATACGTGTAAAGGTTATTGCCTAGAGTTTTTGTGTCCTGCCTCTCTTTAGTGCACTAAGCTCCGGTCTCGAAAGAGGACCCCGCTCCACGTTAGGTGAAATAGGAACGAGAAGTCGAGCCTAATTTCACCTAGCATTACACTGGTGGCCAGCGGTGGTTCTAGACCCGGGCGTAAGAGAGAGGTAATCAGGAAATATTTGGCAGAATGGCAACCAAACCGCACGTTCAGTTACCCAAGTTTGACCCCGACCAGTATGATATACACACATATCTGGCAATAATTAAACCCTTACTGGATATTGGCTTTGAAAATGACCAACAAAAAATTGCAGTCACACTACCACTATTGGGTAAAGCGGCGGCGAACATAGCGCCAAAAATCGTCCCAGAACTCACCTGGCAGAACTTTACAAAGTTCACTGAACAAGCCATCACCCCATCATTAGGGAAAGTAGTGGCTCTATCCAAATTGGATAGTTTTTCATTCGACGGGGATTTAGATAATACCCTCATACAGGCAAGACGCCTGGTTACTGCTGCCTACCCGGAGGCAGATGAGGAAACCCGGGATCAGCATACATTTAATACTCTGCTCAGAGTACTCCCAAGTGTTGTAAAACAACACTTCACTATCCATGACCCAACAGGAGACATGGATAGAGATATACAGCTGATGCGGCGCCTCCTGAACGCCTGCCCTTCTCCACAACAAATTAATGTTGTTAAGAAATTCCCCACCCGACCCCCGGCTCCCCCAGCCACACCGCGTCCACCTCTGCCTCACACCAGCCCGACCCCGATGCCTAGCCCGCCCAGGGCACACCCCTTCCGTCGGCGCCCTGCCCCGCGAGAAAACCCGAACCTAATTCTTATCAACCCGTGGGAATTCACAGCCTGCAACTCCCGCTGCCCCCTTCATGACATACGGGACCAGCTTAAAGCTGCTCGCTGCAGAATCACAGCCCCGGGTTCGCGTAAAGTGTCCGCCTTAGAAGGCGAGGCCCCAGGGGACGAGCTGACGCCCGTGGACGAGCCCCATCCAGGAGAACTAGAGCAGGAACAGGAGAACGAGAGCCCTAGCCAGCTGGATTTTTAGGCCCGCCCCCGCACCAACCCACGGTGGCGGGGGCCATCACCCCTAAGTATCGCCCCCCAGTATACCACAAGATGAAAATAAACGGCGTGAAGGCCAGACTACTAGTCGATACGGGAGCGGCCAGGTCCTGCCTTTACAGCCACTATTTCTCCCGCTACAAATCGCGGTTTGGCCCACTCCGCCCTACTACCACTCACCTTGTGGACGCGGGGGATGGCCCCCTGCCCATCCGTGGGGAAACTCGGGCCCTACGGGTCGACACCCACCAGCCAGTGTCCACCCAACATCCATTCATCATTTTTTATTCCTCCTGCCGGAGTTATGACGGGTATTTAGGGCTAGACTTGCTCCAAAAACTCGGAGCCATGATCGACTGTCGCCACCGACAACTCCAGTTCCGCCCCCCACCCCGTTCCACCCCAGCCGTTTGCACATGCACGCCGCGGCCCCGGCCGGAGGATTCGCCCTCTTCCTCCCCCCAGTGCCCCCCTTCTTCCCCCCTTTTTCCACCTCCCTCTCCTCCCCCTCCCGTGCCTTTCCACTCCACTCCTGCCCCCCCTTTCCCTGCTACCATCTCCGCCGCCGTTACCATCCCCTCCCACCATGAGGCATGGGTGCCCCTTAACAGGCCCTCGGGTCCATCCGTTTTGTTCTCCCCCCTCCTCCCCTCCAGACCCCTTTCTGCCTGCCTTGTGTCCCCCACCTTCCTCCCTCCCCACCACGCCACCATCCGCATCGCCAATCTCGCCCCGTCCCCTCTTACCCTCCCCAAAGGGCTTATTATCAGAGAGATGGAGGAAGCCGAGCCCTGTGTCCCATCCTCCTCCCACCTCCCCACCCCTCTACCCCCCATCCCTGACCATCTCTCCAACCAGCAGTCAGACACCTTACGCCGCCTCCTCCTGGATTTCCAGGATTTGTTTGCGACAGGACCAGCAGATATAGGGCATACTACGTACCTGTCGCACGAAATCCATACGACAGGCCCACCTATACGACAACCTTCCCAACGCAAGAACCCCCGACAGAGAGAAGAGGAGGACCGCCAGGTGCGCGAAATGGAAGAGGCAGGTGTCATCTCCCCCTCCACCAGCCTGTGGTCCTCCCCCGTCGTTCTAGTAAAAAAGAAAGACGGCACAATGCGGATTTGCATCGACTACCGCCGTGTGAACGACGTGACCATTAAAGATGCCACCCCCCTCCCCCGCATTGACGATTCCCTAGACTCTTTCTACGGGGCGTCTTGGTTTTCTACCCTCGACCTCCAGTCTGGATACTGGCAGGTCCCCATCCACCCAGACCATTGAGGCAAGACGGCCTTTTCCACCAGTAATGGCAAACATTACGAATTCAGTGTTCTGACATTCGGCCTCTGCAACGCCCCTGCCACATTCTCCAGACTAATGGAATCCGTCTTGAGCGGCCTCACTTGGGAAATATGTTTAGCTTATCTTGACGACGTCATTGTCTTTAGCCAGACCTGGGCCGACCACTTGCAGCGCCTCCGTTGAGTTTTCACCAGAATTCGCCCAGCAAGCCTCAAGCTACATCCTTCTAATTGTGTCCTGGCCGCTAAGACTGTCTCATTCCTAGGACATACTATTTCCCAAGCAGGAATTTCCCCAGATCCCGACAAGCTCCATGCCATAGCGGACATACCACCTCCGCAGGATGTCCACAGCGTCCGCGCCTTCCTGGGACTCATGTCCTATTACCGTCGCTTCGTGAAGGGATTCGCGCAGATTGCTAAGCCTCTTCACGACTTGACACGAAAAGGGGAACCTTTCCTCTGGACCGAGGATCGGCGAGCTGCTTTTCAACAGCTAAAAGACAAGTTTGTCTCGGCCCCCATCGTGGCCTTCCCTGACTATGCCCTCCCTTTTCGCCTCTACACGGATGTATCCCTTACCGCGATAGGCGCCGTCCTAGCCCATGTACAGGCCGGCCGGGAACACATCATCGCCTGCGCCAGCCGCACTCTGAACCCAGCTGAAAAAAATTATGCCACCACCAAGTGAGAATGCCTCGGCATAATCTGGGCCCTCCAATATTTTAGGGCTTATCTTTCCGGGACCCAAGTCACGATAATCACCGACCACCAATCACTCCAGTGGTTGCGCCAATCAGACTCCCATAATGCCCAACTCGTCCGGTAGTGTGACACCCTGGAGGAGTTTCAATACGAGATTTCATACAGACCCGGAAAGCTCCACACCAATGCAGATGCCCTCTCCCGCCTTCCCATTCACGCGGTACAACCGGACCCCGACCTACTACAACTCTGGCACCACAAGGAACGGCCCCCCTGGATCCCTGCTCACCTATTCCCCAAGCTGTGCCGACAGGGCGACCACCTTCTAACCCCGTCCGGACACATCCTCTTGACCCCCCGATGCGGCACGTGACACCCTGCACCATCTACATGCCCACAACGGCATCCACCTGGGCACCAAAAAATTACTACAGGTGTTCAATGATATTTACTGGGCCCCAAATCCCTCCACACTCGCCAAGGAAATTATCCAGACTTGCCGCGCCTGCGTGCTTGGGAAAGATATCACCCGGACCGCCGGGCCATCTGGCCATATCACTGCCCACAAGCCCTGGCAACTCCTGGCGATCGACGTAGTAGGGCCTCTTCCTCCTAAATCTGGATACAAATACGTGGTCACTTTTGTAGACACGTACTCCAAATTCGTAGTAGCCTGCCCAGCTAAGGAACATCATGCCATCGCTGTCGCCGATGCCCCGCTCCGACACGTGTTCCCTTACTTTGGCATTCCCCAAGCCATCCATTCCGATAATGCCCCCGAGTTCTCCGGAAAAGTCTGGGAAGAACTAGCCAGGATTTTCGGGTACAAGATCTCCCACTCCTCACCATACTGGCCACAAGGGAACGCAGTATGTAAACGTAGCCATCGTACCCTTATCAATCAGCTACGCACCAGAATCGAGGCTACAAAAGATGACTATTGGCCGGCACATGTAAAAATTGTCCAATGGGGCATAAATTCGTGCCCCCGAGAAGACGGGGTTTCCCCCCACGAGAGAATCCTTGGCGAAACCCCCCTCCTACTACCCCTACGCCATCACCTGCAACCGCCCGCTTCTGCTCACACTACAGACCCACTACACCTGCTAAAAGGGCGGATATACCACCTGCAAAAGAACCTAGACCTTGGAACCGACACAGCCTCCAACCCTTTCAACCCGGGTGACACAGTCGTCGTCGCCCAACTTCCCACTCCCCACAAGCTCGCCCCCCGTGTCACGGGGCCCCACACAATCACCGAAGTCCCCAACCCATACCAAGTAGTCGTAGACTATCACGGCACTCCCCCTACCCTCCGCAACAGTCACGTGCGGCCTTTCCGCACACCCAGCTCCCCCGCTCCGGCACCACACCCCCAGCCCCCTCCAGCTCCCTCACCACCCTCTACAGTCATATATGAGTGCTATGTTTCCTCCTCACCCTCCAACTCCGCCCCCCCTACCATCTCCACCTCCCCGACCACCGCCACCCCCAGCACCTCACCTGACGCCTCCCCCGCCACCCCTCCCTCACCCTCACCCCTTCCCTCCATGGCTTCCCCCTCAACGCCCACTCCCACCTCTTCCGCCCATGCCACCACACCCTCACCGCAACCCACTACCACCCCCCCTCCCCCACCCACCGTCTGTACACCCACTCCGCCAACACCGCACCCCACAGCGCCCCACCGCGCCCACAACATGCAAAACAACCTGCCCATCCCATACGCCCACTTCTCCCCCCACCCCGACCCTCAAGACCACCACCACCCGCTCGGGCCGCTTCTCACGCCCGCCCGCCCGATACTCACACACCCCTACATCACCCACCTCTCCACAACTTTACACCATCAAGCTACATCAGGCCCAAATCCCCTCTACCTGTACTCCCCAGAGACTCAAAGCTGCATTACCATGGCACAAAACCCGGCCCTTACCCGCAGTATCTAGCATTCAGCCCCCAACCACACCGACAGCCACACCAAGCAAGATGAGAGTGAAGCGGGCTGTATGGGCACCTACCCTTGGCAGGAACCACAGACTCCACGGGCCACACCACCTGCTAAACCTCCTCCAGTCTACCACCGCCACCTCCAAACTCTTCCTCACTTGCAGCCCAGCACAAGAAGAGAACTCCTACACTGTCACCTGGCAAACTGCGCTGCAACACCTCCAGCCCGTCTACACCACCTCCAACACACAAGCGTTCCACCTCCAGCCACAAGGACGTGACTTTTTACAGGGGGAGACTGGTAAAATGCGTGGCTTAAAGAACAGTGCCCCCGAAAAATACCATAGTACCCCCGACGACAGGGCAAGCCAAACACAGCTTAGTATGCCCGAGGATGCGCCGACACCCCCACACGGACCCCACGGGGTAGCCGCCACCAGTCACCACCACTCCTGGCAACAGCGACATATGTTAGCCCGGGCCGTGCGCCCCTGTGTCATGCAGCCACCACGCTGTCGCCACTGTAGGAGTGGAATTGTTGAGTCAGCTAGGGGTGGAGTTGAAAAAGACACTCCAGATGGTGCCCCTCTGGTAGAGACGATATATGGTCGCTCCGAAAGTGTCCCGGTAGAGACGATCTATGGTCGCTCCAAAAGTGTTCCGGTAGAGACGATCTATGGTCACTCCCATCCTCATGAGACGATCTCTGGTCGCTCCAAAAGTGTTCTGGTAGAGACGATCTATGGCCGCTCCCATCCTCGTGAGACGATCTATGGTCGCTCCGAAAGTGTTCCGGTAGAGACGATCTATGGTCGCTCCCATCCTCGTGAGACGATCTATGGTCGCTCCCATCCTCGTGAGACGATCTATGGTCGCTCCGAAAGTGTTCCGGTAGAGACGATCTATGGTCGCTCCCATCCTCGTGAGACGATCCATGGTCGCTCCGAAAGTGCTCTGGTAGAGACGATCTATGGTCGCTCCCCTCCTCGTGAGACGATCCATGGTCGCTCCGAAAGTGCTCCGGTAGAGATGATCTATGGTCGCTCCCCTCCTCGTGAGACGATCTATGGTCGCTCCGAAAGTGTTCCGGTAGAGACGATCTATGGTCGCTCCGAAAGTGTTCTGGTAGAGACGATCTATGGTCGCTCCCATCCTTGTGAGATGATCTATGGTCGCTCCGAAAATGTTCCGGTAGAGACGATCTATGGTCGCTCCCATCCTCGTGAGACGATCGGTAGAGACGATCTATGGTCGCTCCCCTCCTCGTGAGACGATCCATGGTTGCTCCGAAAGTGCTCCGGTAGAGATGATCTATGGTCGCTCCCCTTCTCGTGAGACGATCTATGGTCGCTCCGAAAGTGTTCCGGTAGAGACAATCTATGGTCGCTCCGAAAGTGTTCTGGTAGAGACGATCTATGGTCGCTCCCATCCTCGTGAGACGATCTATGGTCGCTCCGAAAATGTTCCGGTAGAGACGAACTATGGTCACTCCCATCCTCGTGAGATGATCCATGGTCGCTCCGAAAGTGCTCCGGTAGAGACGATCTATGGTCGCTCCCCTCCTCATGAGACGATCCATGGTCACTCCGAAAGTGCTCCGGTAGAGACGATCTATGGTCGCTCCCCTCCTCGTGAGACGATCCATGGTCGCTCCGAAAGTGCTCCGGTAGAGACGATCTATGGTCGCTCCCCTCCTCGTGAGACGATCCATGGTCGCTCCGAAAGTGCTCCGGTAGAGACGATCTATGGTCGCTCCGAAAGTGCTCCGGTAGAGACGATCTATGGTCGCTCCGAAAGTGCTCCGGTAGAGACGATCTATGGTCGCTCCCCTCCTCGTGAGACGATCCATGGTCGCTCCGAAAGTGCTCCGGTAGAGACGATCTATGGTCGCTCCCATCCTCATGAGATGATCAGTGGTCGCTCCGAAAGTGCTCCGGTAGAGACGATCCATGGTCGCTCCCATCCTCGTGAGACGATCTATGGTCGCTCTGAGAGTGTCTTGGTAGAGACGACTTATGGTCGCTCCCTTCCTCGTGAGACGATCTGTTGTCGCTCCGAGGGTGTGCAGAGAGAGGCGAGTGGAGAGACGTCCCCACGGCAGGAGACTAGAGCCCAAGCTTCCTGTCCCGCAGTGACCCAGACAGGCCTCACAGCCTCCCCTGGTCTCAGTTCCCTACGCCTGGCTCTAGAGCAGACGCACCTGACGGACCCCGGCGGAAGTCGCTGCCGCAGCCCTCCCCTCTCGGCGCCCCTAGACACTGGAGACCGCAGCCCACAGTCTCTCTCGGTTCTCCCCAGGACACCCGGGCGTGATCCCTCTATGCCCCCACGACGCTGGGACTTATCACAGAGGTTCCTGGAGCTATTCGGCCCCAGTCCCGAGGGCCACACGCCTGAGCCAAGCCCGAAAGCCACGGGAAGCCCAGGACGTGAGAGGACGCCCTTACGAGTTATCCCGTGTCCTCTCGGCACACCTCGCATTGGCGGTGCCCCTAGCCCGGCAGGATCGCCGATGACATGTTCCTGCTTATCCCCCTGATGAATACTTGTGATATTGTAGCACGAGTGATTTAGGTTAAGTGTGATTTCCCCTAATGTAAGTATTGTGCAGTGATTTCATATAGTGAATATCGGGGTAAATAAGATCACAGTGAGAAGTTAAAGGACGAGAGTGTGGAACAAGATCTGATTGACTATACTTATGAGTGACATCCCTGTTATTCAATTAATAAGCCTGTGCCGCCTGAAGATTCCCCTATAAAGACATACCCCCATTACTGTGAAGGAATATTGTGAAAGGAAGTATTAATGGTATTCTCTCCCTCCCCCACGCTACCCATAAATCTTGTTTATCACCCTCTCTCACTCCAATATCCCGAGTAAGTGTGAATCAAGAATAAAATCAATTACCAAAGTCCCTTGGCTAGTGGAAACCATATAAACTTCACGGCTAATATCTGCCGCTCTCCAGTATTATGATAACTTTCCCCTAGCTGTCACAAGTCACTCCCCGCACCTCCCCTATTTCCTCCTCGTGAGACTCAACCCCCCCCCCCGCGCCTCCCGCGCACGTCTATATTTACTGCACTCTTGATACACTAGGATTGATTGTGTTGTCATTACTATCAGAGAAGCAAGTATCCTGCGAGGTACACATATCCTAGACAAGGTTTTATATTGCTATGTATTGTGCTGTAATATCTGCTGATTTGTCCTGTGTCTGATTGTGGTAATATACGTGTAAAGGTTATTGCCTAGAGTTTTTGTGTCCTGCCTCTCTTTAGTGCACTAAGCTCTGGTCTCGAAAGAGGACCCCGCTCCACGTTAGGTGAAATAGGAACGAGAAGTTGAGCCTAATTTCACCTAGCATTACACGTACAGTGGCCGCTCCTTCCCCATCACATACAGTGGCCGTCGACGCGGTGTTGCTCTCGTAGGAGAGAAAAGCAGGAGAGGGGTGCACAGCGGCTGCGCCCTCTTCGGTACACACTAAGGCCGTAGCTGAGGGTCCCCTTACCCTCGTGTGTACTCTGGCCGTAGCCGTAAGCCTGCCTGCCCTTTGGGAAGCAACTGAAGGTCATACAGTGGCCTCTCCTTCCCCGTCACGTACAGTGGCCGTCGATGCGGTCTTGCTCCCATACGAGAGAACAGCAGGAGAGGGATGCAGAGGCAGCGCCCTCCCTTGTGCACACTAAGGCTGTAGCTGAGGGTCTCCTTACCCTGGTGTGCACTTCTGGCCGTAGCCTTGGGCCTCCTGCCCTTCGGGTGGTAAATGAAGGGTGTACAGTGGCCGCTTCTTCCCCGTCACGTACAGTGGCCGTCGACGCAGTGTTACCTGGGACTGAATCCTTTTCAGTCCCACCCCGATTCTGGTGACGGCTGTCCTGCCCGCAAGGTCGTTGCCTTTTTCTGGTCACCTGGTGTTGGGGTAGTTGTGGGAAAAAAAGACTCAGGACAGTAGTGTCCCAGTGACCCTCTTGACCTGTGTCACTAGCCCCACCATTGTGTCCTTCTGGGGTGGTGGTGTGGTAGCAGCTCGGTGGTGGGGTGGGGGGTGGTGGGGTGGGGGGTCTGGCGGCGGGTATTTTACCACCCTCCGTGGTAAAAAAGTCACGATCCCGTGACTGGAGGTGGTATGTTGTGGTGGTGGATGTCTGGTGGGCCGGGGTGAGGTGTTGTAGGAGGCTGGTCCAGTGGGAGGTGACTGGATTCGGTTCTCGATGAGGGTTGAGAGTGAGCCGGAGAAAGGATGGGTGGTCGGTCCGGCATAAGAGGTGGAGAAGGTGGTGCATCTCCCGAATCCTGACATGTGGGCGGTTGTGGTGTAGCCAGTGCACTCTGGTGATCTTCATCTCAGGGAATGGTGCCTGGTGAGGAGGTGGAAGCTGAATGCTGGAGAGTGACGGGAGATTCGGGCTTTTATGGGGGATGGGTCGGTGGGAGGAGCGTTGTACTTTGGGGAATTGGGATTTGGGAGGATTCCATCATGCTTGGTGGATAGGGAGGGTTATGGGGGAGGTGTTTGAGGTATGGGTGGTTTGTGGTGGTGGGTGGTGGGGTGTGTGGGCAGTGGGAGGCGGTGTTGGGGTGTATCTGGAGGGTGGGCGTGAAGGGTGTCCTGACCTGGTGGTGGTGGTAGTGAGTGTGGGTGTGGGTGGCGAGGGCGTGCGGCTGTAGGGGGGGAGGCAGGTGGGGATGCGGTGTGGCGCGTATAATGAGAATGGTCATGGGGTAGGGGGGGTGAGGTTGGGCGGGTGGTGCTTGTGCGTGGTGGGCTGGAGTGTGGTGTGGTGTGGGAGGTGGTGGGTGGACAGATGGGAGGGAGGTGAGTAGTGGGCTGTGAGGAGGTGGTGGCGTTGAGTGGTGGCGGTGATGTAGGTGGTGGAGGTGGTGTGTCGGGATCGGGTGTGTTGGGAGATGGCGTGGTCGTGGGTGAGGTGGAGGATGGGGGTGAGAAGGAGTAAGAGTAGGAGTCTGGGGGGTAATTCTCAGAAGACTCAGTGTTGACAGGTGCGCGGGAAGAGGTGTGGGGCACGTGGGTTTGAGGGCGGTCATTGTTGGGTGGGTGAAAGGGTCGCACATGGCGATTTCGATATGTGCGTTGCTGTCCTTGTTGGTCAGTGATCACTTGGTAGGGGTTAGGGACTCGGACTATTTTGAAGGGACCATTGAACTGGGGGGAGGTCTTGGTGGGGGCGGGCAGGTGTGCCACGACGACGAACTGGCCAGGTTTGTATGGGTTGGAGTGGTTGGTGTCGGGCGTCAGGTCCTGTTGGGTTTGAAGGTGGTGGAGGCGGCGTTTGAGGTGGTGGAGGGGGTCAGTAGTGGAGGGCGGGGTGGGTGGGTGGAGGTGGTGGCGGAGGGGTAGGAGGAGCGGGGTTTCCCCGAAAACTCACTCGTGGTGGGTTATACCGTCCTCTCGTGGGCATGTGTTGAGGCCCCATTGAACAATCTTGACATGGGCAGGCCAATCGACGTTCCCTGTTTGCATGATGCATGTCCGGACCTGGTTCATGAGGGAGCGATGGCTCCTCTCGCAGATGCTGTTACCTTGGGGCCAGTAGGGGGATGAATGGGAGATGTGATAACCGAAGATATTCGCCAGTTCTTCCCAGACTTTGCCAGTGAATTCTGGGGCATTATCCGAGTGTAGTGCTTGGGGAATGCCAAAATACGGGAAGACGTGGCGAGTTAGGGCGTCGGCAACTGATACAGCATTGTGATCTTTGGCGGGGCATACGATGATGAACTTTGAATACCCATCCACGAATGTGATTATGTATTTGTACCCTGCTTTGGGTGTGAGGGGGCCGACGACGTCCAGGGAAAGTAATTGCCAAGGTTTCTGTGCTGTCAGTTTTCTTGAAGGGCTGGGTGTGCGAGTGATGTCTTTCCCCAAAGCACAGGCGCGGCAGGATTGTATGATGTTTTTGGCAATGGTGGATGGGTTAGGTGTCCAGTACATATCACTGAAGACTTGTAAGAGTTTCTTAGTCCCCAGGTGGATGCCATTGTTGGCGTGAAGGTGCAGCATAGTGTCATGCACGGTGGTAGGGTGTAGGACGATGTGGCCGTTGGGATCGAACAGGTGATCGCCGTGGAGGTGGAGCTTGGCGAATGTGCTCGGCGGGATACAGGTAGGGCGTTGCTTATTGTTCCACATTTGGATAAGGTCTGATTCCTGGGAAATGGCATTGATGGGTAGGCGGGAAAGGGCATCGGCATTCATGTGCAGCTTGCCTGGTCGGTATGATATCTCAAAATCATACTCTTTGAGTGCTTCTCGCCATCATATGAGTTGTGCATTGGCGGTATTGAACTGGGGTAACCACTGTAGGGATTGGTGGTCAGTAATGACAATTACGTGAGTGCCTGAGATACATGAACGGAAGTAATCGAGGGACCAGATGATTCCAAGGCACTCGCATTTGGTGGCTGCGTAATTTCTTTCAGCAGGATTTAGGGTGCAGCTGGCACAGGCAATTATGTGTTCGCGGCCGTTTTGCACTTGGGCAAGGACAGCCTCTATGGCTATGAGTGAGACGTCGGTATATAGACAGAAGGGGAGGTTGTAATCTGGGAATGCAACGACGGGGGCAGAGATCAACTTGGACTTGAGAGTGTTGAATGTGGTGTTTCTTGGTTCTGTCCATATGAATGGTTCGCCTTTTTTTGTCAGGTCGTGGAGAGGTTTGGCGATGTCGGCAAATCCTTTTACAAAACGCCTGTCATATGAGGTTAGGCCTAGGAAGGCTCTGGTTTCCTGTACGTCGCAAGGTAGAGGGATGTCGGCGATCGCACATAGTTTGTCGGGGTCAGGGGAGATGCCCTCGGCATTGATCACGTGCCCAAGGAAGGAGACTGATCGTTTGGCCTAGACACACTTTGTGGGTTTGAGTTTGAGCCCAGCTTGGCGTATGCACTGAAACACCTGTTTGAGGCAGTGGAGGTGGTCGGCCTAGGTGTGACTGAAGACAATGACGTCATCCAGGTAGACCAAGCAGGTCTCCCAGGTCAGGCCGCCCAGGACAGATTCCATGAGGTGGGATAATGTGGCGGGGGCGTTGCAGAGTCCGAAGGGAAGGACGTTAAATTCGTAATACTTCCCGTTCGAGGTTGAGAAGGCGGTCTTTTGTTTGTCATCTGGGTGAACGGGGACCTGCCAATAACCTGATTGTAGGTCTAGGGTAGAGAACCATGTTGATCCGTGCAGGGAGTCAAGAGAATCGTCGATCCTGGGTAGGGGCGTAGCGTCTTTGATGGTAACGTCGTTCACTCTGCGGTAATCAATGCAGAAGCGCATGGTTCCGTCTTTTTTTCCCACGAGTACAACAGGTGAGGACCACGGGCTGGTGGAGTTGGAGATGACACTGGCATCAAGCATATCCTGGACCTGCCGGTCTTCTTCTACCCGTTGCTTAGGATTTTTCCGGAGTGATGGTTGGCGAATGGGAGGTCCAGTCATATGTATCTCGTGACTGAGATAAGTAGTGTGGCCAAGGTCTGTGGGGCCGGAGGAGAAAAGGTCCTGAAAGTCCAGGAATAGTTGTCGGAGGCTGTTGGTTTGGGAAAGGGATAGATGTGATGGTAGGTCGGGGAGAGTGGGGTGGCTAGGGGGTGGTGTTTGGCATGGTTCAGCTTCTTCTGTGTCGCCAATGATGAGTCCTCGCGGTAGAGTTAGTGGTGTTGTGGCGAGGTTTGCGATACGGATCTCTTGGGCATAGGGGGGAAGGAAGGTGGGGGACACTAAACAGGATGAGAGGGGTCCGGTGGGCAAGGAAGGTGAGAAAAGGACGGAGGTACCCGAGGGTCTGTTTAGTTTCACCCAAGCTTCATGGTGGGGTGGAATGGTGACTGTGGAAGCGATAGTGGCGGGAAAAGATGGAGAGGGGGCCAGTAGAAGTGGAGTGGGGGATGGGGATGGAGGGGGATGGAGTGAGGCATTGAGTGAGGTCTGGGTGGGGTTACATGTACAGGTGGGTTGGGGCAGGTGAGTGTCGGGGGGAGGGTGAGCGTGGTGTGTGGGTTGTGGTGGTGTTTTTCTTTCTTCTTCTAGTTTTTTTTTTTTCCTTTTTTTATTGATGCTTGGTTGGGGCGATGCTGATGACAATCGATGGTCGCGTGGAGTTTTTGGAGGAGGTCCAGCCCAAGGTATCCATCATACTGACTGCATGTGGATTCAAATATGATGAAGGGGTGGTTGGTGGACACTCATTGGGGAGTGCTGGTTTGAAGGGCCCGGGTTTCCCCACGGATGGGTAGGGGGCCATCCCCCGCGTCTACGAGGTTGGCTGAGGTGGGGAGAAGAGGACCGAAAGCAGAGGTGTGGCGGGAGTAGAAGTGGGAGTAGAGGCATGAACTGGCTGTTCCCGTGTCTACCAGTAGTCTCGCCTTGACCCCGTTCAGCCAAATCTTGTCATAGACTGGGGGTCTGTCCCCTTACCCTGGGGTGCACTTCGGCCATAGCCGTAAGCCTGCCTGCCCTTTGGGAAGCAACTGAAGAGCGTACAGTGGCCACTCCTTCCCCGTCACGTACAGTGGCCGTCGACGCGGTGTTGCTCCCGTAGGAGAGAACAGCAGGAGAGGGATGCACAGAGGCAGCGCCCTCCCTGGTGCACATTAAGGCCGTAGCCGAGGGTCCCCTTACCCTGGTGTGCACTTCTGGCTGTAGCCTTGGGCCTCCTGCCCTTGGGCCTCCTGCCCTTGGGGTGGTAACTGAAGGGCGTACAGTGGCCACTCCTTCCCCGTCACGTACAGCGGCCGTCGACGTGGTGTTACCTGGGACTGAATCCTGTTCAGTCCCACCCCGATTCTGGTGACGGCTGTCCCGCCCGCAAGGTCGTTGCCTTTTTCCGGTCACCTGGTGTTGGGGTAGTTGCGGGGAAAAAGGACTCAGGACAATAGTGTCCCGTTGACCCTCTTGACCTGTGTCACTAGCCCCACCGTTGTGTCCTCCTGGGGTGGTGGTGTGGTAGCGGCCCGGTGGTGGGGTGGGGGGTGGCGGGGTGGGTGGTCCGGCGGCGGGTATTTTAGAAATTAAAGAAAGAGACGTAACAGATGTATGAGGAATGCAGGGACACAGGAAGAGGAGGAAATGTGGAAAAATCTGTATATGGAGCAAAAACGTAAAACTCAAAAGCTGATTAAAGATGAAACAAATAAGCATGAAGACAAAATAACGAAGAAGGCAAAAGATAAAAGGGATAATAAAACTATTTGGAAATATGTGAAGAAGCTGAAAGGAGAGAAAGAGAAAGAGGATGATAGGTTGATGGTATATGGGGAAGATGGAGGGAAATTTGAGAAAGAAAGACTAGAGGAGGAAATAAGAAAGTTCTGGGGAAATATATATAAAAAGCAGGAAAACAAGATAGAACAAATATGGAATAGTCAGAAGAAGGAAGAATATACGAATGAATATGAGAATGTAAGAGGAAAGACAAAGAGAGGATGAGAATTTCAAGAAGAGAAAGGGAAGAGAGGTTAGAACAGGAAGAAGCTTTAAGGATGATAAAATCATGTAGTATAGAAATAAGAGAACATCTTGAAATGGCATTTCAGGTAGATAAGGGTAAGGTAATGCTAGGTGTTTTAAGGGTCGGCTTCCCGTCCCATAAACACCTATTGTGTAGCGGGGCTCTCTTTCTAGATCGAAACTTAGACAAATAGGAGAGAAGTAGGACACAAAAACTCAAGACAACAACCATACACGTGTATTACTAAGTTGGACAGGGGAACGAGTAGATGTCACTGATACAGATGCACTGGACAATTACAACCCATGTCTATATATGAATTATTAGTATCGCGCAGGATAGTGCTCGGATCAAAATGAATAGCACTTGAGGCAGAGTATTATTACTTATAGGCAGTCAGGGCTTTATATATTCGTGGAGTTGCTGATATTGTTCCTTGTTGGTAAGTATTTCTTTGGCACGGGTCTAGATATGGTTTTAATATTAGGAGGTATTATCTGGTGGTAGCGTTTTCACTATGATAGACTCGTCTCTCACTGGGTGGCTGTATTCGTTACACTGTCACTGTTACTCACTCCACCACTTTGGTATTATCACTGACTTCCGTTAGAGGGTTAGCTCACTGTTCTGCCTCTGTGTTAGGCCTACTGGGTCACAGACACTGTATTATCACTGTCACTTCTTTCGCATCCGGCCGTCGTGGCGGTCAGGTAAAAGGGCGGCGGAGGTGTCACAGCCTTACTACTGATGGGGCTGGTTTCTGCCCGGGGCCTCTACATTCAGAGGCCACGGGATCACGCGCAGGGGCGTCCTCTCTTATCCGGGGCTGTGTGTGGCGAAGGGCCCCGCGCTCTCGGGGCTGGGGGCGGGAGTATGGCCCTCGGGGTTGGGGCCGAATAACTGCCTGAACCCTTTGCTCAGGCTCCTGATGGAGGACGGAAATCTCCGGCTTTGGGGTGCGGGGAGTTCCCGCCCGGGAGTCCTGGGGTTCCCGAGGGCTGTGGTCCCCGGTGCTTGGCAGCGCCGTCAGGAAGGGGCTGCGGCACTGGACTCCGTTGGGGTCCTTCAGGTGGGCTCTCTCCAGAACCGGTTGCATGAAGCAGAGGCCGGAGGTGACCACGGGGCCTCTCCAGTGCTCTTCTAGGCTCGGGACTCCTTCTGGGTCGTGGACCAGATAACAGGCATCAGCTTCTGATGGAGGAGTGGCTACAGGCCATCTCCTGCCATAGGGCCTGTATGGTGTTAACAGATTCGTCACCTTAGAGCAATTTCCTTATCACTAGGAGGGGACGGAAGGAAATGCGAAGTCACTTAAAGTAGGACCTTATATTCAACTGAATGGGTACAAGATAAGGGGCCGCCACCATAAGTCTGCACGCAGCTAGACTAGTAAACAAACTCTCATTTAGTTACATGACGCGCCGCTAGGGGCGGACAAAACATGTAAGGCTAGGGATGCGTGGCCTATATGTACACAGGCATATAGTAATGGCACACGTCAGTAATAAGTGGTATATGCATGCATTACAAATAAATTAATCACAGGAATATGAGATCATACATGCTATACATACACCTCCCTTCCCCCTCACGCTCGTAGTTTACTCTCGAGCGACTCTTTGTTCCTGAGTCTTTCAGAACGGCGTGGGGTAGGTGGGGGAGCAACAGCTAAGGACTCTCTTTCCGGGTCCGTGCAAGGGGCCACAGGGATATGGGGGAGGAGGTCTACACCAGGGGGATTCACTGGGCGGAGGAAGCGGTGGTTCCGCCAGTAGACTCGGCCGCTGGGGAGACGAACCTCGTAGTTCCTGGACCTGCCACAGCCCATAATGACCCCAACCTTGTCCCAGCAGTGAGATGTCGGGTCTTGAATGTGGACTGTCTGCCCAACACTCAACCTGGGAAGGGGGCGTGCGTGCTGGTCATAGGTGGCCTGCGCCCGTCCAGCACGGGCAGCTGCACGGCGGTCGCAGTCCTCCGCTTTGGTCTACCATTCCTCTGTAAATGATTGTGGGTGAGCCGGGATACATGACCTCAGGGGGTGGCCATAGATGATCTGCACTGGGGAGCGGCCTGAGGGGGTCGGGGTGTTACGTAGCTCGAGTAGTCCCTGATCAAACTCCTCGCAGTCGATGTTGCCTGAGGGGGCCGTCTTAAGAATGAGGTACTTGACGGACTTCATTGCCGCTTCGGCATGGCCGTTGGACTGCAGGTAGTGTGGAGAAGTCACTAGGTGATAGACTACCCACCGCTCCATAAAACTCCGGAACTCGCTGCTGGTGAACTGAGGACCTCCATCTGTCTGAAGGTGGAGAGGTACACCAACGTCCCAGAAGTAACGGAAGAACATCCTGATGGTACTGGAGGCTGTGGTGTCACCTTGGCTCGGGACGACAACAGGCCAGCCAGAGAGTCGGTTTACAATCACAAGGAAGGGTTTCCCCGCGACAGTGAAGAAGTCTGCAGAGACAGACTCAAAAGGCCTAGTGGGGCTGTTGTCATTCATTAAAGGTTCCTTCTGCTGGCTTGGCTGGAGCGTCTGGCAGGCTTCACAAGTGTGGACTGTGTTTGTGATGTCTGAGTTGATGCCTGGCCAGAAGACAGCCTGCCTTGCCCGTCGCTTCGTTGCTTCCACACCCCTATGGCTGTCATGCAGGCGAGCCAGGGTGTGGTGGCGGAGGGCTTGAGGAATGACAACCCTGGCTCCATACAGTATGAGCTCACCATCTACAGAGAGGTCGTCACGTAGTTTCCAATAGGGGAGCAAAGAGCTGTCTAGGTCGTAGCGGTCGGTTGGGAAGCCCGAGGTAATGCAGTCTCGTAGGCGGATGTACCCTGGGTCGGCTTTTGCTGCATCTCGAAGCTCCTTGAGAGCCCGGTCGGTGTGCTGTGGAGGATCTTCGTCGGAAGTAGTGGCGTTCACAATCATGACTGCCCTGAGGTGTGCTTTAGCATCGGCACAAACTAAATTGCCCTCTGATGTCGGGTGGCTGACAGGTGCTCGTGAGAGGGCATCAGGGATCTTGAGCGACCTGCCTGCACGCCAGACGGCTGTAAAGATGTAGGGCGAGATCTTCTCCTTCAGGCGCTGAAGACAGGGGTTCTCAACCGCGTCAAGTGAGTAGTGGTTCAGGATTGGTATGAGTGGCCGGTGATTCGTCGTCAATGTGAAATGCTGCAATCCTTGGAGGTACAACCTGCACTTCAACATGGCCCCAACAACAGCCAGCATCTCCAACTCAGTGGTAGCATTGCTGATCTCAGTGTCCGTAAGAAAGCAGGACCCACACTGGACTAGCTGCAGGTGGCCACTGCTGTGGTCCTGCAGGAGGGCGTATCCGATGCCGTTGAGCAGGGAAGCATCTGTTTGAAGATATGTGGGCAGGTTGGTGTCAAAGGAGGCAAGAACAGGTGGGCTGGTGAGGGCGGACTTCACATGTCTGAACTCCTCGTCGTGGTCTTGTGTTCACACAAATGTTCTCTTGGGACTCATCAGGGGGCGGAGTGGCTGGGCTGCATTGGTGATGTCTGGGGTAAACACAGACAGCTGGTTGACCAGACCCATGAAGGAGCGGAGGTCAGTCAGGTTGGTCGGAGTTGGAAAATCTCTGATTGCTCTCACTTTGGTGTCATCAGGCGCAATGCCATCACCTGAGAGGGTGTACCCACAGAAGGTGACCGATGGTGCTGCGGCAACAAACTTGTCTTTCTTGAGGGTAATGCCGTATCTGCGACACCTAGTCAGCATTTTGTGGATCCGGTTGAGGTGAGATTTGTAGTCCTCGTCGAACAAGAGGATGTCGTCGACCACTTTGATGCACTTTTGAATGCCCTGGAGTGCCTTGTCAACACGAAGACAAAAGGCATCACCTGTAGCTGAGAATCCCATGGGACCTCTGCAGTGCTTGTATCGACCATAAGGTGTGATGAAAGTGGTCAAGTGCTGGTCTTCCTCAGCCATCTCCATTTGCCAGTATCTGCAGAGGGCATCCACTGTGGTGAAGTAGCGTGCCTTGGGGTCGACACTGCAAACTGCTGCGAATGGCGTAGGAGCTGGGTGGGCTGGACGAGAAACTTGTTTGTTGAGTTTGGAGAGATCGACAGTGATGCGGACCCCGGTGTTCTTGGGAACGACGATGAGGGGGTGGCACCGCTCAGAGGGGGCGTCTCCCACTGGATTGATTATGCCCTGGTCTACCATTGAATCCAATTCTCTCTTGACTTGGTCCCTGAGGGCGAAGGGAATCTGATGTGGTGTGTGGATTGCGAAGGGCTCCGCACCATCCTTGAGGTGGATTTTCATGGGCAGACCGACCATGGGCTTAAGGGGTGCTGACTTGAGGTCTTCCTTGGAAATGAGCACATCACTGAACTCCTTCAAGAAATGTTCTTTGGCTGCTGCAGGTGAGACGGTAGAGGAAAGGGTGTTCACGTGCTTGACCTCGAGTATGGGCTTTGGGAAGTCAGGTGAGATTATGGTCAACTCCCTGCAATGGCCGTAGGAGAGCGGAGGAATCTGGACACCATCATGGACTTGGATCGTGGCCCTACATGATCGCTTGCCAAGGGTGAGGGTGGCCTGGAAGGTGCCCAGGGCAGGAGAGATCTCCGAGCCGTCAGCCATCCGTGTCATGGTCGAGGGTGGCGGTTGCAGGCTCCCCCTGGGGATACCCCGGTCCTCAAGATGCCGTTGGCCAATGACGGTGATGTCGGCACCCGTGTCTGGCAACATGTGGAGCTTGGTAGTAGTGTCACCACAGGAGACTGTGACACTGATGGGTTGTGGTGACTTGGAGGCAGTGGTAGACCCGATGTGATGACAGATGTTGCTTCTTGACTCACGGGGTCTCCTGGGGGTGGTGGAGGTGGCGGAGGTGTTTGGTGATCCACTTCGTTTGCCCTTCTCGTGACTGGCCCTGCAGCACTCATCGTAGTGGCCAAAGCGATGACAGAGGCGGCACTGGACTCTGGACACAGGACACTTGGCTGTCTGCGGCTGGTGGCCCCGGCGACCACAGCTGGTGCAGGTACTCTGGAAGGCTGGGCACTGGCCTGACTCGTGCTGGTGGGCACAACTAGGGCATGGGGCAGCTGGTGATGTCGAAGAATTCTTGTTGGGTGGGTCCTTGGTGCGGCCATGGTTCTTCTTCTTCTGCTTCTTGTACGTTGACACCGCTTGAACCCGTTCAGAAGGAGCACTGATGGCTGTAGTCGTGTGCCTGGCAGCTTCGTATGCATGGCATGCGGTCACGACATCATGAAGGGATGATGAGGGGTTCATGGAGATGAGCTTCTGTACCAGTTTTGCGTCTCTGACACCCATGAGGATGATCATCTTGAGCTGGATTTCTTCACAGGCTACCAGGTCTCCTGGACACACAGTCACTTCTTCTGTGATGCGCTTGAGCCGTATGTGAAAATCAGCGAAAGTTTCTCTTTCTAACTGCTTGCAGCTCAGAAGTTCTCTTTGACGTAGCGCCTCATTCCGTAGACCTTTGAAGTGGTTCTGCAGGACATCCAGCACCTCATCGACGTTCTTGTCGGTGGAAGGGGGAATCTGAAGAGTGTGCTCCAAAATATGCTGCAACTCTAGGGTGAGACAGATGCGAAGTTGAATCAGCTGCTTAGGTCTCGGAAGTTTGGAGAGATCCACCATAACAGCATAGTCGTCCCAACAGTGCCTCCATTCCCGGAACATCTGGAACATAGCATCTGCTTGTAGTGAAGGTGGTGTCTGGGCTGCTGCTTTCTGTGGCGGTGCTGGGTCTGGAGTAGGAGCAGTTGACTGGGAGGGGGACTGGCCGGGAGCTGGAGTGCTTTCTGAAGAGATCCTGGAGGTTGCCAATGCTTGAAGTAGGGCCTGAAATCTTGCAGAGTCTTCCTGTCTTCGAAGTTCCTCAGCTTCCCTTCTTTCTTGGTCCTCTCTCCTTCTCTCCTCGGCTGCTCTTTTCTCTTGGTCTCGCCTCTCCTCAGCTTCTCTTCTTTCTTGGTCTCGCCTCTCCTCAGCTTCTCTTCTTTCTTGGTCTCGCCTCTCCTCAGCTTCTCTTCTTTCTTGGTCTTCTCATCTTCTCCTCTCCTCCTCATACCTTCTTGATTCTTCTAAATACGTGATGAGCTGCACTAACTCTGGCCCAGACGACGTCGGAGGGTAAGGGCTGAGAGGGAGTGGGGAACGGTCAGGTGATCCGTGGTTGGACATGTCTGCAAAAGTTTCCCCTAAGGTAAAGCTGTACCTATGTTGCAATGTTCACCCCACAAAATTTGCCTGATACACCTGGATATATGGGAAAAGTTACTATTGAAAAGAGTCAGTTAAAATAATGTTGGAATTACGAGTGTGTGCGTGTGTGCGTGTGCGAGTGGCGGGCGGGCAACCTGCGGTGGTGGGTGAGTGAGTCAGTTACCCTCGAGACATGGATGAGGAAGAGTGCAGCCTCGCGCTCCCGGCCTGAGCCCAAAAAGTGGCCACGTATGGGTGACAATGGATGCATATGAATCTAGAAATGCGCCCAGAACACTGTCACTGCACTACACAACACTGTCGATGCACAACACTTCACTGAACACTAATCTAGAGGCCTTGTGGTGCAACGGGAGGCAAGTGGTAGGCGGGCGGTGACAGCGGTATCCCATCAACTCATCAATCACTGTGCCATGTATGGTGCTAACAGATTCGTCACCTTAGAGCAATTTCCTTATCACTAGGAGGGGACGGAAGGAAATGCGAAGTCACTTAAAGTAGGTCCTTATATTCAACTGAATGGGTACAAGATAAGGGGCCGCCACCGTAAGTCTGCACGCAGCTAGACTTGTAAACAAACTCTCATTTAGTTACATGACGCGCCGCTAGGGGTGGACAAAACATATAAGGCTAGGAATGCGTGGCCTATAGAACAAGTGTGTACACAGGCATATAGTAATGGCACACGTCAGTAATAAGTGGTACATGCATGCATTACAAATAAATTAATCACAGGCGTATGAGATCATGCATGCTATACATACAGGGCCCGGCTACTGGCTGTGGCCTGGGGGAGGGAGCAGCTACCAGCAGACCCAAGGGCACCTTCGGAGCAGCTACAGGCCATCTCCTGATTCCCCTCAGAGCGGCTACAGGCCATCTCCTTCAGGAGGCTTGAACGGCTACCGGCCGTCTCGAGAAGGGCACCTTTGGAGCGGCTACAGGCCATCTCCTTCAGGAGGCTTGAACGGCTACAGGCCATCTCGAGAAGGGCACCTTTGGAGCGGCTACAGGCCATCTCATGACGAAGGCGGGAGCAGCTACAGGCCATCTCCTGATTCCCCTCGGAGCGGCTACAGGCCGTCTCGAGAAGGGCACCTTCGGAGCGGCTACAGGCCATCTCCAGATTTCCCTCAGAGCGGCTACAGGCCGTCTCCAGATTTCCCTCAGAGCGGCTACAGGCCGTCTCCTTCAGGAGGGTTGAGCGGCTACAGGCCATCTCAGGGGTGCTGGCAGGAACTGGAGAAACCGCTCCACCCCTTAGCTGGTTGGGGAAGGCTTGCCAGGAAGGTAGTCTGGTATTCCTGCTATGGTGACGGCGGGCAAGCTCTGGGTTATAGGGGCGTGCGGCCTGGGCGGACTTATGCCGTTGTCGCTCCGAGTCCCGGCGCACTGTTGTTGCTCCTCCATAGGCTCTTTGTGGGGGTGTCAGAGCACCCCGTGTGGCATTATACTGCATTTTACCACCGTCGGCTGGGAAAAAGTCATGTCCCTGTGACTGGAGGTGGTAAACTTTGGAGTCATAGGTGTTGTAGACTGGCTGTAGGTGCTGTAGCAGGGTGTGCCAGGCTGTGGTGGCGGAGTTTACATCTTGTTGTTCGTCGCAGGTGAGGAAGAGGGTGGATGAGTTGGTGGAGGAGCAGAGGAGTTGGAGGAGGTGGTGAGGTCCTCGGACTCATTGCTTCCGTCAGGGACAGTGCCCATACAGCTCGTCGAATCTTCATGGTGCTGGTTGTTGTCCTCGGTGCAGGGATGAGTCGAATGCTGGAGATGGATGGTGAATGTGGGGTTTTATGCTGGGGTAATGCGGTCTGGTGTCTCTGGGGAGTGTAGGTGGCTGGGATTTGTGCTTGTTGTATCATGAGTGTGAGATGATTTAGGGCAGGGATAGGGGTGTGATTTTGCGGCGAGGTGGGTGGGGTGGGAGAGTGGGTGTATCGGGTGGGTGGGCGGGAGAGGCGACTGGAGCATGTGATGGCTGTTTTGAAGGTGGGTGTGGGTGGTGATGTGGGTGTGCGGGGTTGGCGTGGATGTGAGGCTGTGGGGTGGTAGGGGTGTGAGTGGCACGGCGTGGTTAGCGGGGTGCAGGGTGAGTGGGTGGTGGTGTCGTGGAGATGTGGGTGGTGCAGGTGGGGTTGGGGGTGCGTGCGGGTGGTGGGCTGGGAGTTGCGGGGGCAGTGGTGGGTGGCAGCTTGGGCGGGGGCGTGGTGGGTGTGGGGGTGTGGGCAGGACACTCGGTGCTAGGCATGGGAGAGGAGGTGGCGGATAGTGAGGAGGCGGGAGAGTGGCGAGGAGTTGGTGGTGTCGGTGGGTTGTCAGGTGGGGTGCAATGCGGCGTGACAGAAGATGAGGTGGAGGCAGCGAGGGAGGGGGAGGGAGAGAGGGAGGGGGAGGAGGAGATGTAGCAGTCATAAGTGGTAGGGAGGGTGCAGGGGTAGGGGGGGGACGGGGCATGGGGCCGGGGTGGTGGAAGCAGGAGTGCAAAATGGGCGCACATGACGGTTTCGGAGGGTGGGGAAGTACCGTGGTACTCGTTGGTTACCTGATAGAGGTTAGGGATGCGGATGATGGTGTGGGGTCCCGTGAAACGCGGCGCGAGTTTGTGAGGGGTGGGGAACTGGGCTATCATAACCGTGTCACCCAACCTATAGGGGTTGGAGGCAGTGCCAGGGTGGAGGTCCAGGTTGTTTTGGAGGTGGGTCAGGCGGCATTTGAGATGGTGTAACGGGTCTGTTGTGGGGGTTGAGGTGGGGGGTTGCAAATGCTGCTGAAGGGGCAGTAGGAGAGGTGTTTTCCCAAACACTTGTTCATATGGTGAAATGCCGTCCTCTCGAGGGCAGGAGTTGATGCCCCATTGCACAATTTTTACATGGGCGGGCCACTCGTCGTCTTTGGTGGCTTCTATCTGGGTGCGGAGCTGATTCATCAGTGTGCGATGGCTGTGCTTGCATATGGCATTTCCTTGGGGCCAGTAAGGGGACTAGTGGGAGATGTAGCCAAATATGTAGGCCAGCTCCTCCCAGATCTTACTGGTGAACTCGGATGTGTTATCTGAGTGGATCGCTTGTGGGATGCCAAAGTAGGGGAACATGTGCCGAATCAGGGCGTCAGCCACTGCGACGACGTGGTGTTCCTTTGCTGGGCAGGCCACAACTTATTTGGAGTACGTGCCGATGAAAGTTATCACATACCTGTAGTCTGACTTTGGAGGTAAGGGTACCACCACATCGATCGCCAACAGCTGCCATGGCTTGTGGGCGGTAATATGGCCTGATGGACCTGCGATACAGGTGATGTCTTTACCAAGGGCGCATGCACAGCAGGTTTGGATGGTTTCCTTGGCAAGGGCAGAAAGATTGGGTGCCCAGTAGGTGTCATTGAAGACCTGCAGTAGTTTTTTTATACCCAGGTGAATGCCGTTGGGGTGTGCAGGTGTCGTAAGACATCAAGGACGGTGTCAGGGGCTAGGAGGATATGCCCTGACAGGGTAAGTAGGTGGTCACCCTGGCGATACAGTTTCTTGAAAATGTGCTCGGGGATCCAGGGGGGTCACTCTTTGCAATGCCATTGCTGGAGGAGGTCTGGCTCCGGCTGGGCGGCGTTGATGGGGAGCCGAGAGAGGGCGTCCGCATTGCTATGGAGTTTGCCGGAGCGGTACAAGATTTCTTAGTTGAATTCCTCCAGGGTTTTGCGCCATCAGATGAGCTGGGCATTGTGGGTGTTAGACTGCAGCAACCACTGGAGGAACTGGTGATCAGTGATGATGGTGACTTGGGTCCCTCATAGATATGCCCGGAAGTGCTCAAGTGCCCAGATGATGCCTAAAGTCGTTCTGCTTTATGAAGGCAGTTTGGGTGGGGCACTCTGGGACCTCACTCTGTTAGCTCTGTTGCCACATTGTCGCCACACACGTGCTCTCTCTCTCTCTCTCTCTCTCTCTCTCTCTCTCTCTCTCATATTTATATTAACTACTACTAATTTTATTTTCTTTATTTTTCTCTTGTTTTCAACTTTTTTCCACACCACCCCTGAGGTAAAAGTCTATAGGTGCATTTTTTTTTTTTTATAGCTTCCATGGCGGGAGACTGACCGAGTACGACACGCTCACGCAGGGCTATCCCTCGTGTCACCACCTGACAACGTTGCAAAAGCAACGCTGACAAGTTTTATGAGACTTATACTATACTATAGCTTTTTTATTGAATTACATCTATACAGAGTGTTTAAAATTCATTTATAAGTAGTTACTAGCTTAAAATAGGACAGTGACAGAGAGAGAGAGAGAGAGAGAGAGAGAGAGAGAGAGAGAGAGAGGTGCACAAATAATTACACGTGTGTCGGCGGCGATGTGGCAACAGAGCAAACAGTGTGAGGTCCGAGATCGCCCCACCCAAACTGCCTTCATAAAAT
Organism: Coenobita brevimanus; assembly: GCF_032717465.1. Lineage (NCBI taxonomy): Eukaryota > Metazoa > Arthropoda > Malacostraca > Decapoda > Coenobitidae > Coenobita > Coenobita brevimanus. Next base: position 23,088,699 of record NC_137043.1, on the reverse strand, counting down.
AGAACGACTGTAGGCAATCTATCATGGTGGCGACATATTTTTTTTTCCACCTGATTGAGGGTACGGCTGGTGTAGGCTATGATGTGCTCGTGGCCCTCTTGGACTTGCACCAGCACAGCGCCGATGGCAATTAGGGAGACATCTGTATAGAGCCAGAATGGGAGGGCATAATCGAGAAAGGCCACAATGGGGACAGAAACGAACTTATCCTTAAGCTGTTGGAAGGCGGCTCATCTCTCATCTATCCAGAGGAATGGTCCCCCCTTACAGGTCAGGTCGTGGGGCGGTTTGGCAATGTGGGTGAACCCCTTCACAAAACAGTGGTAGCAGGACGTCAGGCCGAGGAAGGCTCGGATCTCGTGAACGTCTTGTGGTGGGGGTATGTCCGCGATGGCGTGGAGTTTGTCTGGGTCAGGAGATATGCCAGCTTGGGAGATGACGTGCCCCAGGAATGAGACGGTTCTAGTGGCCAGGACGCACTTGGTGGGCCGGAGTTTGAGGCCTGCCTGTTGGATCCTGGTGAAAACCTGGCGCAGGCACTGCAGGTGGTCGGCCCAGGTCTGTCTGAAAACTATGACGTCATCCAAGTATGCGAGACATATCTCCCATGTGAGGCCGCTGAGGTCAGAATCCATTAACCTGGAGAAGGTGGCGGGGGCATTACGGAGGCCAAAAGGCAAAACATTAAACTCGTAATGTTTCCCATTGCTGGTGGAGAAGGTAGTTTTACCTCTGTCCTCCTGGCACACCGGACCTGCCAGTACCCTGACTGGAGGTCGAGGGTAGAGAACAAGGAGGCGCTGTATAGGGAATCCAGGGAGTCATCTATGCACAGGAGGTGAGTGGCTCCTTGGTGGTTACGTCGTTAAGCTGGCGGTAGTCGATGCAGAACCACATCGTGCCATCCTTTTTCTTCACGAGGACGACAGGGGAGGACCAGGGGCTGGTGGAGGGAGAGATGACTCCAGCTTCGATCATCTCCTGTACCTGGCGATCTTCCTCTTCCCGTTGTTTGGGATTCTTCCGCCGGGATGGCTGTGAAATCGGTGGACCCGTCGTATGAATCTTGTGAGCCAGGTAGGTGATGTGTCCAATGTCAGCTGGCCCTGCCATGAACAGATCCTGGAAATCCAGGAGGCGGTGGTGGAGTGTGTCTGATTGGTTAGCTGAGAGATGGTCGGGGATGGGGGGCAAGGGGGCGGGGGAGTGGGAGAGGGCGGGGGTGCAGGACTCAGCTTCCTCCATCTCTCTGATTATGAGCTCTTTAGGGAAAGTGAGGGGCGAGTTTGGCAATCCGGACTGCCGTGTGATGCGGGGTAAGGAAAGCTGGGGGCAGAAGGCAGGCCGAGAGGGTTCCACGCGGCAGGAGTGGGGAGAACAGGACAGAGGTGCCAGAGGGCCTGTTGAGGGGCATCCAGGCTTCATGGTGGGGGGGAATGGTAACGGCAGAGGAAATGGTGGCAGGAAAAGAAGGGGGGGAAGGGGCAGTGGGGGGGAAGGGGGGAGGAGGGGGGGCAGAGTCTTCCGGCTGGGGCTGTGGCATGCAGGTGTAGACGGCCCGAGGGGGGGGGGGTCGGGTGATTAACGGAACTGGAGCTGTCTGTTGCGGCAATCGATGGTGGCTCCTAACTTCTGCAGCAGGTCCAACCCCAGGTATCTGTCGTAATTGCGGCAGGAAGAGTCGAATATTATGAACTGATGCCGGGTCGACACCGGTTGATGGGTGTCGACTCGCAGGGCCCGTGTTTCCCAACGGATGGGCAAGGTTCCATCCCCCGCATCCACAAGGTGAGTACCCATTGGGCATAATGGGCCAAAGGTCGATTTGTGACGGGAGAAGTAGTTGCTATACAGGCAGGATCTGGCCGCTCCCGTATCGACCAGAAATCTGGCTTTCACCCCATTCAGCTTCATCTTGTGGTAAACTGGGGGGCGGTATTTGGGGGAAATGGCCCCTGCCACCGTGGAAAGGTGCGAAGGCGGTCCTAAAAATCCAACTGTCTGGGGCCTCCTTCTTCTTGCTCCAGCTCCTGTTCCCTGGGGTCAGTCTCCTCCACAGGTGCGGGTTCGTCCTCTGTTACCTCATCCTCTAGAGAGGAAACTTTGCGTTGGCCTAGGGTGGTGGTTTTCCGTTGTGCAGCTTTTAATTGATCTCTGATATCGTGCAGTGGGCACCTGGAGCTGCATGCGGAGAATTCCAAGGGGTTCACTAGGATGAGGTTCGGGTTCTTCTGTGGCTAGGGCGCTGGTGGGTGGGGTGTGCCCTAGGTAGATTGGGTGCTGGGGTGCGGCTGGTATGGGGCATAGGCGGACGTGGCTTGACTGGGGGAGCCGAAATCTTTGTTGGAAACTTTCTTACCACGTTGATTTGTTGGGGTGCAGGGCGGGAGGTCAGGAGGTGACGTATCAGTTGAACGTCCTTATCCATGTCTCCAGTCGGGTCATGGATCGTAAAATGTTCTTTGACTATGCTGGGGAGCACTCTCAGAAGAGTATTAAAGATGTGTTGTTCCCGGGTTTCATCGTCTGCCTCCGGGTAGGCAGCAGTGACCAGGCATCTTCCCTGGATTAAAGTATCGTCTAAGTTGCCATTGAATGTTAAACTATCCAGTTGGGATTGCACCACCACTTTACCTAGTGATGGGGTGATGGCTTGGATCACGAGTTTCGTGAAATTCTGCCAGGTGAGCCCCGGGACGATCTTGGGTGCTATATTAGCTGCCGCTTTGCCCAGTAGTGGGAGTGTGACTGCAATTTTCTGCTTGTCATCCTCGAAGCCGATATCTAGCAAATGTTTAGTGATTGCCAGGTATGTGTGAACATCATACTGTTCGGGGTCGAACTTGTAATTGCACATGCGATTTGGTTGCCATTTTTCAGTATTTCCTGATTACCTCTCTCGTATGCCCTGGTCAAGAACCACCGCTGTCTACCAGTGTAATCCTAGGTGTTTTAAGGGTCGGCTTCCCGTCCCGTAAACGCCTAGTGTGTAGCATGGCTCTTTTTAGACCGGAGCTTAGGCAAATAGGAGAGAGGTAGGACACAAAAACTTAAGGCAACAACCTTACACGTGTATTACTAAATTGGACAGGGGAACGAGTAGATGTCACTGATACAGATGCACTGGACAATTACAACCCTTATGTCTAGATATGGATTATCAGTATCGCACAGGATACTGCTCAGATCAAAATGAATAGCACTTGAGGCAGAGTATTATTACTTATAGGAAGTCCGGGCTTTATATATTCATGTAGTTGCTGATATTGTTCCTTGTTGGTATTTCTTTGGCACTGGGGTCTGGATATGGTTTTAATATTAGGAGGTATTATCTGGTGGTAGCGTATTCACTATGATAGACCCGTCTCTCACTGGGTGGCCGTATCTATGGTTACACTGTCACTGTTACTCACTCCACCACTTTGGTATTATCACTGACTTCCGTTAGAGGGTCAGCTCACTGTTCTGCCTCTTATGTTACTGGGTCACAGACACTGTATTATCACTGTCACTCCTTTCGGATCCGGGCGTCGAGGTGGTCAGGTAAAAGGTCGGTGGAGGTGTCACAACCTTACTGCTGATGGGGCTGGGTTCTGCCGGGGGTCTCTACATCCAGAGGCCATGGGATCATGCGCAGGGGCTTCCTCTCTCGTCCAGGGCTGTGTGTGGTGAAGGGCCTCGCGCTCTCGGGGCTGGGGGCGGGATTATGGCCCTCAGGGTTGGGGCCAAATAACTGCCTGAACCTTTCGCTCAGCTCATGACGGAGGATGGAGATCTCCGGCGTCAGGATGCGGGGAGTTCTCACCCGAGAGTCCTGGGGGCGGTTTGGGGTTCCCGAGGGCTGCGGTCCCCGGTTCTTGGTGGCGCCGTCAGGAAGGGGCAGTGACACCGGACTGCACTGGGGTCCATCAGGTGGGCTCTCTCCAGAGCCGGTTGCAGGGAGCAGAGGCCGGGGGTGACCACGGGGCCTCTCCAGTGCTCTTCTAGGCTCGGGACTCCCTCTGGGTCGTGGACCAGAGAACAGGAGCAGCTACAGGCTGTCTCCTGCCGTAGGGCCCAGCTACTAGCCGTGGCCTTTTATGGGCATGGCTACCAGTTGTCACCAAGGCCAAGCTACTGGCCGTGGCCTGGGGGAGGGAGCAGCTACCAGCAGATCCAAGGGTACCTTCGGAGCAGCTACAGGACGTCTCCTGACGAAAGCAAGAGCCGCTACAGGCCGTCTCCTGATTCCCTTCAGAGTGGTTACAGGCTGCCTCCTTCAGGAGGGTTGAGTGGCTACAGGCCATCTCGAGAAGGTCACTTTCAGAGCGGCTACAGGCTGTCTCCTGACGAAGGCGGGAGTGGCTACAGGCCGCCTCCTGATTCCCCTAAGAGCGGCTACAGGCCACCTCCTGATTCCCCTAAGAGCGGCTACAGGCCGTCTCCTTCAGGATGGTTGAGCGGCTACAGGCCGTCTCGAGAAGGGCACCTTCAGAGCCCCTTCAGACCGTCTCCTGATGAAGGCTGGAGCGGCTACAGGCCGCCTCCTGATTCCCCTAAGAGCAGCTACAGGCCGTCTCCTTCAGGATGGTTGAGCGGCTACAGGCCGGATCGAGAATGGCACCTTCAGAGCGCCTACAGGCCGTCTCCTGACGAAGGCTGCAGCAGCTACAGGCCGTCTCCTGACGAAGGCTGGAGCGGCTACAGGCCGTCTCCTTCAGGAGGGTTGAGTGGCTACAGGCCGTCTCCTTCAAGAGGGTTGAGCGGCTACAGGCCATCTCAGGGGTGTTGGCAGGAGCTGGAGAAACCATTCCACCCCTTAACTGGTTGGGGAAGGCTCTCCCGGAAGGTAGTGTGGTATTCCTGCTATGGTGGCGGCGGGCGAGCTCCTGGTTGCAGGGGCGCGAGGCCCGGGCGGACTTATGCCCTTGTCACTCCGAGTCCTGGCGCGCTGTCATTGCTTCTCCATAGGCTCCTTGTGGGGGTATCGGGGCGCCCCCTGTGTCATTATACTGCATTTTTGGTATAATATTTACAGAAAAAATGGCAATTACAGAGGAAAGGGTGATCAAATGCTTAAAAAAAATGAAAACTAAAAAAATATCAGGACTGGACAGAATTAAGCCAGGGATGTACAAAGCATTCCTCAACAACAAAAATAACAGGGATTGTTTAGTAATATGTTTAGAGAATGTAGTAGAAAAAGGAACAGCGCCAGAATAGTGGAAGGAAACAAAGACAGTATTGATACCAAAAAAAAGGAGACCAAAGATAGGCGAATTGAGGCCAATTGCATTAAACAATGTAGGATATAAAGTGCTGATGGCAGTCATGAGAGAGAGTACTGAAGAACATTTAATGAGAAATAATATGGGGAAAGAAACACAGGCTGCATTCACAGAGGGGGGGAGGATTGAAAATAATTTGTTAATATTGAGATATTGCATCGAAACCACATTCCACAAAAAGAAACCACTTGTAGTAATATCAGTAGATTATTCAAAAGCTTTTGATAGTGTAAAAAGAGAGAAATTAATAGACATATTAGTAGAATATAAAATAAATCCAAAAGTAATCTAATTGAAATGCGTGCTCCAGCCGCCAGACCCCACACCCTGCTACAGAGCCGCAGCCCCACCCCCACCCCAGGAGGACACCACAGTGGGCCAGGTGAGCGAGACGCTGGCCCAGAGCGAGACAGGCTCAGGTGCGCCCCGACCTTGTGTTCCTCTTCCCCTCAACTTGCCCAACCACGACATCACAGGGATGCGAGACTACTTCTCGGCCAGACCAGCCCTCGTCAGGATCGGGGTGGGGCTGCTCCAGAATTAGTCCCAGGCAGCACTGCGGTAACGACCACAGGACGTACCGGGGAGGAAACGGCCTCTGTACGTCCCTCAGCTGTTTCCCCCTGCAGCATCGTGACAACTGCCACTGTACGCATCGGGGAAGGAACAGCCACTGTACGTCCTTCTGCTGCAGCCACATCTGGAGCCCGCCTCAGTGTGACGGCCACTGTATGGACACCGACAGGCAAAGGCACGAGGAGTGGAACTGTCACAACGGCCACTGTACGCATCGGGGAGGGAACAGCCACTGTACGTCCCTCATCCACCTCCTCCTCCTCCTACGGGAGTAGCAATGCTGTAACGGCCACAGGATGTACTGGGGAGGGAATGGCCACTGTACATCCCTCAGCTACTTCTCGTCGGGCAGGCAGACCCGCGACAATGGCCACTGCACGTGCCGGAGAGGGAATGGCTGCTGTACATCCCTCATCTGCCTCTTCCCCCTTCGGGAGCAGCACCGCGGCGACGGCCACTGTACGTGCCGAGGAAGGAAACAGAGTGCTGTGTTAGTACCTAAGTTCCCAAGACTAGAGCAATATACAAGTGTGTGTCGATACCTAAGTGCAAATAGACCAGTGTACTATGCAGAGTCCAAAGGACAAAGTGTATGAACAGTGTCACCATACCTATGCGATATTCTCTTGTATAATAACTCAGTTGTAATCACAGTGTCTATGTGACGTAATGTACCAATAATAACTAACCTGTCACTATACCCATTCCACATTCAGTGTACCATTGTACGTATATTGTAAGGAAATTGGATTAAGGCAATATATGTGTTAAGTCCTCTTGCCAAGTTTTTATGCCCTGTTCCTTTGTGTTCTATTTCTGGTCTAGAAAGAGGACCCTGCTCAGTCGCTGGAGTCTTTAGAATGAGAAGTCGGTTTAAAAGCAGTGGTTCTGGATCCGATTAGAGCACGGTGGAACAAATAGGGAAATCTAGCACAGTGGCGGCCAAACCACACATCCAACTGCTTAAATTCAACCCCGAACAATACAACATCAATGTGTACTTGAATATGGTAAAACCCATACTGGACATAGAGTTTGAAAACGACAGGGAGAAAATTGCCGTCACACTGCCATACCTGGGCAAAATATTGGCAACCATAGCCACGAAAATCGTCCCCGAACTAAAATGGGTCCAATTCACACATATCGTGAAACAGGCAGTTACGCCTTCCTTGGGCAGGGTTGTCACTCACTCGCAACTAGATGCCTTCACGTATGATGGTAGCCTCGATGATACATTCATCCAGACACAGCGACTCATCACTGCCGCCTATCCCGAGGCCAACACAGCTACCCGGGATCAACATATATTCAATACCCTGTTGAGGATCCTCCTGAGCACAGTCAGGGAACACTCCACAATTTATGATCCATCGGGAGACATGGACCAAGACCTACAGCTTGTATGACGCCTCCTTGCCGCCCACCCCACACCTCAACCAATAAATGCAGTTAGCAAATTTCCCACAAACAAGGCAGCGCCGCAAAAGCAACGGAAGCCCCCACCACAACCCACTATGGAGCCGTAACCAGCCATACCCAGGCCACACCCTCCAAAGAAACGCCCCAACCCCAGAGAAAACTCCAACCTGATATTCATAAACCCGTGGGAATTCACCGCCTGCAGTCACAGCTGTCCTCTGTATGACATACGTGAGCAGCTGAAAGCTGCATGATGCAGGGCGGCCCCACAAGGGCGCCGGATGGTGTCATCCTCGGATGACGATGCACCAGAAGACAATGCTCCACCTCTGTCCTATACAGACCCCGGGGAAGTGGAGCCCGACAAGGAGAGCACCGTACAACAGATGGATTTTTAGGTCTGCCCCCGCACCTCCCCACGATGGCGGAGGCCACTTCACACAAATACAGACCCCCAGTCTACAAGATGAGGCTGAATGAGGTCTAGGCAAGACTATTGGTTGACACGGGAGGGGCCAGATCCTGCCTCTACTCACATTATTACTCCCGCCACAGCTCCGCCTTCGGCCCCCTTCTCCCCACTTCAGCCCCCCTCACAGATGCAGGGGACGGCCCCCTGCCTATCCGTGGGGAAACCTGGGACCTGCAGACTAAAACCCACTAACAAGTATCCGGAAGACACCCCTTCATCGTCTTCGATTCTAAATGCCGTGCATACGATGGCTACTTGGGGCTGGACTTCCTACAGAAATCCCACAGCAACATCGACTGCCACAAGCACCGCCTCCAGTTTCGTCCAGCCTCCCCCCCAGACCAGCCACACAACACATGCATACCTCCACCCTCGACACCACCCCTTCCTCCCCACCCTCAACCACTCTGCACGTGCGCCTCTTCTCCACCCGTGCTCCTCATTCACCCACCACTGCACCATCCCACCTCCATCCTTCTTCTTCTTCCCCTCCTACCTCCCCTCCACCTCCAACTTTTCCTGGCACCATTGCTTCTGTCGTTACCATTCCTCCACACCACGAGGCTTGGTTGCACTTAAACAGGCCCAGCGATACCTCTGTACTATTCTCCCCCAACTTACCATCCGGGGCCCTTTCATCATATTTACTCTCTCCCACAATCCTGCCTCCCCACGTCCAAGCAGTGCGAATCACCAACCTTGCTGCCACAACCTCGCTCGAGGTTTAGTAGTAGGGGATATGGAGGAAGCCGAGCCTTGTGACACACCCTACCCCTCTCCCGCCACATTACCTACTCTACCTGACCACCTTTCCACCCACCAAGCAAACAGTCTCCGACAATTCCTCCTGGACTTCCAAGACTTTTTTTCATCTGGCCCAGCGGACATTGGACACACCACCTACCTGAGCCATGAAATTCACACCAAGGGACCACCCATCCACCAACCCTCACGACGAAAGAACCCTAAGCAATGGGCAGAGGAAGACCGGCAGGTCCAGGACATGCTCGATGCTGGCGTCGTTTCCCCCTCCACCAGCTCCTGATCCTCCCCCGTCATACTCGTTAGAAAAAAGGATGGCACCATGCGGTTCTGTGTCGACTACCATAAACTCAACGATGTAACCACCAAGGACGCCACCCCCCTAGCCAGAACAGACGATTCTCTCGACTCACTACACGGCTCTTCATGGTTTTCCACCCTCGACCTACAGTGAGGGTATTGACAAGTTTCCGCCCACCCAGAGGACAAACAGAAAACAGCCTTCACCACCAGCAACGGCAAACATTATGAATTCGTCGTCCTCCCTTTCGGACTTTGCAGTGCCCTAGCCACGTTCTCCCGTCTAATGGAGTCAGTCCTCAGCGGCCTGACCTGGGAGATCTGTCTGGCGTATCTGGACGATGTCATCGGGTTCAGTCGAACCTGGGCCGACCACCTCTGCCGCCTCAAACAGGTATGCCAGGCTGGACTAAAATTCAAACTTTCAAAGTGCGTCCTAGCCGAAACATCCGTCTCCTTCCTAGGACATGTGATTGGAGGTGAGGGCATCTCTCCTGATCCTGACATATTGCTCGCCGTCGCTGACCTCCCTCTTCCCAAGGACGTCCACGAAATGTGCGCCTTCCTCGGACTGACCTCTTACTTCCGGCGTTTTGTCAAAAGTTTCACCAACATTGCCAAACCCTTGCACGACCTCACAAGGAAAGGCAAGCCTTTCGTTTGGACTGAAACCCGAGTCGCAGTCTTTAACACTCTAAAAAACAAATTTGTCTCAGCCCCGATTGTCGCTTTCCCCAGGTGCAGGACGGGCGGGAACACATCATCGCCTGTGCCAGCCGCATCCTCAACCAGGCTGAGAGAAATTACTCCGCCACTAACGCGAGTGCCTGGGCATCATTTGGACTTTAGACTATTTTCGATCATATATTTCAGGCACCCATGTAGGCATCATCACTGACCATCAATCTCTCCAGCGGCTGTGACAATCCAACACCACCAGCGCACAACTAATTCGATGGAGAGAAGTGCTAGAGGAGTTTGATTTTGAAATATCATACCGACCCGGGAAGCTGCATACAAACGCCGACGCTCTATCCCTCCTACCCATTAACTCCATCTGCAGCAACACATACTTCATCCTAATGTGGTAGGCCAAGCAACGCCCCCCATGGATATCATCGCACACCTTCGCCAAATTATACCAACACGGCAAACACCTGTTTAACCAAGACGGCCACATTGTTCTAGACCCCAACACTGCACGCAATGCCATGGTTCACCTCCACGCGAACGACGGCATCCACCTCGGCACCAAAAAACTACTACAAGTTTTCAGTTATATTTATTGGACACCCAATCCCTCCACCATTGCCAAAAACATCATCCAAACATGCCGAGCCTGCTCCTTGGGGAAGGATATAATGCGCACAGCAGGACCTGTGGGAAAAATCACCATGCACAAACCATGGCAATTACTGTCAGTCGACGTAGTCGGGCCCCTAGCACCCAAAGTAGGCTACAAGTACATCATTACTTTTGTAGATGTTTACTCCAAATTTCTCATCGCCTGCCCCACGAAAGAACACAACGCAGTGACTGTAGCTGACACATTGGTCCACCACGCTTTCCCCTTTTTCTGGATTCCCCAGGCCCTACATTCTGATAATGCACCAGAATTCACTGGGAAGGTCTGGGATGAATTAGCCACTCTATTCGGCTACCAAATATCCCACTCCTCCCCATACTGGCCCCAAGGAAATAGCGTGTGCTAGAGAAGCCAGCATTCGCTCCTCAACCAGGTATGGGCCCAAATTTTACAAACAGGTAATGAAAATTGGCCAGCCCATGTGAAAATCGTTCAGTGGGGTCTGAACATATGCCCTAGGGATGATGGGGTCACCACCCACGAGCGAGTCTTCAGGGAAGCCCTGCTCCTTCTGCCGCTCCTCCAGCACCTTCAACCCCCTTCCCCGCCCTCCATCACCAACCCCCTACATCACCTCAAGAGGCGCCTCCACCACCTCCAACAACAACAACAAGATTTACAGCCAGACACAATCACCTCCAACCCCTACAAACCAGGAGACTCTGTCATCGTGGCCCGCCTACCTACCCCAGACAAGTCATCTCCCCGATTTGAAGGCCCCTTCACCATCATCAAAGTCCCCAACCAATACCAAGTTATCATTCAGCATCATGGGCATGCACACACGTATCACAACCGACACATGCGGCCCTTCCAACCCACTGACGATAACACCCTGCCAACCCACACGCCCCACACCTCCTGCCGCGCAACGCTGCCCTCTCCTCCTTCCAAGAATCCACCCACTGACTCATACTCATACTCCTTCTCAGCTTCCCCCTCCACCTCACCCGCCACAACCCCCTCCCCCACTGCACCCTTACCTGACCCACCACCAACCTCCTCTGATTCCGGGACATCACCAGCCTCCCCACCTAGCACACCCCACACTCCCGCCTCACCATCACCTCCTCCAAGCCACAACCTTCCATCACCGACCCACGTCCCTAACAACTCACCAACAACACATCGCTCCGCAACAACTCCCGCTCTAGCCACCGCGGAAACAACCATCCGCACCACACCACCACAACACACACCCTGCCCCACCCCAGCTTTCCCCATCTCCACCTCCCACACCGCCTCACCTACGAGCTTCCCACGTGCAGCAACACCGCCCACACACCCTCACCTTCCCACCCCTTACCCACCGATTGCACCCACTATACACGCCACCTCTCACCACACACACCACCAACCCAAACCTCCCACACCCAAAACCGAACACCCACACCACCATGTGGCCTCACAGCCTCACCCCCCACGCCCATCCTCACTACCACCAACACTAGATTCGGACGCCTCTCACGCCCACCAGTCAGATACACCCCTACACCCGCTCCTACATCACCGACATCACCACACTCATCCCCACACACGACATCCCCCCCCCCCAATACTACCCCAATCACACTCAGCCTACAGCAGGCAAGGTGGAAATTTCCACCAATCCAATTCCCCAGGGGGAGCCACTGCTCCTACCCTAACCTTCCCCATAAAAGGCCGAGGACCTCACCCCTAGCCAGCATACAGCTACGAGCCCCACACTGAGGACCACCACCAGAGATGAGGGTCCAAAGCATCGTATGGCATCCCCCACACGGACCTGGACAGAGAGTACGAGGGACACATCAACTCCTCTGCAGCCTCCACCACACTTCACACACTTGCACACCCCACATTACATTCAACCCTCACCAAGAGCCAAACCACATAACTCAACACTGGACCGCCCTCCTCCAACACCTCACACCTACACACCAGACCTCCACCACAAGCACATACCACCTCCAGTCACGAGGCCGTGACTTTTTCACCACGGACGGTGGTGAAATGCGCGCTCCCACTGCCAGACCCCACACCCCGCTATGGAGCTGCAGCCCCACCCCCACCCCAGGAGGACACCACAGTGGACCAGGTGAGCGAGACGCTGGCCCAGAGCAAGACGGGCTCTGGTGCTCCCCGACCTTGTGTCCCTCTTCCCCTCAACCTGCCCAACCACAAAGTCACAGGGATGCGAGACTACTTCTCGGCCGAACCAGCCCTCGTCAGGATTGGGGTGGGACTGCTCCAGAATCAGTCCCAGGCAGCACCGTGGTAATGACCACAGGATGTACCGAGGAGAGAACGGCCATAGTCTGTCCCTCAGCTGTTTCCCCCTGTAGCACTGTGATGATGGCCACTGTATGCATTGGGGAAGGAACGGCCACTGTACGTCCTTCTGCTGCAGCCACACCTGGAGCCCGCCTCGATGTGACGGCCACTGTACGCACACCGACAGGCAAACGCAGGAGTGGAACCGCGACGATGGCCACTGTATGTGCCAGGGAGGGAACGGCCACTGTATGTCCCTCATCAGCCTCTTCCTCCTTCAGGAATAGCACCGCGGCAACGGCCACTGTACACACCGGGGAAGGAATGGCCACTGTATGTCCTTTTGCTGCTAGCCCAAGGGCCTGTGGAACCGCGACGATAGCCACTGTATGCTTCTGGAAAGGGACGGCCACTGTACGCCCTTCGTCCACAGTCCTGAGGGTTCTTCCAGGGGAGAAGGTCCCTTGCGCAGCCCACTCTCCACCCTGCGACCGCGTGGGATGTCCCTGTGTCTCTCCCTCCAGGTGTGGTTCCCCAGAGGTGCTGCCATTCCAGGAGTGGTGGCAAAACCCTGTCGCTGAAGGCGGGATCCACGCCCTCCAGCCTGCCCCTGGACGCCAGGTCCTGACGGACGCCCTGCGGGTGAGGTGCCGCAGTCAACCCCTGATGGCGCCCCAACCTAGAGGTGACTGCAGTCCCAGGCCTCCCAGGGCCAGTCCTCGGACCCCAGGCCGGGACCGCCCTGGCCCCATTCACTGTCGGTCTTCCGCCCGGAGTAAGAAGCAGCAGGCCTGACTCCTGACACTGTTTGGCCCCAATCCCAAGGGCCCCTCACCAGGTCGAGGCCCTGACAGGAAAGGGCCTCCCTACACCCCAGACCAGAAACGAGCCCGGGCTGTGATGCCCCCGAGAGCTGTCCCTTGCCTTCTGCAGGAGGGCTCACCAGTAGGGCTCCCTCCGACTCCCGGGCGCCACCTTGAATGAGCCCAGACCTGGGCAGTCCAGTCACGACACAATGAGACCCCAGTGTCGTATTAGAGACTTAACAGTGACAGTGTCTGTGTATTCTAGAAACGGTGAGACAGAAGCACCACCCGTAGAGTGTCTCTAACCCAGTGTCCTCAGAGTGCTGTGTTAGTACCTAAGTTCCCAAGACTAGAGCAATATACAAGTGTGTGTCGATACCTAAGTGCAAATAGACCAGTGTACTATGCAGAGTCCAAAGGACAAAGTGTATGAACAGTGTCACCATACCTGTGCAATATTCTCTTGTATAATAACTCATGTGTAATCACAGTGTCTATGTGACGTTATGTACCAATATTAACTAACCTGTCACTATACCCAATCCACATTCAGTGTACCATTGTATGTATATTGTAAGGAAGTTGGATTAAGGCAATTAATGTGTTAAGGTGTCTTGCCTAGTTTTTATGCCGTGTTCCTTTGTAAGTGTTCTATATCCGGTCTAGAAAGAGGAACCCGCTCAGTCGCTGGTGTCACTAGAACGAGAAGTCGGTCTAGAAACATCCAGCATAACAGTAATAGAAGAAGTTTATAAGGGTGACAGAAAAAAATTGAACTAGAGGAAAACTTTATGATGATATTACCAGTAACAAGCGGGATACGCCAGGGATGCACTGGCTCAACCACCCTATTTAAATTAGTTACACATAAAATAATGCAAAGGTTAGAAGAAATAAACAAGGGCTTTAAGGATGATAATTTTAAGATCACATCTTTATACAATGCAGATTAAGGTATACTTTTGGCAGGTAGCATTGGGGAGGCTGAAGAAGTCATCAGAGAAGTTACAATAATAAGTAGGGAATACGGATTAGAAATTAACAGACAGAAAAGCCAAGCATTGATATTTAATATGAAAAACAGACCAGAACAAATAGGAGGAATATAAATTAAAAATAAGATATAATATCTTGGAGTGGTAATAGAAGACACAAGAAACTTCTATAGAGAACAAAAGAAGATTATGATTGAAAAAACAAGAAAACTGGCTAACACAACATACTCAGTAGCCTAATTGCTAAAAGTTGTTCCAGATTACTTATTGGTAAAACTTTTTGGAAGAGTATAGTGTTACCATCAATATTATATGGAGTTGGAGTGATAGATTACAGAATATAGAAAATGGAGTTGCAAATTATGGGGACACCAAGGTATGCACAGAAGGCTGCTTTGAGGGGAGAGTATGAGAGCTAGGATAATAGAAACACAGTGGAAGTATGTAAGGCATGGTATGAAGGAGGATGGAAATGATTTGCTTAGAAGAATAACAGAGAGGATGAGGGTACAGAATGTAAGTAAATGGATGAAAGGTTTGGAGAAAAGGATTAGAATGATTGGGCACAGGGAGGAATGGATGAAAGTTACGGATGAGAAAATAAAAGAGAGAGTGCAAGACTGGGACACAAGAGAGTGGACAAGAGAGATGGAGAGCAAATCAAGTTTGAAGATCTACAGAGAGTGGAGACAAGAAATTGGAGGACAAGACAGCACATACGACAATAAGCAAGCATTATCCATACTATACAAATGCAGGACCAACACTTTGAACCTAAACGACAAGAAGAGATTTAGTGGTGAAGAAACTAAGTGCAAGATGTTTGAAGCAGAATACGAAGACCTGAAGCATTTCCTCTTATGGTGCCCAGGATACAGTGAAGAAAGAAAGAAAATTGTGAAACTACAACAACCATACGTGGAAAATGAAGATTATGTAACTGGTGATTACATATTTGATAATAACACCGAAGAAACTAAAGAGAAAGTCTATATCTTTTTGGAAAAATAGAGGAAATAAAGCAAGAAATAGGTTAAAAGAAATGGAAACTTTGTAGTTTCTGGGTAAAGCGCTAGCCAAAGCTCAAACCATAGACGGCATCAGGGAGTGCCGTTGCAAAGGCAAAACTCCCGAACACCAACTCAACTCAACCTTTCCCAACCAAGTGCGGGCTCAGATACACGAAACGGACAACGAGAATTGACCAGCACATGTTAAAATGATACAATGGGGTATAAACACCTGCCCAAGAGACGATGGGATCACTCCCCCACGAACGGGTGTTTGGAGAAACCCACTCCTCCTAACCCTCCGACACCGCCTCCAACCACCCTCCCCACCCCCCACATCCGACCCCCTTCATCACCTCGAAAGATGATTGCACCACCTGCAAAAGCATCAAGACCTACAGCCGGACGTCACAACACCCACCCCATACAAGACAGGAGACTCGGTAATGGCAGCGCCCCTACCGGATCAGTTGAGTGACGTCTGAATGATGAATGGCCATGTGAGAGTCGATGCAGGCATGAGGACTTAGTTGCTCATTTGATTGCCATAGGTGGTAAAACGCGTGAGCTGCAGCATAGAGCCCCCGGAAACTCCCCGACACCCCCACCAAGACCCCACGGAGGAGCCACAGCCGAACTGCAAGACGTGGTGCAACAACGGCACAAGTCAGCCTGGGCCGTGCGCCCCCTATGACACGCAACCGCCTCACCGTCGCCCTAGTAGACATAGGACACTACCTTCGGAGAGAGGTACCGTTGGATCAGATCGGGGTGGAGCTGTCTATCCAGCTCCAAACAGTGCCCCTCAGGAGTTGGCCTGTAGCCACTCCCGCCTACAACAGGAGTGTGCCTGTAGCCTCTCCGAAGGTGTCTTCCTCTTTGGGACGGCCGGTAGCCCCTCGTAAGGGAATCGGTGAATCACTGACCTGAAGGTAACCAGGAGACAGCCGGTAGCCTCTCCTGCTTTCGTCAGAAGGTGTTCTTCCAGGGACGGCCTGCAGCCGCCCTACACCCCCTCCTGCAGGAGTCGGCCTGTAGCCGCTCCTCCCCCTGGCAGAAGGAGACAGCCTGTAGTCGCTCCCACCTTTGTCAGACGGCCGGTAGCCGCTCCGAAGGTGTTGCCCCCGAGTCAGCCTGTAGCTGCTCCTCCCTCCAGCAGAAGAAGACGGCCTGTAGTCGCTCCCACCTTCGTCAGACGGCCGATAGCTGCTCCGAAGGTGCCCAGAGGCGCGCTGATTCCCCCACTCAGGCCACGGCCAGTAGCCGGGCCTTGGCGCCTTGGCGCCTCATAACCGTGCCCTTGGGGAGCCACGGCCAGTAGCCAGGCCCCATGGCCTGGAGACAGGTGAGAGCACTACCACCACCCCAGCGTGAGACAAGGGCCCAGACTCCCGATGCAGGGGACGCAGGAGGATTCCAGAGAGGCCCTAATGCCTCCCCTGGCCTCTGTTCCCTACACTTGGCCCTGGAGAAGACCCACCTGATGGTGGGTCCGGTGCTGCAGTCCCTCCCTGACAGCGCCCCTTGACTATGGGGGCCGCAGCCCTAGGGCACTCCAGGCCCTCCCCAGGACACCCGGGCGAGACCTCCCTACTCCGCGACGGCGGAAGACCTCCACCTCCGGCCGAGACCTGAGCCAGAGATTTCTGGACCTGTTTGGCCCCAGTCCTGAGGGCCACACCCCTGTACCCAGTCCGGAGAATATGGGCCCCTTCGCCACCTGCAGCCCCGGACGAGAGAAGACGCCCCTGTGAGTCGTCCAGTGCCCTCTTGGCACGCCCTCCCCTGGCAGTGCCCCAGTCCTGGCAGAATTGTCACCGGCGTGTCTCCCCATCACCCCCACCATATAAGTGACTCATGTTCAGTGTGATATTGCCCCAAGTTAGTGTAACACAGATATAGTGACATAGTGCACCCTGAACAACAGGTCAAGTGTTCACGAGAAGTTAGAGGGGGAATGAATGATACCATGAGGCGGACTAATAATAACGAGTGCAGAGTCTAAGTGTTGGTGAATCAGACTCACGGAGTGACCCCCTCGTATGAAATCAGTAAGACGCCCAACCCGAGAGATTCACATTAGTAAAATATCCAAATGTCCCTTGCTACCAGAAAGTAGTGAAGAGAAAGTGTTAATAATACCTTCCCTCTCATATTACTATAAACACAACGAAACTCTCAGTGCCTTACACCCTCCCTTTAAATCTCCTCTCGGCATTCGACGTGTATGTGAAAACCTGGACTAGTGTTATAATAAATTACCAAAACCCCCTTGCTACCAGAAAATAACAAGTCAAACTCCTTAACATCAATTCCCACTCGATACTACTATAACTATAATCAGACCCTAAGTGCGTCACCCCTCCCCCCCCCATGTGAGACTCACCCGGCTCCCCCACTTGCACCGTGACCCTGTGTTCTAAGTAAACCTGTACACTAAACCTAGAGTGTTAGCATCAGTGCCTGTTAAGCTAGTATCCTGCGAGATACTGATTATCTAGTTAAGGTTTTATCATCCACCAAATACTGTGTTGTATTATCTGCTGTTTTGTCCTGTGTCTGACTGAAGTAATGTACATGTAAAGGTTGTTGCCTGGAGTTTTTGTGTCCTATCTCTCTCTTATTTGTACTAATCCCTGGTCTCGAAAGAGGATCCCGCTACACGTTAGGTGTTCTAGGACCGAGGAGTCGGGCCTTTTTCACCTAGCATTACACTGGTGGCCAGAGGTGGTTCTTGACCTGGGCATAAAAGAGAGGTAGTGAGGAAATATTTGGCAAAATGGCAACAAAAGCACACGTGCAATTACCCAAGTTTGACCCCGACCAATACGATATACACACGTATCTGGCGATCATTAAACCCTTACTGGATATTGGCTTTGATAATGACAAGCAAAAAGTCGCAGTCACACTTCCACTATTGGGCAAAGCGGCGGCAAACATAGCACCAAAAGTCGTCCCGGAGCTCACCTGGCAGAACATTACAAAGTTCATTGTTCAGGGCATCACCGCATGATTAGGGAAAGTGGTGGCTCTATCCCAACTGGATAGCTTCTCATTCGACGGAGATTTAAATAATACCCTGATACAGGCAAGACGCCTAGTTACTGCTGCCTATCCGGAGGCAGATGAGGAAACCCAGGATCAGCACACGTTCAACACTCTTCTCCGAGTGCTTCCGAGTGTTGTTAAACAACACTTTACCTTCCATGACCCAACTGGAGACATGGATAGAGATGGCCAGCTCATACAGCGCCTCCTGACCGCCTGCCCTACACCCCAGCAAATTAATGTGGTGAAGAAATTTCCCCACTCAACCCCCGGCTCCCCCGATCATGCCACGTCTGCCCTTGCCTCACACCAACCCCACGCTGGCGCCGAGCCCGCCTAGGGCACACCCCTCCCACCGGCACCCCGCCCACCGGGAAAACCCGAACCTGATCCTAGTGAATCCATGGGAATTCACAGCCTGCAGCTCCCGGTGTCCCCTGCATGACCTACGGGTCCAGCTTAAAGCTGCCCACTGCAAGCCCACGGGCCTGGGTTCACGTAAGGTGTCCTTTCTGGAGGACGAGGCCCCAAACGATGAACAGGCACCCATAGAGGAGCCCCATCCTGGGGAACAGGAGCACGAGCAGGAAGATGGAAGCCCCAGACAGCTGGATTTTTAGGCCCGCCCCCACACCAACCCACGGTGGTGGGGGCCATTACCCCTAAATATCCCTCCCCAGTGTACCACAAGATGAAACTGAACGGCATGAAGGCCAGACTGTTAGTCAATACGGGAGCAAACAGATCCTGCCTTTACAGCCACTATTTCTCCCGCCATAAATCGACCTTTGGCCCACTTCGCCCCACTGCCACTCACCTTGTGGATGCGGAGGATGGCCCCCTGCCCATCCATGGGGAGACACGGGCCCTATGGGTCGACACCCATCAGCCGGTGTCAATCCAACACCAATTCATTATTTTTGACTCCTCCTGCCGGAGCTACGACGGGTACTTAGGACTAGACCTACTCCAGAAGCTAGGAGCTACAATAGACTGCCGCTACCGGCAGCTTCAGTTCCGTGCCCCGCCCAACCCCACCCAGGCCGTTTGCACCTGTAAGCCCCGGCCGGAAGATTCGCCCCCTCCTCCCCTTCCTTACCTCCCTCCTCCCCCCGTGCCCCCCTTCACCACCCCTCCTCCCTCCTTCCCCGCCACCATCTCTGCCGCCATTACCATTCTTCCCCACCATGAGGCCTGGGTGCCCCTTAACTGGCCCTCCAGTCCCTCTGTCTTATTCTCCCCCTTCCTCCCGCCGGGCGCCCTCTCCGCCTGCCTGTTATCTCCCACTTTCCTCCCCCTACATCACACCACCCTCCGCATCGCTAACCTTGCCCCTTCCCCCATGACCCTCCCAAAAGGGCTCATCATCGGAGAGATGGAGGAAGCTGAACCCTGCACCCCACCCTCCTCCCACTCCCCCGCCCCCTGCCACCCATCCCTGACCATCTCTCCGCCCAGCAGTCAGACACCCTACACCACCTTCTCCCGGATTTTCAGGATCTGTTCACAGCAGGACCAGCAGACATAGGACACACCACATACCTGTCGCACGAGATTCACATGACAGGCCCACCCATTAGACAATCTTATTGACGGAAAAATCCCCGACAAAGGGAAGAAGAGGACCACCAGGTACGCGAAATGATAGAGGCCGGCGTCATTTCCCCCTCCACCAGCCCCTGTTCCTCCCCTGTCGTTCTAGTGAAAAAGAAGGGCGGCACAATGCGATTTGGCATCGATTACCGCCACCTGAAAGACGTCACCATCAAAGACGCCACCCCCCTCCCACGAATCGACGATTCCTTAGATTCCCTTTACAGGGCGTCTTGGTTTTCCACCCTCAACGTCCAGTCTGGATATTGGCAGGTCCCCGTGCATCCAGAAGACTGAGGCAAAACGGCCTTTTCAACAAGCAACGGCAAACATTACGAATTTAATGTCCTGCCGTTCGGCCTCTGCAACACCCCCGCCACCTTCTCCAGGCTGATGGAATCTGTCCTTAGCGGCCTCACCTGGGAAATATGCCTGGCTTACTTAGACGACGTCATCGTCTTTAGCCAGACCTGGGCTGACCACCTGCAGCACCTCCGCCGAGTCTTCACTAGGATTCGCCAGGCAGGCCTCAAACTCCGGCCCTCTAAGTGCGTCCTGGCCCCTAGGACTGTCTCATTCCTTGGGACACATTATTTCCCAGGCAGGAATCTCCCCAGACCCCGACAAGCTCTGCGCCATAGTGGACATACCTCCCCCACAGGACGTCCACAACATCCGTGCCTTCCTAGGACTAACGTCCTATTACCGTTGCTTCATGAAGGGATTCGTCCACATTGCAAAGCCCCTTCACAATTTGACTAAGAAGGGCGAACCGTTCCTCTGGACGGAAGAGAGGCAAGCTGCTTTTCAACAGCTCAAAGACAAGCTCGCCTCTGCCCCCATCGTAGCCTTTCCCGATTATTCCCCTCCCTTCCGCCTCTACACCAATGTTTCCCTCACTGCCATAGGTGCCGTGTTAGCCCAGGTGCAAGCCA
Source organism: Coenobita brevimanus (assembly GCF_032717465.1). Taxonomy (NCBI): domain Eukaryota; kingdom Metazoa; phylum Arthropoda; class Malacostraca; order Decapoda; family Coenobitidae; genus Coenobita; species Coenobita brevimanus. Next base: position 23,067,891 of record NC_137043.1, on the reverse strand, counting down.
GCCGGGAACACATCAACGCCTGTGCCAGCAGCACCCTGAATCGAGCTGAGAGGAATTATGCCATAACCAAGCGGGAATGCCTCAGCAGTGTATGGGCTCTCCAGCACTTCAGGGCTTATCTTTCTGGGACCCAGGTCACTATCATCACGGACCACCAGTCTCTCCAGTGGTTACGTCAATCTGATTCCCATAATGCCTAACTCATCAGATGGTGCGAGACCCTGGAGGAATTTCATTACGAGATCTCCTACAGGCCCGGAAAACTCCACACTAACGCGGATGCCCTTTCCCGCCTCCTCGTCCACGCCATACAGCCGGAAACAGACCTCCTGCAACAATGGCGCCACAATGAGTGACCCTTTTGGATCCCCTCCCACCTGTTCAGCAAGCTATACTGGCAGGGTGACCACCTCCTAACCCAATCCGGTCATATCCTCCTGGCCCCCAAGATGGTGCTTGACACCTTACACCACCTTCTTGCCCAAAACGGCATCCATCGGGACACCAAGAAACTAGTGCAGGTGTTCAACAACACATACTGGGCACCAAACCCCTCCACCCTCACCAAGGAAATCATTCAAAGTTGCCGCGCCTGTGCACTGGCGAAAGATATCACCTGAACCGCAGGACCCTTGGGCCACATCACCGCCCACAAGCCCTGGCAACTCTTAGCAATTGATGTAGTGGGCCCCCTCCCTCCAAAATCAGGGTACAAGTATATGATCACATTCGTGGACACATATTCAAAATTTGTCGTAGCCTGCCCAGCCAAAGGGCATCATGCCGTCGCCATCGCTGATGCCCTCCTCCGACACTTGTTCCCTTATTTTGGCATTCCACAGGCCATCCATTCGGATAATGCCCTAGAGTTTACCGGAAAAGTCTGGGAAGAGCTCACCAAATATTTGGATACAGGATCTCCCACTCCTCTCCTTACTGGCCCCAGGGAAACACAGTGTGTGAATGTAGCCATCGCACCATCATGAATCAATTGCACACACGCATCAAGGCTACAAAAAACGACGACTGGCCTGCTCACGTAAAAATTGTTCAGTGGGGCATAAATTCCTGGCCCTGAGAAGACAGGGTTTCCCTCTACAAGAGGATATTCGGTGAAGCCCCCCTTCTATTGTCACTTCGCCAACACTTACAACCACCCACCTCTGCTCCAACCACAGACCCATTACACCATCTGAAGGGCCGACTGGTCCACCTACAGAGAAACTTAGACCTCATCCCCGACACAGCCCCCAACCCTTTCCACCCTGGCGACACCGTCGTCATCGCCCAACTCTCCACCCCACGCAAACTTGCCCCCTGCTTCACGGGACCCCATACAATCACCCACGTCCCCAACCCCTATAAAGTTGTCGTCGACTATCACAGTGCCCCACGCACCACCACATGCGCCCCTTCCACACCCCCGCCCCTGCTGCCCCAGCCTCACACCCCCAACCTCCTCCTGCCCCCGCGCCACCTGCCACTTCCACATACGATTGCTACATTTCCTCCTCACCCTCCCCTCCACCCCCCCTACCACCTCAGCCTCCCCGGCCGCCACCACCGCCCGCACCTCACCTGACATCTCACCTGCCACACCAGCTTCCCACTGCTCTCTATCACCACTTCCTCCCGCCACCCCATCCTCGCCACCCAGCCCCCCGTGTCCCGCCCACGCCACCACACCTTCACCACGCCCAACTACAACCACCTCCTGCCCATCACCCTTACAGATGCCCACTCCAACGTCGTCACACCCCACCATGCCTCCCACATGCCCAACTGCATGAACCGCTCAACTGTGCCCACCCCGCACACTCACCTCCCCACCCACTTCCACCCTCAAGACCACAATCACCCACTCGGGCCACCTCTCATGCCCACCCGCCCGATACACCCATTCCCCTACACCACCCGCCTCCCAACAACTTCACACTGTCATGCTACACCAAGCCCAGATCTCCACCACCTATATTCACCAAAGACCCTACGCCGCATTACCACGGCACAAAACCCGGCTCCTACCCTCGGTGTCCAGCATACAGCACCACACCACACCAGCAGCGACATCCACCAAGATGAAAGTGCGACGGGCAGTATGGGTGCCTACCCTCAGTAGGAACCACCGGCTCCGAGGACCACGCCACCTACTCCACCTCCTCTGCTCCTCCCCCACCACCTCCACACTCTTCCTCACCTGTGATGTGGAACAAGAAGAGAACCATGCCACCACTGCCTGGCAGGCCCTTCTCCAGGACCTCCAACCTGTATACGCCACCCATGACACTCACATCTATCACCTCCAGTCACGGGGACGTGACTTTTTTCAGGAGGAAGGTGGTAAAATGCGTGAGCTGCAGCATAGTGCCCCTGGAAACTCCCCGACATCCCCACCAGGACCCAACGGAGGAGCCGCAGCCAAACCGCAATACTCAGTGCGACAACGGCACAAGTCAGCCCAGGCCGTGCGCCCCTATGACACGCAGCCGCCTCACCGTCGCCCTAGTAGAAATAGGACACTACCTTCAGGGAGACATACTGTCGGATCAGATCGGGTTGGAGCTGTCTATCCAGCTCCAAACAGTGCCCCTCAGGAGTTGGCCTGTACCCACTCCTGCCTTCAACAGGAGTGTGCTTGTAGCCTCTAAGAAGGTGTCTTCCTCTTTGGGACAGCAGGTAGCTGCCTACCCCTCGTAAGGGAATTAGTGAATCACCGACCTGAGGGTAACCAGGAGACGGCCGGTAACTGCTACCACCTTTGTCAGAAGGTGTTCTTCCAGGGACGGCCTGCAGCCGCCCTACACCCCCTCCTGCAGGAGTCGGCCTGTAGCCGCTCCTCCCCCTGGCAGAAGAAGGCGGCATGTAGTCACTCCCACCTTCGTCAGACGACCGGTAGCCGCTCCGAAGGTGTTGCCCCCGAGTCGGCCTGTAGCCGCTCCTCCCTCTGGCAGAAGGAGACAGCCTGTAATCGCTCCCACCTTCGTCAGACGGCCGGTAGCCGATCCGAAAGTGTTGCTCCCAAGTCGGGCTGTAGCTGCTCCTCCCTCCGGCAGAAGGAGATGGCCTGTAATCGCTCTCGCTTTCGTAAGACGGCCGGTAGCCACTCCGAAGGTATTGCCCCCGAGTCGGCCTGTAATCGCTCTCGCTTTCGTAAGACGGCCGGTAGCCACTCCGAAGGTATTGCCCCCGAGTCGGCCTGTAATCGCTCTCGCTTTCGTAAGACGGCCGGTAGCCACTCCGAAGGTATTGCCCCCGAGTCGGCCTGTAGCCGCTCCTCCCCCTGGCAGAAGAAGATGGCCTGTAGTCACTCCCGCCTTTGTCAGACGACCAATAGCAGCTCCGAGGGTGCTGCCCCCGAGTCGGCCTGCAGCCGCTCCCCCTCCCTCCTGCAGGAGTTGGCCTGGAGGCGCTCCCACCTTCGTCAGACGGCCGGTAGCCGCTCCAAAGGTGCTCAGTGGCGCGCTGATTCCCCCACTCAGGCCACAGCCAGTAGCCGGGCCTTGGCACCTCATAGCCGCGCCCTTGGGGAGCCACGGCCAGTAGCCGGGCCCCATAGCCGGAGACAAGCGAGAGCAGTACCACCGCCCCAGCGTGAGATGAGGGCCTGGACTCCCAACGCAGGGGACGCAGGAGGATTCCAGAGAGGCCCTGACGCCTCCCCTGGCCTCTGTTCCCTACGCTTGGCTCTGGAGAAGAAAATCCTGACGGACCCTGATTCGGGCTGATGCTGCAGTCCCTCCCTGACGGCGCCCCTTGACTCTGGGGACCGCAGCCCTAGGGCACTCCAGGCCCTCCCCAGGACGCCTGGGCGAGACCTCCCTATGCCCCGGCGGCGGAAGACCTCCACCTCTGGCTGAGACCTGAGCCAGGGATTTCTGGACCTATTTGGCCTCAGTCCTGAGGGCCACACCCCTGTACCCTGTCCGGAGAATATGGGCCCCTTCGCCACCTGCAGCCCCGGACGACAGAAGACGCCCCTGCGAGTCGTCCCGTGCCCTCTTGGCATGCCCTCCCCTGGCGGTGCCCCAGTCCCGGCAGAATTGTCACCGGCGTGTCTCCCCGCCGCCCCCACTGTATAAGTGACTCATGTTAAGTGTGATATTGCCCCAAGTTAGTGTAACAGAGATATAGTGACATAGTGCACCCCGAACAATAGGTCAAGTGTTCACGAGAAGTTAGAGGGGGAATGAATGATACCATAAGGCGGACTAATAATAACGAGTGCAGAGTCTAAGTGCTGGTGAATCAGACTCACGGAGTGACGCCCTCGTATGAAATCAGTAAGACGCCCAACCCGAGAGATTCACATTAGTAAAATATCCAAATGTCCCTTGCTACCAGAAAATAGTGAAGAGAAAGTGTTAATAATACCCTCCCTCTCATATTACTATAAACACAACGAGACTCTAAGTGCCTTACACCCTCCCTTAGTAAAGCTTCTCTCGGCATTCGACGCATGTGTGAAAACCTGGACTAGTGTTATAATAAATTACCAAAACCCCCTTGCTACCAGAAAATAACAAGTCAAACTCCTTAACATCAATTCCCACTCGATACTACTATAACTATAATCAGACCCTCAGTGCGCCACCCCTCCCCCCCCCGTGTGAGACTCACCCCCGGCTCCCCCACTTGCACCGCGACCTTGTGTTCTAAGTAAACCTGTACACTAAACCTAGAGTGTTAGCATCAGTGCCTGTTAAGCTAGTATCCTGCGAGATACTGATTATCTAGTTAAGGTTTTATCATCCACCAAATACTGTGTTGTACTATCTGCTGTTTTGTCCTGTGTCTGACTGAAGTAATATACGTGTAAAGGTTATTGCCTGGAGTTTTTGTGTCCTACCTCTCTTATTTGCACTAAGCCCCTTTCTCGAGAGAGGACCCCGCTACACGTCAGGTGTTCTAGGACCGAGGAGTCGGGCCTTTTTCACCTAGCATTACAGGTGGCAATAGGTGAACCATTTGGTGCTATGAGGTTGAAAGCGGGGTGATTTCCGGGGGGCTGACCCGGGGCTGGGGAGATGATACTGCAGGCAGCGCCTATGTCAGTAAGGTACTGCGTCCCCGTCAGGTAGTCCCCCACCCAGAGCAATGCCCGATCCCCAGGTAACATTGCTGTGGGGTGCTCCTGGAACTTGGGGTGTTTGGAAAATGCACTCTTGTTTGGGTGTGAGGGTTTTTTCGGGGTCGCCGCTTGCGGTATTTACGGGTAATGAGGCGGGACACACTACAGGGACTGTCTCCTGTGGGCACCGTTTCCCAAGAAGATGCAGGAGGGGGTGGAGCGCCTGACCGAAGCACCTATGATAGACGCACAACGTATATTCGCTCGAGAATGGGTTTGCACTGGGGGGTAGGGCGTTGGTAGCACTGGGAAGTGTGTTAGGAGATGCATTGGGGTCGTGGTGGGGAAAACACGGAGTGGTTCACTGTGGGACTTAATCTGGGAGACACTAGGGTTAGTGGCGGTGAGGCGGTTAAGGGTACTTTCCAACTACTTAACTCTATCTGTGATTTGTTCAAGCATGGCACAGACTTCAGATACTTGACGGCTTTTCTGATTCACTGCACTAATATTGCCTTGGGAAACTGAACTAATGCCACTTACTTTCTGTACGTCTGGTATGTTGTTTTGTGTAGATACTTTGTAAAATTGCTGTGTCGTAGAGGACGTCCGCTTTCGTTACGAAGTCCCTGAGAGTTGACTCTGGTGATAGGCTGGCCAGGTGCAAACTGAATTCGAGCAGCATGAGCTGTAGAAGGTGATGACGAAGGAGGTTGTTGGACAGAGTAGTACCTACCGCCACTAGAGTTGCCTGTATTTACGCACAGAGAGCTGAAGGTCGCTGGTCCAATGGTTAGATGTTGTCCAGCTTCACCAGAAATGCCTGTTTAGATTTACCCAGAACCTGAAGCAGACTGTCTTTTAGTGCTTCATACTTGTTTGTTTCTGGCGTGTTGGTTAGGACAGGCTGTAGCAGTGCCGCAACTTGAGCTGGTATCGCTTGCAACACTGCCCTAAATTTTTGTTCGTTCTTTTTGTCCTTTGGCCAGGTTGCCTCGATGTGTGTGAACCACGTGTTAATTATATGTGAATGTGGGAAGTTTTTGCTCGATAATGGATTCCACTGTAAGTGTTATGCGGGGTGTTTTTAGTTCGACATCTCATCCTAAAAACGCCCGCGACTGAGCGGGGTCCTCATTCCGGACCAGAAGTAAAGCACCCACAAAGGAACAGGGCATAAAAACTCGGCAGTATACCTTAACACATCTATTGTATTAGTTCAACACACCTTACAATATAAGAACAGAGAGACACTGGATATGGCATAGACAGGAAGACAGAGTTGGTTTTCCAACACAAAATATACACAAATACACAAGGGTGTCAAGGGCAGAATTCATATATACACAGATGTTGATAGTTACTAGTACATGACATCGGTATTATAAGCAGTGCATAATTGTTATTTAATGTTCTGGACCGGATGCACTATGTGTGGGTGTAATAAATGGCCAGGTTGGCTAATATTTCTATACGCTTGTTATAGCGTGAGTCACGGCACCAGGAATTGTCACTTAGCCGCGGCGACACTGTTTCACTAGTTTTCTCGTTCTTTTGCCACTAGTATCCAGTCATCTTATTATGCATGTTCACTGACCCTTACTTTCTGCCTTGGTGTTCACTTATATACGGTGTCAATGCATATCATTAGCCTCACTATTTCACTGTCATTTTCATTCCTGTCTCTGGGGTCTGCACTTATGCTCGACGTACGAGATGCATTGAAGTCGCCACTAACCCCCTGGTTCCTGGGTTAGCAGAGAAGGCGCCCGGGCGTGGGAGGGGGCCCTACTGGGGAGTCCTCCTGCAGGAGGCAGTGGACCACCCGCAGGGGCGTCGTCGCCCAGGCCTGCTTTGACAGGGGGGTGCAGGGAGGCCTTCTCGTCTGAGCCTCGACCTGATGGGTGGCCTTCGTGCTGGGGCCTCATCGGTGGGGTGCAGGGAGGCCCTCCTGTCTGGGAGCCTCGACCTGGTAGGTGGCCCTCAGGACTGGGGCCAAATAACTCCAGGAGCAGGGCCTGCCACCTCTTACTCCTGGCGGAGGGCCGTGGGGGAGTGGGGCCCAGGCGGCCCTGCTCTGGGGCCTGTTGACTGGCCCTGGGGGTCCGGGTGTTGTGGTTGCCTGCAAGGCGGGGCGCCGTCAGGAGTGAGCTGCGGCACCTCTTCTGCTGGGCATCTGTCAGGGGTTGGTGTCGTCCAGGGTCCGGCTGCAGGACCGGGACAGGACCATGCCACCACTCCGGGAACGGCAGCACCTCCGGGAAACCACACCTGGAGGAAGAGAAAGAAGGGCATCCCACACAGCCGAAAGGTAGTGAGCCGGCTGTGCAAGGGACTTCCCCTCCAGGAGAACCCTAGGAACTATGGATGAAGGGCGTACGATGGCCGCTCCTTCCCCCACATGTACGATGGCCGTTGTGGCTGTTCCGCAGTTCCTAAGGGCAGCAGCTGAAGGGCATACGGTGGCCGCTCCTTCCCCCACACGTATGATGGCTGTTGTGGCAGTGCTGCTCCCGAAGGAGGATGAGGCAGATGAGGGGCATACGGTGGCCGCTCCCTCCCCTGTACGTATGATGGCCGTTACCGCAGCTCTGCCTGCCCGACGGGAAGTAACTGAATGGCATAAGGTAGCCGCTCCTTCCCCAGTATGTACGATGGGCGTTACCGCGGTGTTACTCCCGTAGGAGGAGGAGGAAGTGGATGATGGGATTTGGCTACTCCCTCCCCAAAACGTACGATGGCCGTGTTCGTGGTTCCACTTCTCCTTCCTTTGCCAGTCGGAGCGCGCTCAATAGCTGATGCTTCGAGGCTGTCTCCAGATGGATCTGTAAATGAAGGGTGTACGATGGCCGCTCCTTCCCCCACACATACAATGGCCGTTGTGGCGGTGTTACAGGGGGAAACAACTGAGGGGCGTACGATGGCCACTCCCTTGCCGGTACGTATGATGGCCGTTACCACGTGTTGTTTGGGACTGTTTCTGGGGCAATCCCACCCCGAACCTTGTGAGGGCTGCTCCGCTCGCAGGGTCATCTCTTCTTCCTGTATGGTTGTTGTTGGGTCAGTTGCACGGAAGAGGGACTCAAGGTAGGGGCGCCCCGGCACCCTTCTCGCTGTGGGTCAGTCTCACCCTGACCTGGCCTGCCATGGTGTCCTCCTGGGGTGGTGGTGGGGCTGGGAGTCGGCAGTGGGGTGGGAGGTGCGGGGTGGCTGGTCCGGTGGCAGTGGTGTGTATTTTACCACCTTCCGCGGTCGAGAAGTCACGGCCCCGTGACTGGAGGTGGTTTGTGCTGCTGGTGGACGTCTGGTGGGCCGGTTTGATGTGCTGGAGGAGTGTGGTCTAGTGGTAAGTTGTGGTGTTTGGTTCCTGGTGGGGGTTGAGGGTGAGCCGGAGCGACGAAGGTTGTGTGGTGTGGCATAGGATACAGAGGAGCTGTTGGGTTCCCGTAGTCTGATGGGTGGGCAGTCGTGGGGGCACCATAGTATCCGGTTGATTCTCATCTCTGGTGGTGGTGTTTGGTGCAGAGGTAGAGGCTGTATGCTGGCGAGGGATGAGGGTTTGGGCTTTTTATGCAGGAGGATTTGGTGGGAGGAGCGTTGTCCTTTGGGAAATTGGGAATTGGGAACTTTCCACCTTGCTTGATGGAGGGGGAGCGTGATGGGGGTGGTGTTGGAGGTATGGGTGGTATGTGTTGGGGAATGTGAGGTAGTAGGGGAGGTAGGGGTTGGTGTAGGGGTGTATCTAGATGGTCGGCATGAGAGGCGTCCTGATCTGGTGGTAGTGGTGGTGAGGGTGGGTGTTTGTGGTGAAGGTGGGGAGGCACGAGGTGGTGTGGACGTCCTATTGTGGTTGTGGGCAGTTGTGGGTGGAGGTGTGGGGTGTCGTGTGTAGTGAGAGTGGTCGGTGGGTAAGGTGTGGCCAGGAGTGGATGCATGGGTGGTGCGGTTGGCAGGTGGAGTGGGTGCACGTGGCGGGTCAGTAGGTGGTGTGGCGGGTGAGGTGGTGCGTGGAGGGGTGTGGGAGGGGTGTGGGGGTGGTTATGGTGGTGTGGCGGTGTTGGGTGAGGTTTCTGTCTGTTGATGGGGTGTGGGGTGGGTGGTGGGCACCATGGGTGGTGGTTGAGAGTTGTGTGGTGGAGATGGTGGGGTGGGTGTAGGAGAGTCATGGATAGTTGGAGGTGGTGAGGGGTCAGGATCGGAGAGAGTTGGTGGTGGGTCGAGTGTGGGCATAAGGGGCGGTGGTGTGAGGTGGGTGAGGTGGAGGGGGGGGTGAAAAGGAATAGGTGTATGAATCGGGAGGGTGATTCTCGGAAGACGCGGAGGTGGGTGGTGCGTGGCGGGAGGTGTGCGGCGCGTGGCTGAGTGTGGGTTCATTGTTGGTGGGTTGGACGGGACACACACGTCTGTTGCGTTATGTGCGTGTTTGTCCCTGGTGATCGATAGTGACCTGGTAGGGGTTAGGGACTTTGGTGATAGTGAAGGGACCGTCGAATCGGGGAGAAGTTTTGCTTGGGGTTGGCAGACGTGCCACGATGACGGAATCTCCTGGTTTGTAGGGGTTGGAGGGATGGTGTCAGGTTACAGGTCCTGTTGTGCTTGGAGGTGGTGGAGACGTCTTTTGAGGTGGTGTAGGGAGTCGGTGGTGGAGGGTGGGGCGGGGGGTTGGAGGTGTTGACGGAGGGGTAGGGGGAGCGGGGCTTCCCCGAAGACTCACTCGTGGGGGGTTATGCCGTCATCTCTGGGGCATGTGTTCAGGCCCCACTGCACAATTTTGATGTGGGCCAGCCAATCAACATTGCCCATTTGCACAATTCTGGTTCTTACCTGGTTTAGGATGGATCTATGACTTCTTTCGCAGATACCGTTTCCCTGTGGCCAGTATGGAAAGGAGTGGGAAATATAGTAACCAAAGATTGTTGCTAGTTCCTCCCAGATCTTGCCCATGAATGCTGGGGTGTTATCTGAATGTAGAGCTTGGGGAATCCCAAAGTAGGGAAAGACATGGCGGACTAAGGCGTTGGCGACTGTGACGGCATTGTGGTCTTTAGCGGGGCAGGCGATGCTGAATTTTGAATAAACATCAACGAAGGTGATGATGTATCTGTATCCCTCTTTAAGTGTACGTGGGCCGACGACATCAACTGGGAGTAGCTGCCATGGTTTTTTAGCAGACAGTTTCCCCAGTGGTCCAGATGTGCATGTGATATCCTTGCCTAAGGAACAGGCTCGGCACGCTTGAATGATGTTTTTGGCGATGGTGGAGGGGTTTAGTGTCCAATATATGTCACTGAAGACTTGTAAAAGCTTATTTGTGCCGAGGTGGATGCCATTGTCGTCGTGAAGGTGTAGCATGGCATCGTGTGCAGAGCCAGGGTCGAGGACGATGTGGGCATCTGGGTTGAAAAGTTGATTGCCATGCTGGTGTAGTTTGGCGAAGGTGCGTGGCGGAATCCAGGTGTGGCATTGCTTATTCTGCCACATTTGAATTAGGTCAGTGTTGGGGCGAATAGCGTTGATGGGGAGGCGGGAAAGGGCATCGGCATTGGTGTGTAATTTTCTGGGCTGGTATGATATTTCAAAATCGAATTCCTCTAGAGCCTCTCGCCATCGAATGAGTTGGGCGTTAGTAGTGTTAGACTGACGTAGCCATTGAAGTGACTGATGATCTGTAATGATGACCACGTGGGTGCCGGAGATGTACGAACGGAAATAGTCCAACGCCCAGATGATGCTAAGGCACTCGTGCTTGGTGGCAGTGTAATTCCATTCGGCTTGATTGAGGGTGCAGCTGGCGCAGGCGATGATGTGTTCTCGCCCATCCTGCACCTGAGCAAGTACAGCCCCTATGGCAATGAGGGAGACGTTGGTGTAAAGACGGAAGGGGAAGTTGTAGTCTGGGAAGGCTACAATGGGGGCTGAAATGAGTTTTGATTTGAGGGTGGTAAATGCTGTTTTTCTTGCATCTGTCCACACGAACGGTTCGCCCTTCTTTGTGAGGTCGTGTAGTGGTTTAGCGATGTCCACTAAGCCTTTGACGAAATGTCAGTAGTATGAGGTTAGGCCTAGGAAAGCTCGCGTTTCGTGGACGTCCTTGGGTACAGGGAGGTCGGCTATAGCGCGGAGTTTGTCGGGATCGGGAGAGATGCCCTCGGCTCTGATCACGTGTCCTATGAAGGAGACGGATCTTTTGGCTAGGACGCATTTGGAGGGTTTCAGTTTAAGTCCAGCCTGGCGTATATGTATGAAGACTTGTTTGAGGCGGTTGAGGTGGTCGGCCCAGGTATGGCTGAATACTATGACGTCATCGAGATACGCCAGGCAGATCTCCCAGGTAAGACTGCTCAGGACCGATACCATGAGACAGGAGAATGTAGCTGGGGCATTGCAGAGTCCGAAGGAGAGGACATAGTGTTTGCCGTTTGAGGTTGAGAAGGCCGTTTTTTGTTTGTCTTCTGGGTGGACGGGGACTTGCCAGTAACCCAATTGCAGGTTGAGGGTGGAAAACCATGATGAGCCGTGTAGTGAGTCGAGGGAATCGTCAATTCTGGGTAGGGATGTGGTGTCCTTGGTGGTAACATCATTGAGTTTGTGGTAATCCACACAGAACCACATTGTGCCATCCTTTTTTATAACTAGCATGACGGGGGAGGACCACGGGCTGGTGGAGTTAGAAATAACGCCGGCATTGAGCATGTCCTGGACCTGCCGGTCTTCCTCTGCTCGCTGTTTGTTTTTTTTGTGGTGTGAAGGTTGACGGATGGGTGGGCCGGTGGTGTGGATTTCGTGGTCGAGGTAGGTAGTGTGGCCGATGTCTGCTGGGCCTGATGAGAAAAGGTCTTGAAAGTCCAGGAGTAACTGTCGGAGGATGTTAGTTTGGGAGGTGAAGAGGTCGGAAGGTAGAGTAGGTAGAGTGGGATGGGTGGAGGGAGGTGATTCACAGGGCTAGGCCTCCTCCATGTCGCCTACAATCAACCCTCGTGGTAGGGTAAGTGGTGTGGCGTCGAGGTTCGCGATGCGGACCTCACAGACATGGGGGAGGAGGAAGGTTGGGGACACTAAACAGGACGAAAGGGGTCCGGTAGGTAGGACTAGGGAGAAGAGGACGGAGGTACCGGAGGGTCTGTTTAGTTGTAATCAAGCCTTGTGGTGGGGTGGAATGGTGATAGCAGAAGCGATGGTGGCAGGAAAAGTTGGAGGTGAAGGTGGTATAGGTGAGGGAGAGCGTGAGGGGTGTGGGTGAGTAGGTGAGGTGTGGGGTGATGGGATTGATGGGCTGCATGTGTAGAGTGGTTGGGGGAGATGACTGGTGGGTGATGATAGTGCGTATGTGTTGCGTGAAGGGTTATGTTGTTGCTGTGTTTTTTCTGGGGGGGTGTTGGGGGCTGGACAGAAGTGGAGGTGGCGTTGGTAACACTTGATGGTGGTGTGCAGCTTTTGTAGGAGGTCCAGCCCCAGGTACCCGTCGTATGCACGGCAGGTGGAGTCAAAGACGATGAAGGGATGTCTGGTAGATGCTTGTTGGTGAGTTTCAGTCCGCAGGGCCTGTGTTTCTCCATGGATAGGCAGGGGGCCATCCCCCACGTCTACGAGGTTGGCTGAGTACGAGGTTGGCTCCATAGTACGCTGGGTAGGTGGCGTCCTAGGCTTAGGTGGTGGAGCCTTGGTGGTTGGGAATTTGCTCACAGCGTGGATAGGCTGGGGCGTGGGGCGGGAGGCAAGGAGGCGTCGTACAAGTTGCAGATCACGGTCCATATCGCCAGAGGGATCATAGATAGTAAAATGCTACCTGACTGTGCTTGGGATTATTCTCAGCAGGGTACTGAAGGTATGTTGATCATGAGTGGCTGTGGTTGCTTCGGGATAGGCGGCGGTGATGAGTCGCCATGCCTGGATGAAAGTGTTGTCTAGGCTGCCGTCGTAGGTGAGGGCATCGAGTTGTGAAAGGGCGACAACTTTGCCCAGTGAAGGCGTGACAGCCTGTTTCACAATGTGTGAGAATTGGTCCCATGTTAATTCCGGGACGATTTTTGAGGCAACAGTAGCGATTATTTTGCCCAGGTTGGGTAGTGTGACTGCTATTTTCTCTCTGTCAGTGTCAAACCCAATATCTAAGAGAGGTTTTACCATATCCAAGTAGATGTCAATGTCATATTGTTCGGGGTTGGACCTTGGCAGTTGGATGTGAGGTTTGGCTGCCATTGTGCAAGTTTCCCTTATTGTGTTCCTCCGTGCTTTAATTGGATCCAGAACCACCGCTTGCCACCAGTGTTATGCGGGGTGTTTTTGGTTCGACATCTCGTCCTAAAAACGCCCGCGACTGAGCGGGGTCCTCTTTTCAGACCGGAAGTAAAGCACCCACAAAGGAACAAGGCATAAAAACTCGGCAGTATACCTTAACACATCTATTGTATTAGTTCAACACACCTTACAATATAAGAACAGAGAGACACTGGATATGGCATAGACGGGAAGACAGAGTTGGTTTTCCAACACAAAATATACACAAATACACAAGGGTGTCAAGGGCAGAATTCATATATACACAGATGTTGATAGTTACTAGAACATGACATCGATATTATGAGCTGTGCATAATTGTTATTTAATGTTCTGGACCGGATGCACTATGTGTGGGTGTAATAAAGGGCTAGGTTGGCTAATATTTCTATACGTTTGTTATAGCGTGAGTCACGGCACCAGGAATTGTCACTTAGCCGCAGCGACACTGTTTCACTAGTTTTCTCGTTCTTTTGCCACTAGTATCCAGTCATCCTATTATGCATGTTCACTGACCTTTACTTTCTGCCTTGGTGTTCACTTATATAGGGTGTCACTGTATATCATTTTCCTCACTGTTTCACTGTCATTCCTGTCTCTGGGGTCTGCACTTATGCACGACGTACGAGATGCATTGAAGTCGCCACTAACCCCCTGGTTCCTGGGCTAGCAGAGGTGGCGTCCAGCGTGGGAGGGGGCCCTACTGGGAAGCCCTCCTGCAGGAGGCAGTGGACCACCTGCAGGGGCGTCGTTGCCCGGGCCTGCTTCGACAGGGGGGTGCAGGTAGGCCCTCCCGTCTGGGGGCCTCGACCTGATGGGTGGCCCTCTTGCTGGAGCCTCGTCGGTGGGGTGCAGGGAGGCTCTCCTGTCTGGGGGCCTCGACCTGGTAGGTGGCCCTCAGGACTGGGGCCAAATAACTCCAGGAGCCGGGCCTGCCACCTCTTACTCCTGGCAGAGGGCCATGGGGGAGTAGGGCCCAGGCGGCCCTGCTCTGGAGCCTGTTGACTGGCCCTGGGGATCCGGGTGCTGCGGTCGCCTGCAAGGCGGGGCACTGTCAGGAGTGAGCTGCGGCACCTCTTCTGCTGGGCGTCCGTTAGGGGCCGGTGTCGTCCAGGGGCAGGCTGCGGGACCAGGACAGGACCACGCCACCACTCCAGGAACGGCAGCACCTCCGGGGAACCACACCTGGAAGGAGAGAGAAAAGGGCATCCCACACAGCCGTGAGGTAGTGAGCCGGCCGTGCAAGGGACCTTCCCCTCCAGGAGAACCCTAGGAACTACGGATGAAGGGCGTATGATGGCCGCTCCTTCCCCAAACGTACAATGGCTGTTGTGGCGGTTCCGCAGTTCCTAAGGGCAGCAGCTGAAGGACTTACGGTAGCCGCTCCTTCCCCCACACGTACGATGGCCGTTGTGGCGGTGCTGCTCCCGAAGGAGGAAGAGGCAGATGAGGGGCGTATGGTGGCCGCTCCCTCCCTGGTACTTATGATGGCCGTTATCGCGTCTCTGCCTGCCTGATGGAAAGTAACTGAAGGGCGTAGTGTGGCCGCTCCTTCCCCGGTACGTATGATGGCCGTTACCGCGGTGTTACTCCCGTAGGAGGAGGAGGAAGTGGATGAGGGGCGTACGGTGGCCGCTCCCTCCCCGACACGTATGATGGCGATGTTCTCGGTTCCACTTCTCCTTCCTTTGCCAGTCTGAGCGTGCTCAATAGCTGAAGCTCCGAGGCTGTCTCCAGATGGGTCCGTAACTGAAGGGCATATGATAGCCGCTCCTTCCCCCACACGTACGATGGCTATTGTGGTGGTGTTACAGTGGGAAACAACTGAGGGGCGTACGATGGCCACTCCCTCCCTGGTATATACGATGGCCGTTACTGCGGTGTTGTTTGGGACTGTTTCTGGAGCAGTCCCACCCCGAACCTGGTGAAGGCTGCTCCACTCGCAGGGTCGTCTCTTCTTCTTGTGTGGTTGTTGCTGGGTCGGTTGCACGGAGGAGGGACTCAAGGTAGGGGCGCCACTGCGCCCTTCTCGCTCTTGGTCAGTCCTACCCTGACCTGGCCTGCTGTGGTGTCCTCCTGGGGTGGTGGTGGGACTGGGAGTCAACAGTGGGGTGGGGGGTGGCGAGGTGGCTGGTTCGGCGGTGGCGGAGGTGTGTATTTTAGTGAGCACACTGTGGGGTGTCACCAGTGTGGCGATTGTTATTTGTGTGCTAGTTGCTTACTAGTGTATAGAGCTTTAGGTATGTGCGTTAGTTACCTGTGTAGCGCTTTAGCGAGTGTGACAATTCGCTACTTTATATGTTCGAAACTCACAATGGGGATTGATATTAAACTGAGTTTGGGAGACTGAGGAGTGTATTAACAAGATGTATTAACACTGAATCCAACACAGTCACAGTTGGTTCACAGGGGAGAAATGCATAGTGTTTGAGCTGGAGCAAGTATTGTGTGAGTTAGGTAGCCTAATTATAAGTGCTTCAGTGTCTCTGTGTCTGATGTGTATGTGTAGGCGAGGGGCACATCTGTTGCCTGGATAGGATCAGGTGTAGGAAGAAGGCCTCAGGCAACTCCTCAAGAGCTCTTACACACATGATGCTCACATAGTCCTTTAGTGCCGTGTGCACACGACTAGGTCGACTGAGATTGGGTATCTAAACCTCTGGTCACAGGCAATTGGAAGACACACCTCACGGCGTGGCTTATATGTGACCTGATTGGATTAGGTGTTATGCAGCGTGTTCTGTGTCCCGACTTCTCGGGTCCAGTCACGTGCAACTCTGGGTCCTTAATTCCTGACTGGGTCAGCACTAGCAAGGAAGGGAAACACAAACACCACGAATAAACAAATACACTAATGTATTAATAGAGAATAATTACACACACAACATTCTATGACCAGAATCGAAATTACACAATGCCTTACACTGATATTGATCTCAATCACTGTCCACCTAGTTCAGCATCTTTGTCTCACATCTGGGTTATTTCCTCACAGTATCACAGGCAATATTTCATCAATATAGCTAGTACATCAACACAGATTTACCGACAACACAACCCAGTATACCCACAGGGACAGTTCTTAAGCCTAGGAGTTTGTATGACATAGACGGGTCATCATCTTCGCGTGACATGTACGGAAGTCCCTATCTAACTTAGCCTCTATACACGCGTCACACAGGCCGAGAATATACCGTAGGTCACACTGGGGGAAGTAGGGGGGAGAGGGGCTTAATGAGAATAGGGAGAGTTTCTCTCTGTGGGGCCGGGCTAGGGGTAGGGAGGAGAGGGGGGGGAAGGATATGGCATGGAGATACACTGAGATATTGCTGTGTTACGTGAGTGATACGGGCTCGACTGTGACCATCCAAGGGGGGGTTCTCAACCCGTGGCTGGGGTTATACACTCCGCACGTGATTCACAGGAGCTCGATTCATTGGCAAGGGGGGAACACTATGAGTGGGGGGGATTGTGTGCCGCATACGGGTATAGGGGGAAGGAACACAGGAGAACAGTTCCATGGTAGTTCACTGAGGGGGGGGGGTTCACAACACCGGGGAAGTATATAATCATGAGACCTGTTACTCACAGTTCTGATGGAGAGGGGACCAAGGCCCACGGGTGAGAGGGCCTATGCAGGGAGCTCCAGGTGGCGGCCAGGCGAGGGAGGCAGGTCGTCCAGGGAGCTGTGCAGGACGGTGGGGCCATTAGAGTTGCGACTAATCTGGGTGGAATGGGGCGGCGTCTGGGGCAGCTTTCCCACTGCGTCGGCCCTGTATGAGGCAGGGCTCTTGGAACTGGGACCGAAGAGGGCCAGAAGTTGGGCTATACGCCGTTGGACCTTGGTCATCTTTGGGGTCCGAGGGAGGGCCCGGTGGAGGCCCGGGCCCAGGGTCAGCTGGGAGGAAGGTGTCACCGGGGTGGAGCAGCCTGCACTCGGTCTGGGGCGGCTGTTGGGGAAGAACTGTAGCCACTCGCATCGGAGGAGGCCCTTTGGCCATGGCAAGCACCTGGGGAGGCCCGCTGGCCCTGGGGGCTGCGGCCTCTGCTGCAGGGGGAGGCCAACAGGGTAGGGCTGCGGTCTCTGGACCAGGCGGAGCCCATCAGGATCTTGGGTGGCCCAGGCTGGAGGGACTGGATTCCGGACCTCGGGGACGCCTCGTCTGGTCCAGACTCAGGTGGAGAGCCTGTAGGGGGAGAGACTCCAGCCTTCCAAGGAGAGAGCTGGAAAGAGTGGCACCTTGCTCTAATACCAGGATGGTGGGTCGAGTCAGAGGTGACTCCTTTTGTTACGCAGCCCCATCGGGCACTGCCTGTGCTCCTACATGGATCAGGGACGCGGGGACGCTCCTGTCATAGGGCTAGGGCCTCCTGCCCTTGAGACATCAGGAGGAAGAGGTTGGACATACTCTCTCAGCTTTTGTCACAGCTCTGATGAAGCGTGCCCTCCCTTCATCGGGTCAGAGTTACCTGTCCCAGGGACGTCAGGAGGACGAGGTCAGATGAACTCTCGCGGCTTACGCCACAGCTCCGACAGAGCGTGCCCTCCTTCCGTGTGGGAAGGTCATGTGCCTGTAACATCGGGAGGAAGAGGTCAGACGTACTCTCTTGGCTTTCGCCACAGCTCCGATGGAGTGTGCCCTCCTTCAGTCTCGGCAGGGGAATAGCAACCCTAGAGGCTTCTCCTGAGTCCTCAGTCAAGTGTGGAGCCGATCCAGAGGACTCGGCATCCGAGGGTGTGCTTGGGAGCTTGCCACTGCAAGTCCCACCCCGATTCTGGCGAGCATTCCCTCTGCTGGAGAGTAGTGTACTTTTTCTGTACACTGCCGGGTGGTCTGACTGCAAGGAAGAGGGGCGCCAGTCGCGAGGGAGATGCGCCGTTGTTGCTTAGACATTGGCCCAGGTAAATTAACCCCTCCGTCATCTCCTTGCGGGGTGGATGTCACCCCTCACTCTCTCCTCCTGGGGTGGTGGTGTCGGGCTCACCCCGCTGCGCTGGTATTTCATTAGGCATGAGCGACACCCTCAGTGTGGATTTGCGGTTTTAGGGGGATGACTGGGTCACATCAGCCTTGGTGTCACAGTGCCGTGTGCAAATGTGGAGGAAATGTGGTGATTATGTATGGAGGCTGTGTGGTGCACAATAAGGCTGTGTGGTGCATGTTATGCTATGTACTCAAGGCTCAACCTCTTGCTCCCTGAGTACGAGGAAATGATCTGGGATTATTTTCAAGACCGGGTCTAGAGCATGCAACCAGAGGAACTGGGCTCAAAAACACAGGCCAACCAATCTTACATGTATATTGTCATACAAACATACATTACTGGGTGCAATACAAATGGGCAGATTATACACCCCATGGTGGACACAAAGGACAGGAGTTGTGACTACAGGTGATGGGGTAGCTGTAGGTGTCATTCAGGTGTGGGAGGGGTCCCGTCAGGCGTGTGCTCTCCGAAGGGGCAAGGGGCCACTGTCATAGGCCGGATCGTCTGGTGTGGGCTTCGGGGCGACGTAGAGGGAGGCCTTTCCCTGGGAGTGCCTTGGTGAGTGTGTCAGCCCTCAGAACTGGGGCCGAACAGATCGAGTAGGCACACTGCCTTGCGCTTACGCTTGGTGGAGGATAGCTTGCTAGCTGGTCTGGAAAGGTCTCTGCCAGGAGTCCTAGGGGCCTCCCTCGGTGACTGGGGGCTGCAGCTTCGCCTTTGTCGAGAGGCCATCAGGGGCTGCCTGCAGCATCTCTTCTTCCAGGAGTCCAGCAGTGACGGGTGACGTAGGGGCGCTGGCTGCAATGAGTGTATCCCCAGGCTCGATATGGGGCCACTCCAGATCCTCTCCAGCTGTGACTTTGCTAGGGAGCTAGCTCCACCTCATGGGGTGTGGGGAGAGTGAGAGAGGCGTCCCACTTGGCCTCTGGAGGAGTGAGGTGAGCAAGGGGCATTGCCCTCGGTGGGTGTTGCAGGGGTAGCAGACAAAGGAATTACGGTGGATGTTCCCTCCCCGGTGGGCATGGTGGGCACTGCCATGTTTCCACTAAACCCTGGGATTGCAGGTGAGAGGAGTGTGGTGGCCCTCCTCTCCCCAGGGAGCATGGTGGGCGTCGCTGCGGTCCTGCTTCCTGTGGGGGCTGCAGATGAGGGAAGTATGGTGGACGTTCCCTCCCCGACGGGCATAGTGGGCACCGTTGCGATTCTGCCTTGCCCTGGGAAGACAGGTGAAAGGAGTACGGTGGCTGTCCTCTCCCTGGCCAGCACAGTGGGCGTCACCGCTGTCCTGCTCCCAGTGGGGGCGGCAGATGAGGGAAGTATGATGGACGTTCCCTCACTGATGGGCACAGTAGGCGCCGCCAAGGTACTGCTTTGCCCTGGGACTATGGGTGAGAGGAGTACAGTGGCCATCCTCTCCCTGGTGAGCATGGTGGGCATTGCCGCAGTCCTGCTCCCACCGGAGGCTGCAGGTGAGAGAAGTACGGTGGACGTTCCCTTCCCTATGAGCATGGTGGGCGTCGTCGTGGTCCTACAGGGGGCAGTAGGCGAAAGAAGTACGGTGGACGTCCTTTCCCCGACAAGCACGGTGGGCATTGTCACGGTCTTACTTGGGACTTAGGTTACACGAGTCCCACCCCGATCCTGGCGAGTGCTGGTCTGAGTAGAGAGTAGTGCAGTGGGGTGGAGTACCTCCTGTGGGCTCTGTTGAGGAGAAGAGGGGTTCATGGTGTGGGGACGTATGCCCGTCTTGCTTGGGCCCTTTCCGAGCTTCCCTGTGGTCTCCCCTTGCTGCTGATATTTCAGTGGACAATAAGTGAGCTACAGGGTGTGTTTGATTCGCGGCTGCTGATTGACCACTAATGATATCATTGAAGTATATGGAGGCATGTATTGTAGTGCAACATGCGGACGTGGGTGTACACCATAGGGGGATACTGAAATACCCACTGTGGCAGCATAGCACCACCAGGGCATAGTGACACCCCTCTCCCCGGGAGGAGACCACAGAAGGGCTCTGATGACGCGCGTGTTGCCCAGGCAGTACGGGCCTATGTCCCCGACTACCTTGCACCCTTATTCCCAGGAACAGACCCAGCAAGGACGATGCAGTCTAGGCGCATTACTCTCCAGCCAGACTAGCTCTCACCAGGTTTTGGGTGGGGCTGATTTTTCAGTCCCAAGCAGCACCCAAGTGATGGCCATCTGCTGCACAAAACCAGTGACGGCCATCTGGCACACAAACCCAGAGATGGCCATCACCCACTCAACTGCGGTAACCCTCTCCTCCCCTGCAGAAACCAGTGACAGCCATCAGCCACACTCGGGGAGAGACAGTACCACTCCCTCTCCTTCTGCAGCTGCCTTTGGGAGCTGGACTCCGGTGACGGCAATCAGCCACGCCTGTGGACAGGTA
The DNA here is from genome assembly GCF_032717465.1 of Coenobita brevimanus. Taxonomy (NCBI): domain Eukaryota; kingdom Metazoa; phylum Arthropoda; class Malacostraca; order Decapoda; family Coenobitidae; genus Coenobita; species Coenobita brevimanus. Next base: position 23,047,144 of record NC_137043.1, on the reverse strand, counting down.
ATGGCCATCAGCTGCACCTCGCCTATGGTCCTGTCTGGAAGTAGGGCCCCAGTGATGGCCATCAGCTGCACCTCGCCTATGGTCCTGTCTGGAAGTTGGGCCCCAGTGATGGCCATCAGCTGCACCGACAGGAAAGAGACGGCCATCAGCCGCCCTTCTCCGTTGCCCACGGGACCTCAGTGACGGCCATCAGCCACGTCAGGGAGAGACACCCCACCAAACGTCCCTCATCCCCTGTGACTTCCCCTGCGGACGACGACCCTTGCCTGGCTCAATCCTCCTGTAGCTGAGCAGAATGCCTCTCCATTTCTCCCCACGGAGGCAGCCCCCAGGAGGAACTTCCCCATCTGAAGGAGGTTTGGCGTGACCCCGTGGTGACCCCAGGAGTGTGTGAAGTTCAGAGGTGCCTGGGCATGACAATCAGCTGACGGACTCCCGCCAGAGGTGACACTGCAGACTACCCCTGACGATGGCCTGACGGGAGACCGCAGCCACTGGACTCCCAGAGGTGCCCCTGCGACCCCGGGGCGTGACCTCCCCAGCCCCAGACGATGATGACTTCCTCCCCAGGGTGGGCGTAGGCAAGCGCACCTGCTCTCTCTGTTTGGCCCGAGCCCTGAGGACCAGACCCCGACCCCTCATCGAGGCCCCACGAGAGGAGGGCTTCTGACTATGCCACCCAGCAGTCCACAGAAGACGCTGCCGCCCCCGAGGATTGTCCTGCGTCCCTTGAGAGAAGGAAACACCTGACGGGACCCCTCCTACACCTGGCCGACACCTGTAGAGCCCAAGACCTCAGCAGTCCAGTTGGAGCCCTCTAGTCTACCTAGTGCCTTTGTGACTGAATAGCGTACTGTGTTGTATTCATATTGTATACTGTGTGTAGAAATTAAGATAATATACGTATAAGGTTGTTGCCCACAGTTTTTATGCCCTGTTCCTCTCGTAGTGTGTTCTAGCTCCGGTCTCGAAAGAGAACCCTGCCTCAATAGCTAGTGTTTCCAGGACGAGAGGTCGACCTGAAAACACCTAGCATAACAGATATTATGGTGCAACATGCAGACGTTGGTGAAAACCGTGGGAGGATGCAGTGCAACATGCGGACATGGGTGTACACTTTGGGTGGATAATTTACTTCAAACGTCATTCATCTTTTTGTAAATCTATATAATCAACTTTAATTTTCTTTTATAATGGTAAACTTTTCAAGCTAATTTTGACCTCTTTAGCTTCGGAAATTACTTCATATTTAAACTGGCAGCATATGCTAACGTAAGTGTTATGCTAGGTGTTTTTAGGTCGGCTTCTCGTCCTAATAACGCCTAAGGTACAGCTAGGGTCCCTTTCTAGACCGGAGCTTGGACACAGTATGAGAGGAACAGGGCATAAAAACACAGGGCAACAACTGTTATGCTAGGTGTTTAAGGGTCAGCTTCCCGTCCCTTGAACGCTTAGTGTGCTGCGAGGTTCTCTTTATAGACCGGAGCTTAGACAAATAGAGAGGCAGGACACAAAAACTCAAGGCAACAATCTTACACGTTTGTTGACTAATTCTATATGTGGAACAGGTAGATGTCACAACAACAGGAATCTGGGTAATTATAAGTCATGTACTAGTATCGTGGTATCGCACAGGATGCTATTTAGACAATAGTTCAGGATAGCAGGTGAATGGCACAATAAATAGTGTTTGTAATGTTTTGGGCAGGGGAATAGATCACTGTCACTTGGAGGGAAATATAAACTGTGTTTAGGCTGGGCAATTATTTCACTGGTCTTTCAGTGCAGAGGTTTTATTTTATGAAGACCAAGTCTGATGTTCACTGAAATCACTGCACTCTTATTAGATCTTTCTTCTTGCTCTCACCGTGTCACTGTTTGCCCAAATCATATCTATCACACATTACTAGGCCTTGGACTTATGTTCCCTGGGATAATACACTGCCTGATATTCAAGTCACTATTACATTGTCACTGCACTCTTCACTGTCACTCATTGTCGGTGGGGAAGCGGCATGGTTAGTGGGGGGCGGTGGGAGGACTCACAGCCTGACTTCTGATGGGGGCTGAGTCCCGTCAGTGGCCTCTCTACCCAGCGGCCACGGGATCACTCGTAGGGGCGTCCTCTCTCGTCCAGGGCTGTGGGTGGTGAAGGGCCCTGCACTGTCAGGGCTGGGAGTTGGAGTGCAGCCCTCAGGGCTGGGGCTGAACAGCCTCCTGAAGCGCTCACTTAGGCGTCTGACGGAGGATGAGGGTCGTCTGCGTCGGGGTGGGGAGAGGCCTCACCCGGGGATCCTGGGGGTGTCCTTGGGGGCCCAGTGGCTGCAGTTTCCTACCATCAGGAACGCTGTCAGGAGTGAGCTGCGGCGTCGGTCGTCATCGGAGTCCGTCAGGTAGGGTCCCTCTGGAGCCGGCTGGGTGGAGTACAACCCTGGGGATAGCACAGGTCCTCGGGACTGGGACCCTCCTCCTGGAGGATGTTGTGTTGTGGGGGTGTGGCAGCACCTGACGGAGGAGTGGCTGCTGGCCGTCTTCTGCCGTAGGGCCCTGCTGCTGGCCGTGGCCTTTTAGGGGTGCGGCTTCCACCCATTGCTGAGGCCCGGCTACTGGCCGTGGCCTGTGTGGGTGAGCAGCTACTGGCCGTCTCCTGAAGGAGGGGTGAGCAGCTACCGGCTGTCTCAGGGGCACGTTCGGAGCAGCTACCAGCCATCTCTGGACAAAGGCGGGAGCGGCTATCAGCCGTCTCCTGAGGGAGGGGTGAGCAGCTACCAGGTGTCTCAGGGGCACCTTCAGAGTGGCTACCGGCCATCTCCTGAAGGAGGGGTGAGCAGCTACTGGCCGTCTCCTGAAGGAGGGGTGAGCGACTACTGGCCGTCTCAAGGGCACCTTTGGAATGGCTACCGGCCGTCTCCTGATGAAGGCAGGAGTGGCTACCGGCTGTCTCCTGAAAGAGGGGTGAGCTGCTACCGGCCGTCTCCAGGGCACCTTCAGAGCGGCTGCCTGCCGTCTCCTGACGAAGGCGGGAGTGGCTACTGGCCGTCTCCTGAAGAAGGGGTGAGCAGCTGCAGGCCATCTCAAAAAGGGCGCAGCTACCAGCCGTTGCTAGGGTGCTGCCTGGACCTAGAGTAATAGCTCCACCCTGATCCTGTCAAGGGTCATCTGGCCCACAAGGTAGTCTCTGTTTCCTGCTATGGTGGCGGCGGGCGAGTTCCGGGTCATAGGGGCTCACGGCCCGAGCGGACTTACGTCCCTGTCGCCCAGAGTCAGGCCGCACTCTCTTCACCCCTCTGTAGGCTCCTCCTGGGAGTGTCATGATGCCCTCAGTGATTATTCCCCATGTTGTAGTGCTGTCCGAGATTATTCCCGACATTTTAACAACCTTACACGTATATTGCCAAGTTATGGATACAGGAAACTAAACTTTCGTCCAAAAACAAGTAACTGAAATGGACAGGTATGTATGAGTTAATGGTATCTTGCAGGATACTGACAGACAGACAAACAGCTACTGCTCTGAAGATAAGTTGTGACTACACTTTTATTATAGGGCTGCTGGTTTCTTATATTAATTCTATGATTGTATTTATATTATTTCTATGACTGTCCCACTGTATGCACTGGTAATGTCTTTCTCGCTCCTCACTATATTCAGGCTGTTTTACCACTGTCCCTGCACTAGGCACTCGGGCAGTCACTTTCACTGTCCCTGCACTAGACACTCGGGCAGTCACTTTCACTGTCCCTGCACTAGACGCTCAGGCAGTCACTTTCACTACCATTCACGGGCAGGGAGAGGGGTCACAGTCACTATAGGGATATGGGGGGCAGGGGAGTAGACCAACCAGGGGGGGGTGCTGGCAGCTCACAGGCAGCGGCCTGGTGTTGGTGGCGCTCCTTCAGGTGCACTCTCAGTGAAGGGGCCATGGGACTATCCGTGGGGGCATTGTCCTCCGGGATGGGCTGCGGTCAGGGGTGTTGAAAGGCCCTGCACTGGAGGGGCTTGGTCCTTGGGTCTTGTCCTCAGGACTGGAGCCGAAGATTCGGTGAAAGTGCTCCTGCAGGGACCCGGTGGGGGAAAGGCATCGCTCCTCCTCCAGACTGGAGAGGTCACTCCCCGGGGTGCTGGGGGCGGCATGGGGGGCACACCAGGTGCAGTCTCACTCCCACTGCTTCGCCGTCAGGGTAGGGCTGCGGTGTTGTGGGCGTCAGGAATCCGACAGGCGTCGGTCTCCCGCCTGAGCTGGCTGGATGGAGTGTAACCCTGGGGTCAAGATAGGTCCTCTCCACCGGGCCCGGATGGGGAGGTGTTCCTCCTGGAGATTGCCTCGGGTGGGTAAGCCAAGGGTGAGACTTGTTTTGCCACAGGAGGGGCTGCTTGAACAGGGGTCTCCCTTAAGTAGGGAAGTCGTAGCGGGCGAGGGGGTTTTAGGGTGCTCCTCCCTGGCACGGCTACTGGCCATCGCTGAGGTCCCTTGGGCAACGAGGGGAGGGCAGCTACAGGCTGTCCCTTTCCCGTTTTCCGTAGGTGTGGCAGCTGGCTGTCACCTGGGCCTGACGTCCAGGGTCTCCCTCGAGTTATGGAGTCACAGGGGGTGAGGGGCTTTTAAGGTGCCCCTCCTTGACGTGGCTACTGGCCATCACCGAGGTCCCTTGGGCAATGGGAGGAGGGAGGCTACAGTCCGTCCCTTTCCCGTAGGTGAAGCAGCAGGCCATCACCTGGACCCAACTCCCTGACGGGACCACAGGTGGAGTGCGGCTGCGGGGCGGCTACCGGCCATTGCCGAAGTCCTGTATGAGGGGTGACGTACAGGCGAAGAGCGGCCACAGGCTGTCTCTTGCCTGCTGGTGTGGCTACCAGCCACCAGTGTCGTGCCCCTCAAGGCAACTGCAGAAGGAGAGAGGGCATACCGTTCTCTCCCTGCATGCAGCAACTGGCCATCACGGGTTCTGCAGGGGGGGATAACAGCACTATGAGCAGCTACTGGCTGTTGCAGGGGCCCGGCTACAGGCCATGGTCTTAAGTGTGCAGCTACCAGCCATCACAGATGCACGGCTACAGGCCATTGCTTTAGAGGCACGGCTATAGGCCATTGCCTAAGATGTGCGGCTACTGGCCATCACTGGGGTGCTGCTTGGAGCTAGTTTTATAGCTCCACCCCAATCCTGATGCAGGCTAGTCCGGTGAAAAGGTAATGCACCCAGACTGATGTGTTTACACCGGGTGCATTCTGGGGAATAGGGGCTTGCGGCTCTATTGGACTTATGTTCATTTAGTATGGACGTTGCACGCGCCCTGTCTACCTCTCCATTGTCGCCTCCTGGAGGTGTCATGGTGTTGTCTGCTGTTGTCATTTCAAAGAGGAGCTGTGGATTTACATCATCGGCGGCCAATCAGCAGCTGCGAATCAAACACACCCTACTTGCCCCATACTTCTCAGCTGCACAGGTCAATCAAATAGGGCATAACTATATTTAAGTGTATTGACTAAAGAAGGTGTGTGGTAAGACCCACCACCTTTGTTATGCTGCATATACTGAGTCCCGACTTCTCATTTTCAGGTACGGTGCGACCTTGGGTTCTTTGTTCTTGACCGGGGCAATCATAGGCAAGGAAGGAAAGTCCAAACATGACTGGTCAAAGGCACACTTATATATTAACCAATAACAACTACATACACACCCGTGATCAAAACTATTGGACATATAATTACCAGATAATCTCAGAAGGCTAGCCCTTACAATAAATACTGTATCTCCACCTAGTTCAGCGAGTTTGACCTTTATGCAGTTTGCTACCTTTCCTTACATATGATAATTTCCACACAGAGTCGTACATATGGTTTACACAATACAACAGGTACGCTTGGTTTCGGATATATAACAGAGACAGTCAAGTATACCTCAATATACCCAAATGCATGACATAGACGACAGTATATACTCAAGTCCCTATACATATATTAGCATAACATAAATGGCCTCCTATGCTAGTTATATGCACCCGCGTGACATAGGCGATATCCTAGCTAGCCTTATGCTACGTGTGCATTACAAAGGACGAGAGAATATAGCACTCATACATAGGATGAGAGAATATAGCATTCATGATCTATCCGCGCGTGGGGCAGAGGGGGGGGGGGAAGCGGGAGGGGGGAGTGGTGATATAGACTTCCTTACGAGACAGGGAGATGGGAGTACACCTCTTATATCGCTTTCTATTCACTTCATATGGCCAAAGCAAAAGGAGGGGGAGGGAACGCAGCACTGATGTTGTCTGTCTGAATGTAACACTAGGTGGGGATAGTCATACATGAGGGCAGCCCGTGACCTAGCACCATGCACTCCATGCGTGAGCTTATTCTTGAGAAGTTCACTATTCCACATGGGGAGGTAACACTGGGGGTGGGGAGACACTGGGGCGAGGGGATGAGTCCACTGGGGTAAGGGCTTCCCAGACACTAGGGGACAAACAACCTCAGCGTCTTTTACTCACAGAACAGGCGGAGGGGAGTGCTTGGGCCATGGGCAGCAGGAGGCCCTGCGCCAGGAACTGCAGGCAGTGGCCGGGCATTGGGGGTGGGCAGTCCAGAGTGTATTCCAGAGGTGGGTCGCCCGTGAGGTCGCCACGAGTCCCGTAGGAGTTGATGGGTGGTGAGGTGGGTGGCCCTCTTTCTGTAGAGGCCTTGGGTGATGCAGGGTTCTCTGTACTAGGGCTGAAGAGGGCCAGGAGGCACATCACACAGCACTAGCCCTTAGTCACTGTTGAGGTACTGGAGGAGGACCTGGGGAGGCCCGGACCTAAGGTCAGCCTGGAGGAGGGCGGCACCCTGGCTGGACGACTGTCACGGATGCAGGGAGGAATTGCGGCCACCTGTGCCGGGGGAAGTCCGGCTGCCACAGCGAGCGTCTGGGGAGGCCTGCTGACTCCGGGAACTGCGGTCTCGTCTGTGGGAGGAGGTCGTCAGGGCTGGACTGTGGCCTCTTGTCCTGGCAGAGTCCATCAGCAAAGGGCCGGACACCTGGCCTCGGGGATGCCTCGCCCAGTCTGGTATCGGGTGAGATGCCTGTAGGGAAGCAATTCCTACTCTCTCAAAGAAAGACGGGGATAGGGGCACCTCGCTCTGCTGCAGGAGGGGTGGGAGGAGCAAGAGGTGTTTCCCTCAGTAGGAGCTTGGGGACTAGCAGAGGGAGGACGGCCGAGGACCAGTCCTCCTACTTGGTGGGCCTGTGAGGCACCAACGAAATTCCAGTCCGGGGTGTGTGGGGGAGGTCCGGGAGATGTTCCCGTCATCAGGCAGCCCCATTGGGCACTGCCTGTGCTCCTACGAGAGACAGGGGTGCCGAAGGAGTCGGGGGTGACTCTCCTGGACAACGCCGGCCCTGGCGGCTGGGAGTGGGCGCCTGTCGGGCTCTCCCACCCACAGCCACGGCTCCGGTGGAATCTGCACTCCTGCCGTAGGGCCTGAGACTCCTGCCCCAGCAACATCGGGAGGATGAGGTCGGACATACTCTCTCGGCTTGTGCCACAGTTCTGACAGAGCGTGACCTCCTTCTGCTGGGGTAGGGATTCCTGTCCCTGCGATGTTGGGAGGAAGAGGTTGGACGAACTCTCTCGGCTTACGCCACAGCTCTGACGGAGTGTGCCCTCTTTCCATCAGAGAAGGGTTTGTCCCAGGGACGTCAGGAGGAAGAGGTTGGACAAACTCTCTCGGCTTATGCCACAGCTCTGGCGGAGCGCGCCCTCCTTCCGTCGGGGTAGGTGGATAGCAACCCTTGAGGCTCCTCCTTAGTCCTCTGTTAAGTAGGAGGCCGATCCAGGGGACTCGGCATCCGAGGGTTTGCTTGGGACTTTGCCACTGCAAGTCCCACCCCGGCTGAAGAGTATTGTACTTTTCCGGTACACTGCTTGGTGGTCTGGCTGCAGGGAAGAGGAGCGCCGGGTCACGGGAGAGATTTGTCACTTTTGCCTGGACGATGTGCCAGGTAAGCCAGCCTCTGTGTCATCTTCTTGTGGGGTGGGTATCATCCCCTCATTCTCTCCTCTTGGGGTGGTAGTGTCGGGTTCACCCCTCCGCGCGGGTATTTCAACCTTCTTTTGTTGTATTAGCGCTGTGTACCTTTTACAAGAATAAATATTTCATTTCAAATCATGGGTGTGATATATTTTATCAACAAGTATTTTAGTGACATTAATGGTCTATAGTTTTGCTAATTCGCGTAAGTTTATCCAGTCATATAGAATAGTCACAATGGTCTGTTTGTGCTCAGCTAGGTAGCAGACGAAAATCTAAAACTCCCTCATTGTTTTCAACCAATGGGAGAACGGAGCGTGGACGGAATGTTTTCGACAGTAATAAAAATATATTTTAAATATTGCAGAAATGTGTGTAAATCTATTTTTGAAAAGACAGTTAATAATAATGAGCTTTTATAAGTTTAACAGAATTATTATATGCTGTGTACGTAGCGTCGAAGTATAGTGACCGTGTTGTTGGCTCGTTGACGTGTTTTGATGTTAACACATAGCTAGTGGCGATGGGTGATCCGGGAGGCTTGTGCCTCTTGATATTAGGGACTCTGGTAAGTTTCTCATATATATTGTATAGCTGTCTAGAACTTGGCATGACTCAAAAGGTATAAAGATAAAAATATAGCAGAAACCACAACTGGAATTCAAGTTGTGTTGTGATCTCTGTACACTTTCGCCATTTGCACTTGTATGTCGGACGTCGCCGATTAACCTCTTCCTCATGAGGTCATTAATACCTCCCAATGGGTCATGAATGACCCTCTGGGTCAATGATAACCCCAGGGATCATTTGCGACGAAGTGTCATCGAAGAAAGGCGTTAGCAAATGAGGTATCACTATACTCAGACGCCATTGTCCTGTAGGAGGTGGTCTTTTTTGAGTTGTTTTATGAGAAGGGGCGATAAACCTCCGCCAACCCAACTGCTGACACGTAGGGAACAGATATGGGTTGGTTAAATGGTTACTACCCAGCATTGTAAATGGTTTCCAGGCTTACAGGAAATCATTACACTCACTAAATGAATACCACCTGAAGTGGAGAGTAATAAAAAATGACAGGAAAGATCTGAGAAATAGGAAGAGAGAAGGGTGGATAGAAAAAAAGTGCTAAAAGTGAAGGAAGTAGGTAACACTACATCGTGAATGGATGATGGACTGAAAACTTAAAAATGCTTGAATGTCCAGCCATGGTTGTTGCTAAATATCAGAGAGAAATCCCTTGTGTGTGGATGAATGATGGTAGATCAGATGAGGTTTACCCATGTCATGTGCATGGAGTGACATGCTGGAAGTTACTGTTCCGCTCTGTGGATGTGCAGAGTGCCCTTTTGGCTGCTTTGCTGAAAGTATCCGCATGTTATCTCAAGTATTGTGCCACTGATCAACATTTTATCAAATACATGTGTCAGGAAGATAGTTGGATATCTCATCGACCAATAGGTAAGTATAGGTCGATATATATATATATATATATGGAGCCTCTGTGATACAGTGGCAAAGTGTGCGTTTTTGTACACTGAAGAACGAGGGTTTGCGCCCCGCCAGGGTAATAAACTTTGGGGGCGTTCTTCAGGCCATGTACTGCATTGGCGGACACGAGGGGTACTGTGGTTGAACCAGTGTTGCATACTATAAAGTCGGCTTGCACGGGCCGATTACACTTGGTTCACAGACTACATACACATCCAAATCCTCTCCAACACTACATTACACTTACAAGCACTTCTCACCCTACATGCAATCTCTACTAGACAGCCTAAGCCACTTGGTAGAGATACATTGGCTGTATCGTCCCCCTTCAGTCAGGATAGGCCAGTCCTGCAGTGGACACTCAAACGGCTGGTGAGATGATAGTGTATATATATATATATATATATATATATATATATATATATATATCTATATATCTATATCTATATCATCATCATCATCCGGACCTCTTTTCCCACCCAAGGTCAGGGTGAGGAGTAGCAATGTCCAGACAGCCCAAAATTGCCCAATCCAATGGGCCACGCTTCCATTCACTCATCATTCAAACCCCGGAATCCTGGCTCTATCGGATACACCAAAAACATTCACCACGTTCTATATATATATATATATATATATGTAATACATATATATATATATATATGTAATACATAAATATATATATATATATATATATATATATATATATATATATATATTCATTCATTCATTGCCAGACGCCATGTATCCCAAACGGGGTGGCCAATGGCTTAGAGTTAATTGTTTTACAGGGAGGGGCACTAATCCTCCACCAACCCCACTTGACACGTAGGGAGAACGTTATGCCAACAGCATCTGGTGTTCCCAGGCGGTCACCCATCCAAGTACTAACCAGACCCAACGTTGCTTAACTTCGCTGATCGGACGGGAAGCGGTGTACTCAACGTGGTATATATATATATAAATTATACAGTATATATAATGTTACAGGCAGATTGTGAAATCAGTCATTGCGTGAATTAAGGTTAGTTTAGTTTAGGTTTATATAGGTTGATCTAGGATAAAGTTAGGTTAGGTTAATTTAGGCTAAATAGAGAAGGGAACGGTAACTTTCAGCATGTCACTTCATGCATGCGACACTGGTAGACTGAAGGAATTACAAAAAGCCTTAGGATACATAAGCTTCATACTTTTGCTTGGATTGCCTTTTTTTTTTTTTTTTTTTTTTTTTTAATTGAAAATGGAACAATAGTTTAAAGAAACAGTGACCATTGTAATTAGTTTTTAAACAAGCAGCTTTTACAGGTGTCCCTGGTAGAGGCTGGGATTCAAGAACTGTCAACTGAGGAGTGCTTTGCTGTGGGACTGAACAAAGCCAACCTGTTATGTTCTTCATGTGACACACTGAAGGAATTTAATCTTGATATCCTCCAGTGAGTATCACGTTTGTTCTTTACGGTAAACTTATGTTTTATTTGAGGCAGTAGAAGCACCATACTAAAGCAGTTCTTCTTCCTGATACGGTAGGCTGTTATATTTTTCTGATTATTTCTGGGGTGGTAAATGTTTCATGTGAAATCTGTTTCCCAGTTGTTTTTAGATGTTTCGTTGTGACAGCTTGTTTGATCCATCAGCGTAATGGCGGAAGGGACTGTCCCAGCTCTAAGTGTTTATCTAAACCCAACCTAACCTAGTGTAACTGTTCCTATCTATTTCTATTGCCAGACGCCATAATCCCGTATGGGGTGGCCATTTGACTCTGAGTTATTTGTTTTACAGGGAGGGGCACTAACCCTCCACCAACCTACTTGACACGTAGGGAGCACGTATGGTTTGGTTGTATGGTGACTAATAATTTAATCTAACCTAACCTAGCATCCAGTTGAGAAGCTGGGAAACGAAATCCACCTTTGAGTACGTTGAGTAAGATTCTTCCATTACACTGAAAATAAGCAACCATAGGTTCAGTTTAAAGAACACAATAAAAACAGTGGGAAATTTTTCAGCAGGAAAAGGTTATTTACCTTTCTGAAAATAGTCAGAAAATACACAAAACAAACTGGAGGAATATGAATTGAATTGTTAAGGTCCTTCTACTGCCTCAAGTAAATTGTACTTGTACTGTACCTTCTTTAATGTAACCTTTATCACTTATTAGCTTTTTGTAAATATGTAAACTGATCAGTGTGTTCATGGATTTCATCCTTTCTAGCAGCATAGCCAAGGCAAGTTATTCACTGATCAATATTTTTTTTTCAGTACATTTTCCCTGCAGATCAGATTCCTTAACCTCTATGCACCGGTTGACGTGTATGGCCGTCATGATTTTGGGTGTGGAGCAATGCCAGTTTCCTTGTACAGCTGGAAGCGTCTTCCTGCCACCCTTTGAACTTTAATTTATCCTTACTCATCGATGGGACCACTTGGAGACGTGAGGATACTTTCATTTGAAAGAGGAAGAGTTGATGAGTCTTTTGTGTCCTTAATTTTTTCTCTAGCTGTTATAGTTCGGCAGATATTAGGGTTTGGAGTAAGGGTATTTTTTTTCTGTTACAGATATCCTCCTTAGGGAGGAATGTGGGACATTGGAAAACCCCAGGCACATAGAGGTTAAGCTAACCTAACCAAGCCAGACTGAACCAGACATAACAACTTAATGTCTTCAGGAAGGGCTGGTATTGTGACGAACTTGTGGCACAGTGGCACTCTCTGTATTGTGTCATTCCATCATGAGGAATGTAATTTTCAGAGACAAGTTATTGAACTGCTCTCAGTTACATCTGCAAAAAAGTATGGAATATAAATATTAATGGTTTGTGCAAACTATATAACCAGCACATCACCCTACATCATACCACTGTTGGATTGTTTATATGTTTTTATTTGGATGTTTTATGGTTTTTCAAGAGTTGTGTGAGGAACATTACCATGATGCTACCTCCTCTTGTAGTTGGCATAAGGTAGTTCAGTAAGTCTGTGTTTAGACTGGTTCAGTCAAGGAGTGCTTAACATCAATAATATGTCAAGAGATAAGGATCTTAACCATACTCAGCAGATTTGATTAATCCTGATAAACAGTTGTGCTGTTAAGAAAAATGTGACAGTCACACATGTTACTGGAAAAATGAGAAAAATTAGCTAGTTTTGTGATTTTTATTGAAATACGATTTTACAGTTAATCCTTTTTAGGGATTTTTTGTGTTATATCACAAACAAAACATGTACTTGCGTGAAATTAACAATAACTAACCAGAAAGTGGTTGGTGAGGGCGGTCAACATGCACCCACTCGATGTACAATAGTACTGCTGTCAGGTGCCTGCCCTTTCCTCTCTTCCTTCCTTCTTTCCATCTTTTCTCTTCTGTCTTTCCTTCCTTCATTCTTTCCTCTTCCTTTTGTCTGTGGGTGACTCTACACTGAGTGACAGGCCAAGTGGTTTCTTGTACACCTGGAAACCATTTATTATGCTGCGTGGTAACGATATACGGTAACCAAATTATGACGCCTGGTGGTTTATTGGGCAATTAAAGCGCTCCAGTCGGATTGAGCCAGTGCATGTTTATATCCAAGGGGTAGTTGAGGTTTACTGCTCACATAATGCCACTCAGGGATGGGTGAGGCCGGCCACAGCCAGCACGAATGTCAGGACCAACTTGCCTAGCCCCGGACTCCTACGTGCCTCATGGGGCAACACTGGATTAGATAATGAATGAACTAACCGAAAGACAAATCCTGTTTACGTGACATCAACATATTCAAATGTGTGTGTGCAGCATGTTGAGGAGAGCAGGTGGAGGTTGTCAGGTGTGAAAGGATTGTACTTGCATGTTAATCTCTTGAGTGTGTGGAAGAGTTTTATTTAAGACATGTTATGTGCTGGAGGTGGAGTTGGAGCTAGCTCTGTGGCTAGTGTGAAGTGGTTGGAAGAAGTTCAGGGAGCTGTTGCCTCTTGTGACACTGAGAGGACTATCTCTAAGTGCTAAGGGATCTTTGAATGCAGCATATGTTAGGAGTGTAATACTGTATGGTAGTGAGACCTGGGCAGTTAAGGAAGAGGATATTTGTAGGCTCAAACATACAGAAATGACAATGATTAGGTGGATGTGCAGTGTGTCCATGCATGCAAGGCCTGGGGGGGCTGGGTTTATGATGGAAGAGTTGAGAGGTAGGATGGGACTGGAGTGAATTGGTGTTGTGATGAGGAGAGGTAGATTGAGGTGGTTTAGGCATGTGGAGAAGATGGGGGATGATAATTGGGTGCAGAAAGTGAGAAGCATTAATTTTGGGGATGTGGTTGTTAAAGGTAGACCAAAAAAGACATGGGACGAGGTTATTAAGCGTGACCTCAGGGTTAAGGGACTGAACAGGGAGGCTGCCATAGATTGAGCAGCATGGAGAGCCGTCATTAGGTGACCAAGGCCGACACATGCAAGCATGTTGGAGCCTTCAAAAACGAAACGATCAACAGCATGACATCAACGTAGGCAATTTGATCGAAGAGAGAAAAGTCACACCTTTGATTGTATTTACCATTCTTGATATTTGAGACAAGGATTGTGGAAAGTATTAAGAGTATATGGAGTAGATGAAAAGTTGCTGAATGCTGTGAAGAGTATGTACGATGGTGCTAAGGCTGCAGTGCATGTGGATGGTGAACTGAGTGAATTTTTCTCTTTGAAGGTTGGGTTGAAACAGGGATGTGTCCTGTCTCCATGGTTGTTCAATCTGTACATGGATGGGGTAATAAAAGAGGTACAAGGTAGGGTAGTGGGTGTTGGAGTGGCCCTGGTGAGAGAGGGTAGTGTTTGGAAACTCCCTGTACTGCTGTGTGCAGATGATACTGTGTTGTTGAGTGAAGACGAAGGAGAGCTGCAAGGCTTGGTGGATGAGTTTGGGTGAGTGTGTAAGAAACGGAATCTAAAGGTGAATGTAGGGAAGAGTAAAATGATGGTCTTTGAGAGAGGTGAAGTCAGTGAATGTACAGCGAGGTTGGATGGTGAGGAATTGGAAAATGTGAGTACGTTTAAGTACTTGGGTAGTGTGATGAGTAAGGATGGAGGTTTGGAGGGTGAAGTGCTTGAAAGGGTACAGCAGGGAAGAAAGGTTGCTGGTTCCTTGAAATCAGTGATAAGAAGCAGGGAAGTGAGCATGGAAGTGAAAAAGTTACTACCTGACAGTATTGTGATACCAAATCTAACATATGGAAGTGAAGCTTGGATGTTGCTGGAAGGACACAAGTCAAGAATGAGAGCAGTGGAAATAAGTTATTTAAGAGGAGCCTGTGGAGTCGCATGGAGAGAGAGGCTGACAAATCAGGATATAAAGGAGCGTTGTGGTGTGGATGTGGATGATAGGAAACGTTAGGCGGAGTACACTGAGGTGGTTTGTCCATGTGGAGAGGATGGAGGGTGAAAGACTGACGAAGAGAGTGTATGTGAGTGAGGTGGAGGGGGGAAGAGGGAGGGGGAGGCCGAGAATGAGATGGAGGGATGAGGTGGAGAGGTATTTGAGAGAGGGGGGTGTGAGTTGGGAGCAGGGCAGTGAAATGGCGGGGGACAGGGGGACGTGGAGGCAATTTGTTTGTGGCCACCCCGAACGGGATTGAGGCATCTGGCAATAGATAGATAGATAGATATTTGAGGTGTTGGCAAAGCCTGCACAACCATGTCCTTTGCTATCTCATATCTGTCTGGGTTGTCAGGGAAATGAAACTGAGTATGACCCATTCTGTTGATGTCCCTCTTTCTAAGGTAATTAACTTTGATCGTGCCCTCTTCAGGCACTGAGTCAGTGACTTCAGTTCACAATGTTTAGACAACTTCTTGGTTGTATAATGAACCAATACAATAATGAACATAAAGGGCACAGGGTAGTCTGCCACCAAAGGGCAGTTTTTGTGTGTGTGTGTGTGTGTGTGTGTGTGTGTGTGTGTGTGTGTGTGTGTGTGTGTGTGTGTGTGTGTGTGTTCAACTCTGTGCATAGGCTTCACAGCCTGCTATCAAGGCCCAGCAGTCCTCCTACATACCATACACCTCTACATGGTTAACCCCTACATGCCGGGGGTTTTCCGATGTCACACGCTCCTCCCTACGGGGGATATCCGTGACAGAAAAAAAAATCCCTTACTTCAAACCCTAATATCTGCCAAACTATAACAGCTAGAGAAAAAATTAAAGATACATAAGACTCATCAACTCTTCTTCTTCCAAATGAATGTATCCCCACGTCATCGGGTGGTCCCATTGATGAGCAAGGATAAGTTAAAGTTCAAAGGGTGGCGGGAAGACGCTTGTGTCTATGCATGTCAACCGGCGTTGCTCTGCGCCTAAAATTGTGACGGCTTTACATGTCAGCTGGCGGTTAGGGGTTAGTTGCACACGTCCACCCCCCCCTCACTCCCCTTACCCCTACAAAACTGCCGATTTGTTAGGCGGATGGATTGGAGATCTACAGCTTTGCTTTCTGTCATGTCTTGCCGCATGTAATATACAGTAGTATAATTTATTCTACTATTAGCTACGTGGCCATGTGGAGAGGATGGAGGGTGAAAGACTGATGAAGAGAGTGTATGTGAGTGAGGTGGAGGGGGGAAGAGGGAGGGGGAGGCCGAGGATGAGATGGAGGGATGGGATGGAGAGGTATATGAGAGAGGGGGGTGTGAGTTGGGAGCAGGGCAGTGAAATGGCGGGGTACAGGGCGACTTGGAGGCGATTTATTTGTGGCCACCCCAAACGGGATTGAGGCGTCTGGCAATAGATAGATAGATAGATAGCTACGTGTATTACGAGTATACAGTAATCCCTCCAATATCCAGTGTAATAGAGCCAAAGGCATGTCCGGATAGTGGTCCTGTCCGGATATTGGGCCCCAGCCTCCTGGACTTGTACTTATGGACCCTAACTCAGAAAAACACCTATACAACTCCCTCTGGACATGCATTGCACCTATTTAAGACCCAAATCACACCAGTAAGGGATATAAAAGACTGAAATAAATGCAAAAGAACCATAAAATGAGGTTTTAGAGGTGAGTTTATACAATATTAAACATTCTGGGTACTTACAACAAGTCCCTGGCTCCTGGACTGGTTTGAACCGCCAGTTTGCAGTCCACAGCTAATTCTTTCGTTTCGTTTCGTCTCGTTTCGTTTTTAAAGGCTCCAACATGCTTGCATGTGTCGGCCTTGGTCACCTAATGGCGGCTCTCCACGCTGCATGATCCATTGCAGCCTCCCTGTTCAGTCCCTTAACCCTAAGGTCACACTTAATGACCTCGTCCCATGTCTTTCTCAGTCTACCCCTCATAACCCCACCCCCAATATTAACAATTCTCACCTTCCTCACCCAATTATCATCCCCCATCCTCTCCACATGTCCAAACCACCTCAATCTACCTCTCCTCATCACAGCACCAATACAATCCAGTCCCATCCTACCTCTCAACTCTTCCATTGTAAACCCAGCCCCTCCAGGCCTTGGACGTAGGGACGCACTGCACATCCACCTAATCATTGTCATTTCTGTACGTCTGAGCTGGCGAATATCTTCCTCCTTCACTGCCCAGGTCTCACTGCCATACAGCATTACACTCCTAACACATGCTGCATACAAAGACCCCTTAGCACGTAGGGAGAGCCCTCTCAATGTCAGGAGAGGCAAGAGCTCCCTGAACTTCTTCCAACCACTTCTCACCCTAGCCACAGAGCTAGCTCCAGCCCCACCTCCAGCACACAACATGTCTCCTAAATAACAAAACTCTTCCACACACTCAAGAGATTCACCAGCAAGTTCAATCCTTTCACGTCTGACAATCTCCACCTGATCACCCCGGCACGCCGTACACATAAAATCAGCATTATCTTGCAGTCTACCTCTGATACCACTACATCTCTTATGCACCCATTTGTCACACACACCGCACAAGATGGAATTACTTCCCACTCCCTTGTGGCAAACTGCACATGGCCACTCTCCCTCGTCTTTGACAGTACCGCCACCAACCCTAGATATCATCACTTTTGTTTTATCTGCATTTACCCTTAAACCCTTTTGCCCCATACCATCTCTCCACTTCCTAAACCTTTCCTTCGCCTCCCTTTCATTCTCTGCAATCAACACCAAATCATCAGCATACAACAACTCCCACGGGAGTCCGTTTCTAAAGTCACGTGAAAGGGCTTCAAGTACCATGATAAACAACATGGGACTCAAGACTGACCCCTGATGCACACCAACATTCACGGAAACTCATCACTCAAATCTCCATTCACTCTCACCTGGGTGTGAGCACCCACATACATGGCCATAACCACCCTAACCAGCCACTCCTCCAAGCCAAGCTTTCTCATTGCCCACTTCACCACCTCTCTAGGGACTCTGTCAAAGGCCTTTTCCAAATCAACAAAAACAAAATAAAGATCCCTTCTCCTACCAATATATTTTTCCTGAAGCTGTCGAACAATGAATATGGCATCAGTGGTCCCCCTACCTGGCATAAACCCAAACTGCATCTCATCAATATTCACTCTTTCTCTACTCATACCTTGTAAAACTCTCTCCATTACCTTCATTATCTGATCTAAAAGCTTTATACCTCTATAATTTCCTCTTTCCAGGGCATCACCCTTCCCTTTATACACATTTACAATTACACTCTTCAGCCAATCATCTGGGACAACACACTCATAAATAATCCTATTTATCAGGTCAGTGACTAAACTCACCCCTATATCGCCTGAGGCCTTCAACATTTCGGCAGTCAACCCAGACACACCTGCTGCCTTCCCCACCCTCATCCTGCCTATTGCCTCACTCACAGTAGCAGTATCAATCAAAGGCCAAGGGCCAGACACTGGATCTGCTGGCTCCAAACCTTCCCTGTCCCAGTCAAACTCCTCATTCAACAACCGGTTATAATGCTCCCTCCATGCATCTTTAATATCCTCACTGTTCACCACTACCCTTCCTTCATCATTCTTCACACACTGCTCACCTATGCTAAATTCTAATTTCTTAACACTGAACAACACTATAAATTTCCGTGTGTTCTAGTGGCGAGGTATTGCAGTTTATTCACTGTTTATTCACAAAAAATGAGCACCTGTGGCTTGCATTGCTATAAGCATCTGCTCTCAATCGGAGTTAGGCTGTGACAGTTGATGATGGCGGGGTAACAGAGTTGCCAGATCGCAATGGCCACATTACCAAACTCATCAGTTTTCATTACCATTTTTAACTTTCATTACCAAATTCGTAAAGCGAGCATCTGTTCTTCACTAATTATATACACAAGTGGAAATACATGTAATCACACTTCTTATAATTAACAGCATTTTGATTATTATCATGCTATATAGGCTACCAAATTAATCAGAGAGAGCAAACAATCCACCATCTCCATCCTGTGTATCCTCATACATGTGAAATATCTGTTTGGTATTGTATTATTCTGATTCATTACCAGAATTAGGATTCAAGTAAGATGGAGGAATAGAAGAAGGGAAAGACGAGAGGAAGGAGTAGTTGCAAGGAGAGTGGAAAGGTTACAAGAGGATGAGAAAAAGGCAGAGTATAAGAGAGAAGTGGAGGAACGATTGGGCAAATATGAATTGGAGCAGATGGGAGATGTGGAAGGTGTGTGTAGGATATTTACAGAAGAAATATGTGCAGCATGTGATGTGGTGTGTGGAAGGAAGAGGAGATGGATGGGGGTGCAAGGAACAGCGTGGTGGACTGAAGAGGTGAGACAGGCTGTAGCACAAAAGAAAGCATACAATGAATGGATGAGAAATTGGGGCGTGGAAGAAGTTGAGAGGCGGAAGAGAGAGTTATATGTAGAAAGAAAGAGAGAGGTGAAAAGATTAGTCAGAGAGAGTAAGAAGAGAGTGGATGAGGAATTTGGAAGGAATTTGAGTGTAAAGTGGAGGGACTGTAAGAAAATGTTCTGGAAAGAGGTGAAAAGAGTAAGACAGGGTGGAAGTGAAGTTAGCAGGGGAGTGAAAGATAAAAATGGTAGATTACTAGTGGAGAAGGGAGAAAAAGTGAGCAGATGGAGAGAACACTTTAAGGAATTGTTGAACAGAGAGGATGGAAGTAATGCGAGTATAAGTGGCTGGGGAATGGCTGGGAGGAGGAGGGAGGTGAGAAGACAGGAAGAAATCAGTAGGAT
Organism: Coenobita brevimanus; assembly: GCF_032717465.1. Taxonomy (NCBI): domain Eukaryota; kingdom Metazoa; phylum Arthropoda; class Malacostraca; order Decapoda; family Coenobitidae; genus Coenobita; species Coenobita brevimanus. Next base: position 23,027,477 of record NC_137043.1, on the reverse strand, counting down.
AGAAGTTGTGGAAGCAATGAAGAAAGTTAAATCGGGGAAAGCCCCAGGAATTGATGGAGTGTGTGGTGAAATGCTGAAGCATGGGGGAGAGATAGTAGTAGAATGGATGTGGAAGATGTGCAGATTGGCCTGGGAGGAAGGTAGAGTCCCGGAGGATTGGAAGTCAGGTATAATTATTCCCTTGAACAAAGGAAAAGGGGAAAAAGAAGTGTGTGGTAATCATAGGGGCATTTGTCTTCTTAGTGTAATAGGAAAAGTGTATGGTAGGATACTTATTGACAGAGTTAGAGGAAGAACAGAGAAATTAGTTGGAGAAGAACAGGGAGGCTTTAGGAAGGGAAGAGGTTGTGTAGATCAGATATTCATTCTTAGTTCTTTAGTGGAAAAGTTTCTAGAGAAGGGAAAGAAGTTGTATGCGGCTTTCATAGATTTGGAGAAAGCATATGACAGGGTGGATAGACAAGGATTGTGGAAAGTGTTAAGAATATATGGAGTAGATGGGAAGTTGTTGAATGCTGTGAAGAGTATGTACGATGGTGCGAAGACTGCAGTGCGTGTGGATGGTGAACTAATTGAATTTTTCTCTTTGAAAATTGGGTTGAAACAGGGATGTGTCATGTCTCTGTGGTTGTTCAGTCTGTACATGGATGGGGTAATAAAAGAGGTACAAGGTAGGGTAGTGGATGTTGGAGTGGCCCTGGTGAGAGAGGATAGTGTTTGGAAACTCCCTGTACTGTTGTTTGCAGATGATACTGTGTTGTTGAGTGAAGACGAAGGGGAGCTGCAAGGCTTGGTGAATGAGTTTGGGAGTGTGTGTAAGAAACGGAATCTAAAGGTGAATGTAGGGAAGAGGAAAGTGATGGTCTTTGAGAGAGGTGAAGTCAGTGAATGTACAGCGAGGTTGGATGGTGAGGAATTGGAAAATGTGAGTACGTTTAAGTACTTGGGTAGTGTGATGAGTAAGGATGGAGTTTGGGAGGGTGAAGTGCTTGAAAGGGTACAGCAGGGAAGAAAGGTTGCTGGTTCTTTGGAAGCAGTGATAAGAAACAGGGAAGTGAGCATGGAAGTGAAAAAGTTACAACATGACAGTATTGTGATACCAACTCTAACGTATTGAAGTGAAGCTTGGACGTTGTTGGAAGGACACAAGTCAAGAGTGAGAGCAATGGAAATGAGTTATTTAAGAGGAGCCTGTGGAGTCACATGGAGAGACAGGCTGACGAATGAGGATATAAAGGAGCGTTGTGGTGTGGATGTGGATGTGGATGTGATAGGAAGCGTTATGAGGAACACACTGAGGTGGTTTGTCCATGTGGAGAGGATGGAGGGTGAAAGACTGACGAAGAGAGTGTATGTGAGTGAGGTGGAGGGGGGAAGAGGGAGGGGGAGGCCAAGGATGAGATGGAGGGATGGGGTGGAGAGGTATATGAGAGAGGGGGGTGTATATTGGGAGCAGGGCAGTGAAATGGCGGGGGACAGGGCGACTTGGAGGCGATTTGTTTGTGGTCACCCCAAACAGGATTGAGGCGTCTGGCGATAGATAGATATACAGTATATATATACAGTAATCACTCCAATATCCGGATCAATAGAGCCATCGGTAGGTTCGGTTATTGGTTTCGTCCGGATATTGGGACCCAGCTTATGGACTTGTACTTATGGACCCTAACTCAGAGAAACACCTATACAACTCCCTCTGGACATGCATAGCACTTATTTAACACCCAAATCACACCAATAAGGCACATAAATGACTGAAATAAATGCAAAAGAAACATAAAATGAGGGTTTAGAAGTATGTTCATACGTTAATAAACATTCTGGTACTTATGGACCCTAACCTAGCCTAACTCTGAAAAACACATTCCTACTGCACATGCATGAGGTAAGTATAGTATGGAAAAAAGTACAGAATGAAACATTCTGGTAAGTATAGTATGGAAAAAAGTACAATATGAAACATTCTGGCTACTTACAGCAAGTCCCTGGCCACCTCGATGAGTAACCGCCTCCTCTCGGACTTTGACAGTAAGAACGATTTCTTGAAGCACTTGCAGTACACTCTTCCTGAAGTCTTGCACTGAACTTAGTCAATAACACACAGAAGTCCGTTCTCTTCACAGTGTTCACTTTAGTCCAAATAATGTTCCAGTAAAATTTAGTGTTGCACATTAACTTTTCCCAATCTTTTCATCAAAATTTCCCAAGCCAAAACAAAGAAGGTTAGTTTCGTTAAATTTTGTTTCCACTGAGTCTTTTCTCTCATTTCGAAAACCTTAACACAACACATCGTTTTTTTCACTGCACAACACTCAAAATTCCCGTGTGGTGTAGTGGAGAAGTTCTTGCTGTTTATTCACTGTCAGAGTCCGAGAGTATCACTGGCAGGCGACCAAGGGGTGCATCGCTGGGTCGTGGTGATGGCGTACTGACTACAGAAGACTCTGAGGAAAGCCGCAAACTCACATCGAGCGGTGACTCCACTGTAGCTGATGTGCTGGGCTGTGGCTCGGAGCATGAGGGCCTGTCTTGGGGAGGCAACGGAGTGGAGCCAGGGCTTGGCACAGCGGGGGTCACGGGCCTGAAAAAACTGTCAATCGTTGACAGACGCAAGTACCGACGATTCTGGCGATTGATGATGCGCTGCCGGAAAGCACGCACTTCCTCCACGAGTCCCAAGGGCCCCATCTCCCTGTCGCAGTCCGGGTGTTCCAGGTAGTCTAGGACGAACTCTAGATGTTCCCGGAGTGCGCTCAGCTTGGGGATGGCTGGAGTAGTGTCCTGCTGAGAGGAGTCCGCATCATCGTCGCCTTCGTCGTCGGAATCTTCAAGTTCAGGACTGACACCAGCAACCGAAGACGCGATCTCGATATCAGACAACGTCTGATACCCAGGATCGCCCTCGTCGTCGTCCAACCACTCACGTACATCGTCCACATCAACAACGTCGCCGTGCCTACGTAGCCGTGCATGGAAGTCATCCACGTCAAAGCCCAGAAAATCGTACTCCACATCTGTTCCGAGAAGCAGACGAGACCAACCATTTTCAAGAGTTTTCACAGGGACTTCCTTCCATGCACTAGCCCAATTGTACAGTGCAGACTTGATGTTGTAGCGGCGAAGGTTTTCCAAAGTCCGCTTGCCTCGAGTGTCACGTCCTTCCCTGCGCTCGTCCTCGTCCTCGAGAACAACCATCACCTCGTCCAGGAACTTCCGACGGTACAGGCGCTTTGTTGCCACGATCACTCCTTGGTCCATTGGTTGAATGAGAGCAGTCGTATTAGGTGGCAGAATCATGCACCTAATACGGCCATTCTCAGCAACCAAGTCCTTGTCGCACGGGTGGGCAGGTGCATTGTCGAGCAGAAGGAGAGCCTTTACCTGGTCGCGAGGGATTCCCAGTGTCTTCGTCTGGTACTGGATGACCTCCTTGACGAAGTGACGGTGAAACCAGTCTTTGAAAATCACAGCTGTGAACCATGCTTTCAAAGAATGGTACCAGACGACAGGAAGGACATCCATCACCCCACAAAGGCACCGAGGCTGCTTTGCACGGCCAACAACAACGGGCTTAAGCCGGTGCATGCCGTTAGCACTGGCACAACACAAAGCAGATATCCGTTCCTTAGAAAGCTTGCGGCCAGGTACACGCTTCTCCGTCTCCTCGGCTAGAGTGTTCGTTGGCAGCGAGTGATAGAATAGGCCAGTTTCGTCTGTGTTATAGACTTGACCGAGAGTGAGGCCCTCCCTGTCGATCAAGCCTTTCACCTTGTGCCGAAACTCGTGAACTCCATCCTCGTTAGCGTCCAATGCTTCGCCATGTGCTTTACGGTTAGTAAGGCCATGTCGCAACTTGAACTCGAAGAGCCAACCCTCGGATGCCTTGAAGTCTAGGGTGTCGTGAAGCCTTGCAAACTTCTCAGCAGCAGCCTTCAGCTCCGTTCCACGTACCATCACACCAGCTGCACGTTGCTGTCGGTACCAAATCAACGTGGATCGGTCGATTTCTGCAAACTTGGGGGTAAACATAACCTTCCTTTCCACGTTGCATTTGCTTCTCAACGAGAAGTCAGCTGTGTACTGCATGAGTTTGTCTCGGGAACGTTTGATATCGAACAAAGTCGACCGGGCCAGGTTAAACTCTCGGAGAATGCGTGAAGAAGACCAACCCGCATCAGCTTTCTCCAATATCTCCCTCTTCTTTTCCAGAGTCAACACCACTCTCTTCCTTTTCTCAGGTGGCGGGGCCATCATCACACACACTAAGAGGAGGGCCGAGAGCAGCAGGAGGCCTTGCAGCAAGTACGGCACCACCACAAAAGCAGGCACGTGGGCAGCCATTGCGAAGAGCGTAGGTCCAGTCGCGGTGAGAGACAGGCGGGAAGTGGGGAGGATGCAGCGGCGCTCTATCGGACGTCGGAGGAATGACGAACCAAAACAATGCTCTCCCGTGGCGCGTGCGGCAAGTTCAAATTACGGACGCAAAAAAATCGATTTTTTTTTTTTAAATTTTTTGGGTTTTCGGACTATTTTGGGAATGTTGGATCCCAGGACAATAAGGTCCGGGTAGTGGGGATGTTCGGTTATTGGGCGTCCGGATATTAGAGGGATTACTGTATATATATATATATATATATATATATATATAGATATATACATATATGTAGATATATACAGTAATCCCTCTAATATCCGGACGCCCAATAACCGAACATCCCCACTAACCGAACATTATCGTCCTGGAATCAAACATTCCCAAAATGGTCCGAAAATCCAAAAAAATGGAAAAAAATCGATTTTTTGCCGTCTGTAATTTGAACTTGCCGCGCGCCGCGTGAGAGCATTGTTTTGGTTCGTCATTCCTCCGACGTCCGATAGAGCGCGCTGCATCCTCCCCACTTCCCGCCTGTCTCTCACCGCGACAAGACCTACGCTCTTGGCCATGGCTGCCCACGTGCTCGCTTTTTGTGGTTGTGCCGTACTTTGCTGCAAGGCCTCCCTGCTGCTCTCTGCCCTACTCTTAGTGTGTGTGATGATGGCCCCGCCTCCTGAGAAAAGGAAGAGAGTGGTGTTGACTCTGGAGAAGAAACGGGAGATATTGGAGAAGGTTGATGCGGGTTGGTCTTCCTCTCGCATTCTCCGCGAGTTCAACCTGGCCCGGTCGACTTTGTTTGATATCAAGCGTTCCCGAGACAAGCTCATGCAGTACACGGCTGACTTCTCGTCGAGAAGCAAACGCAACGTGGAGAGGAAGGTTATGTTTACTCCTGGGCATGCAGAGATCGACCGCTCCACGTTGATTTGCATCGACAGCAACGTGCAGCTGGTGTGATGGTACGTGGAACGGAGCTGAAGGCTGCTGCTGAGAAGTTTGCAAGGCTTCACGACGCCTAGACTTCAAGGCATCCGAGGGTTGGCTCTTCGCGTTCAAGCTGCGACATGGCCTTACTAACCGTAAAGCACATGGCGAAGCATTTGACGCTAACGAGGATGGAGTGGACGAGTTTCGGCACAAGGTGAAAGGCTTGATCGACAGGGAGGGCCTCACTCTTCGGTCAAGTCTATAACACAGACGAAACTGGCCTATTCTATCGCTCGGGTGCCAACGAACACTCTAGCCGATGAGACGGAGAAGCGTGTACGTGGCGCAAGCTTTCTAAGGAACGGATATCTGCTTTGTGTTGTGCCAATGCGTTAACGGCATGCACCGGCTTAAGCCCGTTATTGTTGGCCGTGCAAAGCAGCCTCGGTGCCTTCGTGGGGTGATGGATGTCCTTCCTGTCGTATGGTACCATTCTTTGAAAGCATGGTTCACAGCTGTGATTTTCAAAGACTGGTTTCACCATCACTTCGCCAAGGAGGTCATACATTACCAGACGAAGACACTGGGAATTCCTCGCGACCAGGTAAAGGCTCTCCTTCTCCTCGACAATGCACCTGCCCACCCGTGCGACAAGGACTTGGTTGCTGAGAATGGCCGTATTAGGTGCATGTTTCTGCCACCTAATACGACTGCTCTCATTCAACCAATGGACCAAGGAGTGATCGTGGCAACAAAGCGCCTGTACCGTCGGAAGTTCCTGGACAAGGTGATGGTGGTTCTCGAGGACGAGGACGAGTGCAGGGAAGGACGTGACACTCGAGGCAAGCGGACTTTGGAAAACCTTTCGCCGCTACAACATCAAGTTTGCGCTGTACAACTGGGCTAGTGCATGGAAGGAAGTCCCTGTGAAAACTCTTGAAAATGGTTGGTCTCGCCTGCTTCTCGGAACAGATGTGGAGTACGATTTCCTAGGGTTTGACGTGGATGACTTCCATGCACGGCTGCGTACGCACGGCGACGATGTTGATGTGGACGATGTTCGTGAGTGGTTGGACGACGACGAGGGCTTATCCTGGGTATCAGACGTTGTCTGATATCGAGATCGCGTCTTCTCGGTTGCTGGTGTCAGTCCCGAACTTGAAGATTCCGACGACGAAGGCAATGATGATGCAGACTCGCCCAGCAGGACACTACTCCAGCCATCCCTAAGCTGAGCGCACTCCGGAACATCTAGAGTTCGTCCTAGACTACCTGGAACACCCGGACTGCGACAGGGAGATGGGGCCCTTGGGACTCGTGGAATAAGTGCGTGCTTTCCAGCAGCGCATCATCAATCGCCAGAATCGCCGGTCCTTGCGCCAGTCAACGATTGACAGTTTTTTCAGGCCCGTGACCCCCGCTGTGCCAAGCCCTGGTTCCACTCCGTTGCCTCCCAAGACAGGCCCTCATGCTCCGAGCCACAGCCCAGCACATCAGCTACAGTGGAGTCACCGTCGATGTGAGTTTGCGGCTGTCTTCAGAGTCTTCTGTAGTCGGTACGCCATCACCACTACCCACCGATGCACCCCTTGGACGCCTGCCAGTGATACTCCTCGGACTCTGACAGTGAATAAACAGCAAGAACTTCTCCACTAGACCACACGGGAATTTTGAGTGTTGTGCAGTGAAAAAAACGGTGTGTTGTGTTAAGGTTTTCAAGTTGGGAGAAAAGACTAAGTAGAAAAGAAATTTAACGTAACTAACCTTCTTTGTTTTGGCTTTGGAAACTTAAAAAACTTGGGAAAAGTTAATGTGCAACACTTAAATTTAATGGAACATTATTTGGACTAAAGTGAACACTGTGAAAAGAACGGACTTCTGTGTGTTAGTGACTAAGTTCAGTGCAAGACTTCAGGAAGAGTGTAGTGCAAGTGCTTCAGGAAATCGTTCTTACTGTCAGAGTCCGAGAGGAGGCGGTTATTCATCGAGGTGGCCAGGGACTTGCTGTAAGTAGCCAAAATGTTTCATGTTGTACTATTTCCCATACTATATTTACCAGAATGTTTCATATTGTATTTTTTCCCATACTATACTTACCAGAAAGTGTCATACTGTACTTCTTTCCATACTAAACTTACCTCATGCATGTGCAGTAGGAATGTGTTTTTCAGAGTTCGGTTAGGTTCGGTTAGGTTAGGTTCGGTTAGAGTCCATAAGTACCAGAATGTTTATTAATGTATGAACATACTTCTAAACCCACATTTTATGTGTCTATTGCATTTATTTCAGTCATTTATGTGCCTTATTGGTGTGATTTGGGTGTTAAATAGGTGCTATGCATGTCCGGAGGGAGTTGTATAGGTGTTTCTCTGTGTTAGGGTCCGTAAGTACAAGTCCATAAGCTGGGGCCCAATATCCGGACAAAACCAATATCCGAACCTACCGATGGCTCTATTGATCCGGATATTGGAGTGATTACTGTATATATATATATATATATATATATATATATATATATATATATATATATATATACAGTACCCTCGCGTCCAACACGTGTTAGTCCAGCACGATTCGGGTCCAGCACAGAGAGCAATTAATTAGTATTATTTAATACGATTTAATTACTGCAACACGAGTGTTTTAGCATAACACGCACAGAGCTCCGAGAAATGGGTGAAATCCGCAGAGTTCACTCTAGCACGATCACCCCCGGTCCAACACGTTCATACTGGACATTTCCATGATGATGATAGCCAATGAAAACTTCTGATCAAGTAGCCTTCCCTGCCCGCTATCGTGACGTGATCGTGATGCCGCCCAATTAAAAACACTTCTGGTGTCACGTGATGTTTTGTTTAAATTTCTCCCGCCACAGCGCCACTCAGTCGCATAATTGCATTTGAAGGTGCTTTTTTCTTGCTGCATTTTCTGCCCTTGTTACTGCATTTTACCCTGCTCATGATGCCTAGTAAGCCTTCTGAGAACCCCAAGAAGCGTCGGGACCTCCCTCAGGCCACCAAGCTAGAAAGCATCGAGAGGAAGAAGAAAGGGGAGAGGAAAGTTGACATTGCCAAGGCCTATGACATGAATGAAGCCAACATGAGGATCATAATAAAAAACTAAGACAAGATCCTGGCAGCCGAAGGCTATCACACGGCACTTCATACCAGGTTTGCCGAGGATACAATGGTAAATCGGAACGGTAACATGGTAAAATTGCCGACGATACCACGGGCATTTGGAATTCATCTGGATGGATTCCTACTGAGGATACGACGGGCAAAACAGTGTGACCAAAACCCAGGCGACTCGACAGAGAATGTATTGTACTACAGCATTGAACATTTAGCCTGACACTGAATACATATTAATATTTTAGAATAAATATCAATCGTTTTGAAACCCTTCTCATCGGCGTGCGTACCAGTTCATAAACAAAGTTGCTTCTTCTTATTCTCTACCGAGTCAGCGACAGCGATCACTTTCCACAGTCACGAGACGGGGCTCTGGCAACAGTGTGAGAAGCATGCACTTTGCCGAGGATTACAGAGTGCTAGGACAGGCAGAAGCAGGACCTTCCATGGCTGTGGACGAAGATAGTGCTTCTGAGTGTGATTTCGAAGGATGTATGAGGGAGGTTGAGGAGGAGCAACAGCCATTACCCGCTAGTGACGCCAGCAGCCATCCTCTGGGGACCCGGTAGGACTAACTACAGCCTTGGATACCACCTTCCATTCCCAGCAAGCCCACCAACACTATCCTAAAAGGTTAGTTATCATTCATAGCACAGTACCATATATTATAATTACAGTAGTACCAGTATATGTATAGGTATATGGTAGGTATGTAGGGTGACTTTTCCTAGGGTTGCTGACATAATTCATTTTTCCCCATAAGCTCTATTGTTAGTCCAACACGTTTTTGGTCCAACACGTGACTCATGCATGACAATATTACCGTGCTGGACGCGAGGGTACTCTATATATATATCTATATATATATATATATATATATATATATTACATATAAAATGTAATATATATATATATATATATATATATATATATATATATACAGTATATATATATATATATATATATATATATATTATTTTTTTGGACGCGAGGGTACTGTATATATATATATATATATATATATATTTTCTCTCTAAGACCAGTTTTATGAGTACCGTATATTATTGAACAGAACATGCTGGAGTGTGAGCGTGCAAATTTTCAGGTCAATATCTACTGTAGTTTGGCGGTAAAGAAATCTGATATTTTCATTATTTTGACGGTGGGACCTAGGCAGAAATGCAGCTGCTGGGAATGTTCATCATAAATTAATTTTTTGAGTACCACATAAAGAATACTTGCATAAATGTAATGCTGCACAAAATCAGCCCAGTATCTACCTTGGTGTAGCAGTGGTGAATTTTTTAAAAAGTTTAGTAGGCCAGACCTTGACCTTCCATTGTATAAAACAGGGACTAATGAGGTGCATAATAAATAGGCTGTGAGTGGCTGAAAGGGCTCCATATGCCTCCACATGACATTTCAAGTAATTAGTAATTAGTCCATCTCAAAACAATGTGCAGAAATTTAAATACTCAACCTGATGCTGGAGCTTTATGGTGCGGTGCACCTTGAAACAGCTATGGCTGCTCGTCATATTTCACGGGTTAAGTATGGGTTGGAAGAAAAGACTAGAGAAAGGAAGAAGTAGTGCTTTTATTTGGCAGATTCATTGCACCATACAAAAACCGCAAACCTTGAATGTACCTCTGCAGATTTGTCTTGTTTGAGGAGTGGGGGGGAGGGGAACACTTTTCTGCAGGAACAAATTGGACAATATCAAGGAAAGCGCCATTTATGAATTTCTTGTTCCACAAATAATCATGAGAGTGGTAGTGCTGACAGCAAAGGTATGATTCTCACCTTTCCAGCAACTTCTCATTTTTAGTTATATCACTGTTGGTCCATGTTTCGTTTCATTTATTAAGGTTCCAATATGCTTACATGCGTTGTCCTTAGTCACCTAATTGTGGCTCTCCATCCTGCTCGATCTCTGCTGACCTGCCTATTCAGTTCCTTTTCCATGAAGTCATACTCTGTGACCTTGTCCCAGGTCTTTTTCAGTCTACCTCTCACAACCTTACCCCCAGCATTCATGCTTATCACTTTCCACACCCACTTGTCATCTGCCATCCTTTCCACCTGGTCAAACCATCTCAATCTACCTCTTTTTCTTCACAGTGCATTTAATACATAGATATTTTCACTTTTTCCGTACCATCTAGTTTTCCAGACAATAATTCTCTCTCTCTCTCTCTCTCAGATGTTAGAAGCAAGGGTTCTTTAATTCTTGTGGATAAGTACTGTAGTAAGAGCAGTATAAGTGTTTGTGATTTTCATTTTCATTTTCACACACAGAACACTGTAGACTTCTCTGTAAATAATTGAGTAAAAACCTTTTATAATACTAAAGGTTATAACATTTTAGTTGTAGGTCACACATCTTCAGTTGGTATGAGAAGCTCTTTTTCATTGCTCTTGGGATTTTCATCTGGTTTTCATAGAGGTCCTTGCCTTTCTTCTTCCTGATTGTCCTTTCTCTGCTCCTTAGTACCAGGTAGTCTATTGCTATATATGTTATGTTGTCCATGTTTTCGTATTTTTTGATAGTTTTTTGTCTGGTTTCTGTTGTTAAAATTATTTCATCCATATTTCTTTCTTTGGCTATAGTCATGTTTAACATTCTCCACTAATTATATTGTGCTGTAGGCAATTTATAAGGCACATCTTTGTCATCTTTATTCTTGCATCCATCAGCTCCTAGTGCCCTCAGGCACACTCATAGCAACATTCAACAGCATTCCATTTACTCTGTACATTTTTAATATTTTCCACATTCCTTGTCTGTCATTCTGTCATATGCTATCTCCAAATCCATGAAGGCAGCATACAACTTCTTTCCCTGCTCCAGAAACTTTTCCACTGAACACCTGAGAATGAATATCTGGTCTGCATAACCTCTTCTCATACTTAAACCTCCCTGTTCTTCTCCAACTAATTTCTCTGTTATCTCCCTTACTTTGTAAGTATGTATCCCACCATATGTCTGTTATACTAAGTAGACAAATGCCCCTGTGATTACCAGCCACTTTTTTCCCATTTTCTTTTGTACAGGGGCACAATTACACCTAGCTACCAATCCACTGGGACCCTACCATCCCCCCAGGCCAATCATCGTGTCTTCCATATACATTATACTGCTATCACTTCAATGCTTCATCAGTTCACCACACACTCTGTCATACTGACCTCTTCCTCCCATCTCATCTCCCTTCTCCTCCTCCTTCCAGCCATTCCCCAGCCACTTATACTAGCTGCTGTCATTCTCTGTATTTAACATCATCATCATCATCATCATCCAATCCTATGTCGCCCCACAGAGGAGCGTAGGAACCCGGGGCTAGGCAAGTTGGTCCTGACATTTAAGTTGAGAGTGACCAGCCTCACTCATCCCTGAGTGGCATTACATGAGCAATCAACCCCAACCATCCCTTGGATATAAACCTTCACCTGCTCAATCCGATTGGAGCGCAACAATTACCCACTAACAATTCCTTAAAATGTTTTCTCTAACTGCTTACTTGCTCATTCATCCCTACCAACAATCTGCCATTTTTATCTTTCACTCCCCTGCTACCTTCTTTATCATCCTGTCTTAACCTCCTTCCAGAACATTTTTCTAACATTCCCTCCACTTAACACTCAAATTCCTTCTAAACTAATTATCCACTCTCATCTTACTCTCTCAGTAATCTTTTCACCTTACTCCTCTTCTCTACCTATGACTCTCTGTTCCATGTCTGAACATCCTCCATTTGTCTGCATTCCATCTGCTCACTATATGCTTTCTTCTTTTGTGCCACAGCATGCCTCCTCTTGATTCCACCATGCTGTTGTTGCACTCCTTTTCATCTTCACTTCATCCCACACACCATCTCACATGCTGCACAGATTTCTTGTGAGTGCCTTGCTCACACCTTCCACCTCCCCTATAATTCTGCTCCAGACCCTATCTGTCCAATCACTTTTCTGCATCTCTTTTATATTCTGCCCTTTTTACATCTTCCTGCAACATTCCTTCCCTCTTTGTATGAACTGCATCCTCTTTCCGTTTCCCTCTTTATCTGTTTATATAGCACATTTATTTGTACCTTGACTCACCGCAACTAAGTGGTGGTCAGAGAGTCCACATCCCCATCATCTGTATGTTCTCACATCTAGCATGTATCTTCTCATTCTCTCATCCACACACCCACTGCCTTCCATTCTTCCTGCACACCACCCACACTACTCATCACTCACCATGTATAACTGTAGATAATTGTGTGCCTAAAGAGGGTATTGGTTATCACCAGTCCCCTTTCTGCACAAATTTCCACAGGCTCACCCCACTCACCAACTACTTCAGCCACCTTGCATTCCTCACTTTTCTGTTCATATCTCGTTTCTCGAACAAACAAGACCCTCATACTCCTCTCGGACTTCTCCATGCATGCTTCCACATTTGCCTAGAACTCATCTGGAATTGCACTTGCATGGTCTTCTGCTGGCGCACATACACACACAGTCACCCTCACTTGTATTCCTACTTTTAATCTTAGCCCACACAGAGGAGTAGACTGTAGCACCAGTCGAGCAGGGCAGTACTCCCGAGGTGGATGGAAAGCTGATGACAGGGAGTGCTGGAGCTCCCGTTTCATCAGCCCTCAGGACTAGTTCCTGACCATCCCCCTTTGCTGAACTTTTTCAGTGTCTCAGTTACACAGAGAGTAGGCCAGCATGCTCTCCAGTACAAATTTCTCTAACTATATTCACCAAACTACATGTGCAGTACACACTACACTTCCTATTCAAAATTCACCAAAAATGGCGTCGATTCACCAAGCCTCGGAGTCCCCATAGGGGGGGGGGACCATAAATGCCCCCGCCATCTGCCCCTCTCCCAGTGACGACTCGAGGTGCCTGGAACCACTGTCTGACTCTCTTCTTCTTCATTTCTGCAACATTCGCGACCTTTCATCTAACTTTCGCTCTGTTGAGCACCACCTCTCCTCCTCTAAACCTCACCTTCTTTTTCTAACAGAGACTCAGCTGTCTGAGGCAACTGACAGCAAACCCTTTTCTGTATCTTCCTACTTTCTCTATACTCATTTCAAAGCCAAAGGTGGCTGTTGTGTATACATACGCAATGACTTATCTTGCTCTCGTCTTCCTGAGCCTGATTCTTCTGAATTCTCCACACTCTGGCTTTGGCTTTCCTGTCATTCTCTGACTAAATATATCTGTGCTGTTTACTTATCCCCTAATTCTACTGACTATCAAAAATTCTTCGACTGTCTTACTTCTACGATGGAACACATTCTGTCCATTTCTCCTTTCTCTGAAATCTCCATTCTTGGAGATTTCAATGTTCACCACCACCTTTGGCTCTCCTCTCCTTTCACGGATCCACCTGGTGAACAAGCCTACATCTTTTCTATCCTTAATGACCTAGAGCAGCTTGTACAGCACCCTACCCATATCCCTGACCGCCTTAGAGAGAGCTCCAACATACTTGACCTCTTCCTCACAACTAATCCTTCTGCTTACTCTGTTAATCTTTTCCCTCCGTTGGGCTCCTCCGATCACAACCTTATTACCTTAACCTGTCCTATCACTCCGGTACGGCCTGTGGGCCCTCCAGGGAAACGTTGTCTGTGGCATTTTGGAGCCGCGGACTGGGAGGCCCTCAGGCAGTACTTCTTTGATTTTCCCTGGAATGATTATTGCTTCCATGGCCGTGAGCCATCTGAGTGTGCCTTGCGCATTACAGAGGTTATTCTCTCGGGCATGGAAGCATACATTCCTTTCTCATATCCTTTGACTAACGCAAGAAAGCCTTAGTTTTATCACGCTTGTTCTAATGCTGTCCGCAACAAGGAGAAGGCCTACAAAAGGTTACCGGAGCCAACCCACCCCTGAATCACATCATCTTTACGTTTCTGCCTGGAATCGTGCTAAGTCTGTTCCTCGCTCTGCTAAAAATAATTTCATCCTTACTAAATGCTCTCAACTCGAATTCTTCCCGCTCCTTCTGGCACCTTGCCAAAAATCTTTCTAACAACTTTACCTCATCATCCTTCCCTCCTCTTTTCTACTCTGATGGTTCTGTAGCTATTTCTTCTACTGATAAAGCAGATCTCTTCGCACAGACTTTCTCCTCCAATTCCACCTTAGACGATTCCGGTGCTGTTCCTCCATCACTTCCCCCCTCTGACTTCCTCATGGCTGACATTAAAATTTCTTCAGTTGATGTATTTTCTGCCATCACTGGCCTCAGTACTAACAAGGCATATGGGCCTGATGGGGTCCCTCCTGTTGTTCTCAAGAACTGTGCTTCTGTGCTTACACCCTGCCTAGGCAAACTCTTTCGCCTTTGTCTGTCAACTTGTACCTTTCCTTCTTGCTAGAAGTTTGCTCTTATTCAGCCAGTCCCAAAGAAGGGTGACCACTCCCAACCCTCCAACTATCGTCCAATTGCTTTAACGTCCTGTATTTCAAAAGTTTTCGAGTCAATTCTTAATAGAAAAATTTTAAGGCATCTTTCCTATCACAACCTTCTTTCCGATCGTCAGTATGGGTTCCGTCAGGGATGCTCCACTGGCGATCTTCTCACCTACCTTTCAGACTCCTGGTCATCCTCCTTTCGGGACTTTGGCGAAAGCTTTGCCATTGCACTTGACATCTCAAAGGCTTTCGATTGAGTCTGGCATAAATCTTTAATTTCCAAACTGCCCTCCTACGGTTTCTATCCTTCTATCTGTGCCTTCATCGGTAGCTTCCTTTCTGGTCGTTCTATAGCCGCTGTTGTAGACAGCCATCGTTCTTCTAGATCTATCAACAGTGGTGTTCCTCAGGGCTCTGTCCTATCACCAACTCTCTTCCTTTTATTCATCAATGATCTTCTAAGCTGTACATCTAACCCTATCCACTCATACGCTGATGACTCCACCCTTCACCTTTCCATTCGGTTCCCGCAACGCGCATCTCAAGTTACTTCAACCATGAAGGGATGAGGCTATGGCACACCTAATGTCTGACTTGGCTCGTATCTGACTGGGGTAAAAATAATATGGTTGTCTTTAATGCATCTAAGACTCAGTTCTTACACCTATCAACCCGACAAAATCTTCCACAGGTATACCCACTAATGTTTAATAATATTCAGCTTAATCCTGCATCATCCTTGAACATGCTTGGGGTTTCATTTACTCGGGACTTATCTTGGAAAGATCATATTACATCTTTTGTAAAATCTGCTTCCAAGAGATTGGGTGTGCTAAGCCGACTCCGCTCTTTCTTTACCCCTGCACAATTGTTGACTCTATACAGGGGTTTTATCCGCCCCTGTGTGGAGTACAACTCTCATGTGTGGGGAGGCTCCCCACATACAGCTCTCCTCAGTAGTGTGGAGTCAAAGGCTTTTCGTCTCATTAACTCTCCTCCTCTTACTGACTCCCTTCAACCTCTGTCTCTTCGCCGCACTGTTGCATCTTTATCTCTTTTGTATCGCTGCTTTAATGGTCACTGCTCCTCTGAACTGTCTGCTTGCATTCCTCCACCTCTATGACGGGCGCGTAGCACCCGTCTGGCAGCAAACTCTCATCCCTTTTCTGTCCAACTCTCTAATGCAAGAGTTAACTGTTACTCCCAGTCTTTCATTTATGCAACAGGTCAGCTCTGGAACCATCTCCCTCTGTCTGTATTTCCTGCTGCCTATGATCTCCAGTCTTTCAAACGCAGTGTGTCCAGGCATCTCAAAATGATCGGATCTTGAATTTGGCTCTCTATTGTATTTTGTTTTTCTCTTGGAGGGAACTGTTACTGCGGGCTCATGGCCTTTGGTTCCTTCTTCCTTGCATAAAAAAAAAAAAATAAAATAAAAAAAATAATCCGTGAACCAACGATCCATACTCTCTTGTATTCTCCATCCATCTCTTGCATACAGCAGTATAAACACTTTCCTTTGCGCTCACATTTTCACCTGTTCCTGCACATGTACCCAGTCCTTGCTCCCACTATTACCTACCATTTGGTCTCAGTCAGTCCACATATGTCCACTTTGCATCCTGAAGCACCTAAACGAGCTCTCTTTCACCTCATCCAGTGCTGTTTTAGCCTTTTGGGAGCCCTATGCGAAATGCTGTTTGGGGGCCCCTTACTTACATTGCTCACTTTATGGCACTTACAATAATTGGCTGGTCCATCTTACCCCCTACAAAATTTATTTCATGAATATAGAGTGACGACACACATCTTAATTAAAAAAAAAAAAAAGCCAATAATGGCAGCTCGGGGGCCCTCTGGTGGCTTCAGGGGCCCTATGCAACCATGTAATTCGCATATACAGGCATACCCCAGTTTAACGATCTAATTGGTAAGGTAAAACCCCATCGTTAGGCGGGGTATCGTATATCGGGGTACTTTTAACATGTATTTCAATGTGTACCATTTACCAGAAGAAGTCACTGCATGATGGTATTGTGATCCCTACCCTGACGTATGGAAGCGAGGCGTGGACCTTGCAAGAGGGGAACAAGTCAAGAGTGAGAGCAGTGGAAATGAGTTACTTGAGAGGAGCATGTGGAGTGACGTGGAGGGACAGGTTGACGAATGAAGAAGTGAAGGAACGTTGTGGGGTAGATGTGGATGTGGTTGAAAAGATTAGGAGAAATACACTGAGGTGGTTTGGACATGTGGGGAGGATGGAGAATGAAAGACTGACTAAGAGGGTGTATGTAGGTGAGGTGGAGGGAGGGAGAGGGAGGGGTAGACCGAGGATGAGGTGGAGGGATGGAGTTGAGAGGTATATGAGGGAGGGGGGGGTGAGTTGGGGGGAGGGGAGTCAAATGGTGGGTGACAGAGTGACTTGGAGGCGTTTTATCTGCGGCCACCCTTTGCGGGATTAGGGCGTCGGGCTATAGATAGATAGATAGACCATTTACCAGCCTTGGGTTTCCCCCCAAACCAAGTCCAAAACCCACCCAGATGAGCCCAAAACAAGTTTAAAGGCAATCTAAATGGCCTAACAGCTGTCAGGGAAGCTAACCCAAGCCTAACACCTGTAAATAACTCACTGAAAGCAACAAATAAAACCTGAAAATCATAAGGAATAGGTTAGAGAATATTAAACACCTCTCATCACTTCTTGTAAGTCCATGTCCAGTCCTGGACATCATCCTTGCTATCCCCCCTGAGGCTAGTGGACATATGGTGCTCCCCAACACTCAGTCCTCCTCCTCAAAGCCCTCAAACCCAATCTCCAGGGGGGGATCAGAGGAGGTTGGCGATGAAGTGCAATGCGATGACTCGGGCGAAGGTGATGGAGTGCGATGCGATGACTCAAGCAGAGGCGGTGGGGTGTGATGTGCTGGCTCAGGTGGTGGCGATGAGGTGCGATGTGATGGTTCAGGGGGTGGTGATGGAGTGCGATGCGATGATTGAGGTGGTGGTGTGGGAGACAGCTGCAATGTCCGGTGAGGTGGTGAGGGAGACCGCCGCGATGAATGATACAGTAGTGATGGAGTCAGTTGCAGTGGCTCTCGTTGTGGTGAGGGAGACAGAGACAGTGGCCAAAGTGGTGTGGGAGATGGAGGGTGGGACAAGGAAGGCAGCGATGGATGGCAGAGTGCCCCAGTGGAGACACAGGTGACACGGGAGACGGCGATCGGCTGGAGGTTAGGTCCAGCACAACGTCCCAAGCACGTCCTCGGCGGGAGGTGTCCCTCGGTGTTTCTCTGCTGGTTGAAGGTTGGGGAGATGCTCTGCTTGTCGAGGGCTGGGGAGATCCTGTGCGACGTGCTGGCCTGGTGGGGGCCAGCTTAAAGAACGATGTGATCGTTGTTTGCCTGGGTGCCCTCTTCTTCTCCTCCAGCTTCATCTTGCACACTTTCATACCCTCCTCGAGCCGATCAGCTGTGTCCCTGCTTCGTCCTGGGAGGGGGTCGTGTGTTTTCATAAGGTCTGTAATCTTGTCCAGCTTCATTTGCATCTCCTTTAGGATCTTAATGATGAGAGCTCGGACCTCATGCACAACCTCCTCCTCTTCCTCTGCCTCCTGGTGCGCCCGCTCGATCTCCATATTGAGGAGCTCCTCGTTGCTGAGCTCCTCCCTGTGGCTCTCAAGAACCTGCTCCATTTCATCCTCGTTGTCCTCCCCAAAGACCGCCTCGTGCGACAACTCGACAGTGTCCTGCTGCACATGCTAGACAGGTGGGGGTTGCATGCCCTTGGGGAAGCCGTTGACGGAGTGAACACATTCTGGCCACAGCTTCCACCAAACACCATTCATCATTGCCTGGCTCACCTCGTCCCATGTTGCAGTTATATTCTCCAGGGCGTGGCATATGTTGTACCCTCTCCAGAACTGCTGTACAGCTGTTCTGTCGTCACTGTCGCTGGCCCTTACCAACTGCTTCATCGTGCGGCGGAGGTAGTAGGCCTTAACGTTAGCAATCACCCCTTGGTCCATTGGCTGCAACAAAGATGTGTTGTTGGGGGGTAGGAACACCACCTCAATATTGCTGGCCCATTCCTTCATTGCGGGCGGGTGGCTAGGCGCGTTATCCACCACCAGGAGAAAATCCGTTCGCCAGATTTTCACGAGACGCATACCTCTTCAGCACACGAGAGAGGTACGAGTGAAAATACGACGAATAGATATCTGAAGTCAACCAAGCCTTCTTGTTTGACTTCCAGATAACCCCAAGGTTCTTCCTAACATACCCCACCAGAGCCCTGGGGTTCTCAGAGTGGTAGACTAGGAGCTGGTTCAACTTGAGGTTGCTCTCGGCGTTGACCCCCAGCAGCAGTGTCAGCTGGTCCTTTGAGGTCTTGAATCCTGGTGTAGACCTTTCCTCCATTGCATGATATGTCTTGAAGGTCATTCTCTTCCAAAAGAGCCCAGTCTTGTCAAAATTCAAGACCTGCTTCGCACTATAGCCACCCTTCGTGATGATGTGTTTCAGCTCATCAGGAAATGCTGCTGCTGCCACCGTATTTGCACTCGCCGCCCCACCATACATCTTCATGTGGTGGATTTGTCCACCTCTTAAACCGGTCAAACCACCCATGGCTAGCCTTAACCCCTTAACCGCTGGGCGTCACTTTCGTGACGCTTGGGAGCAAGGGATCATACCGCGGGGCGTCGCTTTTGTGATTCTGTGTTATTTTGAATTCACCCGGGCTTCCAAGTTGGGGCTTGTATCAACTATCAGTACTGCCAATGTCCAACACTAGTCAGCACTCCTAATCTCATCTGTACTCCCATCCATTGTTGACAATTTAGCCATTTCTCCCCATTCTTGACTCCCCTCCCTACCCCCCCTCAATTACCCTATCCTCTCGCCTGCCTGGCCGTGCTACGCTAAGTAAATATTCCCTGGAATTTTTCACTGATTTCATCCATTGAAATAAGCCCTATGCCCTATTCTTATACCAAATAATATATACAAGAAAGAAATAAGGTAAGTGAGAGTGCCGTACACCTGGAATTGGCTAATTATCACCTGACAACACTTCACGTCCACTCGTTCGCTAATTTTCGCTGTTTATTTCCCCTTGAAATATGCCGTATAATTTATTTTCGTAATAAATATACATATAAGGAGGGAAGGGAGAAGCCTAAGTGATATTTACATTCACCTGGAACTACCTAATTTATAATGTTTTGTCTAGATTTCCTGCCAATCATTTCAGTACTATAAATAGCTGTGTCAGGAGGCTAAACGTTGGCAGTACTGATTTCCCTAGGTAGGCCTCCACCCCGGCCCACCCTTATCAGTTCACTTTCATCTTCCAGTGTGGGGTTACGTCTGTTTGCTCTTGCTAGCTTCAGGGCCTTTTCACCCCCATGCAAAGGGCCCTGTGACCTTTACCCCCTACTAAACCTCGTGTAGAAAGAGGTAAAGGGCTGACAATTGATAAAAGAGTAACTACAATCTTTCTCTTGAGTAAAACAGTGCAAGTGGAATTGTAAATAATGTGTAAATAATGTGTAAACAGCAAGTGAAAGTAATGAATGTAAATATACGTGAACAGTGGAAAATAGTTTTATAAGTTACTTCAAGTGACAGTGCATAACACAGTGTAAATAAAATAGAAATGTAAATAACGTAAATAAAATGGAGAACGTAAATAGAAATGTAAATGAGTAGTATTATAAGAATACGAGTATATACCCTAGGAGTAATGAAAGTGAAAGTTTCACTCTAGCATGTCTGAATACTATGAGTTATGAGAGGGAAATTGAAAGTGACATTCACTCTCAGTGCCAGCATACAGGACGAGAAAGTGAATGCTATGTATTTTACTGAAAGAAATTGAATCCCTACAGTGACAATAAACTAATACTACTGAAGGAAACTTATGGATAAAGACTGTAGATATATATATAAGTGTTATATAGAAATAGAAATATAAAGTGTGAGGGGTTTTATGAATAATAAATGACAGAGTACCAAGAGCGAGCTAGCGCAAGTGCGACGGTCAGACGCGCTCGTAATTTTCATTGCTTTCACAGTTGTTGTTTTTTTGGAGTATGGATCCCAAACTACTTGAAAATCATAGAGTAGTGTTTATAGTGTTAATATCTGGCTGTGGTAATCATATTACGGGTTGTCGGGAAGTGTAAAGTGGAGACTTCGTTACCCAACTTCAGAGGTCTCCACAAGTCCTACGGTAACCGACAAAGGCTCAACAAACATTCCAGGAGAAAGCTGAAGGTATGTGCCATAAGCATATGTAATTTTAATATTCTAGGACTAATAACTGATTTTTGGCAAATATTTTTTGAGAGTGTGTCAGAGCCCGAATAACCCTGCGGCACACGCAAAACATTGGTAAACATGCCCGCGGTGTAGGGGTTAAAGGTCTCTTTCATCAAGCTCACGCCATACCTTGAGCTCGTCCCAGAGCGAGAGAACCTTAATATAAATAATAGCCTAGCACATGAGTGCCTTGCACCGGTTCTGATCTTCCACCTACGTGCGCAGCATCCTCTCCAGCTCCTCCATTGCAGGCTGTCACTGGTGGGTGATACGGGAGGCGGATAAGGTTGCAACCTCCCCAGCAGCAGCCCTAATGGCCCTGCTTCTTTTTGATGATGGCAGAGATAGTCGACTGGGCCAGGTGGAGAGCCGAGGCAATAGAACACGCACCTTCGCTTTTGTCATGCCGCTTAAGGATTTCCAATTTCACGTCCAGTGACACAGTCTTATGGACACGCTTTGTGGGAACACCACCAGCACCATCACTAGCAGGACGCTTACCACCACGACTAGGGCCTCTACTAGCACCACCACATGCAGCACCCTTACCAGACATGATCACATTTATTTTGGCCAATATTCACACAATATCGCACTGCACACATGATTAGAATCACTGCTCGGACAGTTATGATGCACTACAATAGCAACTTGTGTAATGCTGGTGGTGCAATACAATATGTGGCGGGCGAGCGTAAGGGAGATCCTCACTCTGAGATGGCCTACTGCCAGTACGAGAAGAGCGATATGGGTCAGCGCAGGGTGAGTGATGGGTATGGGGCCTGCGCGAGTGTTTCTGCGCATCCTGGGAGGCAGGCGGGCTCAGCTGGCTGCGGGAACTCACACGATTCAAAATTTCGGCCTGTCGTCTGCGGGTGCGACAAAGGAGGGCCTATCATTAAACTGGGGCTCGCCCATCAGATATTGGGGCCTGGTGCAATTTGTACCTCCATCACTAAGCCGAGGTATCACATCTAGGGGTATCGTATATCGGGGTATTACTGTAGAAAGAAACGGCACTGACCTCATCATTTGCACCCCGTACATTCTGTGTTGCCATCCTCATTGTGTCCCTTGTTACTGTCCCCTTACTGCTCCCATCTACTGTCTTCTTGCAATTACATGCAGGAAATCCCATCTTTAGATTCAGCGAGATAATGACAAAATAAAGAATGTAAGAACTAATGATTTCTGGCAGTTTGCTCTTATGCTGACAGCATGTGTATACTCCATTAATGTAGAGTCAAAGACAAAAGTTGTGTCATGAAATTTGGTGAAAATATCTGCCGGAAGACTATTAATTTGGTGCGATCTGCTTTGTGTTGAATAGATGGTTGGTATCACTGACTTGAGTTGTCATTTACATCAGGTGACCGGCCTGTGAATGCCAGCATATTTTTTGTAACTAAACGAAACTAATCCACATATTGATTTTTTGTGACTGCTGTTTTTATTTATATGTATGAAGCATTTCTCATTGTTTCTTTTTTATTTCCACGTCCGCAATGTTACAATTTGGTTAGGATAATACTGTAAGTGTTTGGAAGTCAGTTCTCCATCTTTATTAATTGTAAATTAGCTGATCAAGTTGATAATTATGGCCAGGGACTGACATTATTTAACAGTGTTGCAAAACAAAATGGACCACAGTATTCAGCACCTGAGAGCAGAGTTACTGTGTATTATGATTTTTTTTTTTTTTTTTAAATAACTGGCAGACTGAATCCCACAGACAAATGTGAACACACAAACAAGACGACCGAAGTCAACAGACAACTGTTCATGTCCTTCATTCTAGGTGCAGTTTGTTTCCTATGGTGTAAGCACTGCTTGCAAGTGCTGCCTCCATTGTTGTGATAATTTCCTGGCCCTATGTTCATGAGGATGACTTGAGTGATGGCAGTTCTCCGTTGTACCTTCCTCCTGAATTCATCTAATCTACCTTTTTATGGTTATTTTTATGCCAAAATTATGTTTGAGCTCTGTGTTCGGGATTGGATTCACTTCCTGTATATATAGGGAGCTTATGCTACCTCTCGTCTCCCTGATTGTTGCATGCATGTTGCTCTCCCTCTTCATATCAAGAAATAGTAGGTCTGCTTGATGTTTTGTGTTAATGCGTAAGATGAAATGTCCAGATAATCATCGTTTAACCGCTGACATTTCATTTCTCATACGAAATTCGGATTCAGTAATTCTTGCTAGTTGCTCAACTGCTGTAGTGCTGCTCTCAGGTGTCTGCCCTTTCCTTTCCTTCCTCCATTCCTTCCTTCCTCTTCTGTCTTTCTTTACTTCATACTTTTCTTGTCCTTCTGCCTACGGGTGACTTTACACTCCCTCTTTTGTCTTTCTTTCTTTCATTTTTTCCTCTTCCTTCTGCCTATGGGTGACTCTACACTGAGTGACAAGCCTAATGGTTTGCTGTACACCAGGAAACCATTAGTATGCTGGGTGGTAACCATATAACCAAGTTATGGCACCTGGTGGATTAGTGGGTAATTACAGCGCTCTAATCGAATTGAGCTGGTGAAGGTTTATATCCAAGGGGTGGTTGTGGTTATTGCTCACGTAATGCCACTCTGGGATGAGTGAGGCTGGTCACTCTCATCTTAAATGTCAGGACCAAATTGCCTAGCCCCGGGCTGCTACGCTTGTCATGGGGCAGCGTAGAATTGGACGATGGATGGATGGATGGATGATGTTAAGGCTTTGTAAATTCTTGGGGCCATTTATACTGTCAACCAATCAGCAGTAGATATGAATCTTGAGGAAATCAGGCTAGGCAATCACGGAAGTGTAATTGTGGCAGAGCCGTCATAATGTTTCAAGTATTGCTCTTAATCTTAGGACAAAATTGCAACATAACTTTTGTCTTTGGCTGTACATAATCCCACTTGGCTACCATACTTACACACCACCAATACAGTAAGCCCAGTATACCTCACTCTTAACTCAGCCTTCAACATTGACTTTTTTTCTTTTCTTTTTTCCCTACTCCCCTACAAATTACAGTATTCTGAACCTTTGGTTTTCAGTAAGACTTCATTATTAGGCTAAAACAGTTTCAGGGTAACAACACTCTTTCACACAATAGGGCTAAGCAGCAAACAGAAATCTTGAATTACGTACAGTATTAATGTTTGTCCATCCATATCTGACATGCTGATATTGACATTAAAAATCTGTGTGGGTTTGGTAGTGAAAAAAAAAAAAAAAAAAAAAAATGGCGATACATCGGTTCGATGAATCACATCGGGTACAGTAACTATAGTGCATTATCCCGTGCCATGCCACTGTGCACTTTCAGATGTTTGTTGTCTTGGTGAGCAAAGGTGCTTGAACTAGATGTGGGCCATAAGGGTTTACTTCCAAGAGTGCTTGGAGTTTAGTAATGCCACGCAGGGACATACACCTATCACTTTCTTAAACATCTGAACTAACCAACCATGATCTGAGTCCTTATGCTCCCCAAGAAGCATTATTAAGTACATGATAAATGGATGTATGGATGAAATGTCTCTTGTTGTAGCAGTTCATTGGTGTGCACAGCCTAGCAAGTATCTTGGTTAAAAAAAATCTAAACGAGGTGACTTTTTGGGAGGGAGGGATGGGAGAGGGTAAGAGAGGGAAGGGGTAGAAAGTGGTGAGGGGAATGCAGTAGAAAAGTACAGTACCGGTGGGTAAGAGAGGGAAGGGGTAGAAAGTGGTGGGGGGAATGGAGTAGAAAAGTACAGTACCGGTATGTTAACCCATACCATGCTGGACCAAAAAAAAAAAAAGAAAAAAAAATCTGATGCCTCTCTATGCCGGCCAATTTTGGATTGTCTTTTTTGTGGCTAAATGGGCTTAATACATCAGTATAAGATCGCTGGCACTAATAAAAGTACAGCAATCCCTAATGCCAGATAGTTGGTTTAATCGGGTTAGATTGATGCCACTATACCTCTGAAATCTTCAAGGTTACTGAGAGAGCAGAGTGGCTGTGAGCTTGTGAACTGATTTTGGATATTTTTTTTCTGGCTAAATGGGTTTAGTGCATCAATATAAGATCAGTGGCACTAATAAAAGTAATCGCCAAAGGCAGAAAGTTGGTTGAATTGAGTCAGGTTGGTGCTACTCTACCTCTGAAATCTTCGAGGTTATTGAGAGAGCAGAGCATCTGTGGGCTTGTGAACCTTTTTTTTTGGGGGGGGGGGGTAAATGGGCTTCATATATCAATATAAGATCCCTGGCACTAATATAAGTGATCACCAAAGCCAGAAAGTAGGCTGAATCGAGTCAGGTTAGTGCCACTCGACCTCTGAAATCTTCAAGATTATAGACAGAGCAGAGTGGCTGTGAGCCTGCTAAGATTCTCTTGCCTCCCTTGATCCTAAATCAGTGTTGTATGTGTAGTGGAGAAATGTCTGAAGTTAACGAGATACAATATTACCTTCCATTTTACTTCGATTGCATGTAATGACTTTTCAGTGCTGCAGGATGTAGATCTATGTCACTGGCATTTTTGAAGAGGACGTAGATCTATGTCGCTAGCGTGGTACCGGTTAATACTATTAACTACAAGCAGTTGAGTAGATTTTGTAAGACTGATCTTCCATTAGCCTTATGCCTCCCAAGCACATAACACTTAATCCTTTTGTTCATTTTTATGTTGGTAGTGTCTGGATATTGGTGAAGGGTGTGCCCCAGGTTTCTGCTTTGGATTGTATTCTTCGGTTCCAAAATGAGACCTTAAGAATGACATCATTTTAATGTTAGGTGACAAAGGTTATTTGGCACTAATGTGTGGAAAAGTACGGTAATGATAGAGAAAAGGTAAAATCAGAGGTTAGCCAGAGGAGATATATTGTGTTGTAGATGGTGAGGATGATTTCTAAACCAGAATGAACATTAAATAGACTGAGAAAGGAAATAAAACAAGTAATGGAGAAGGAGGGATATTAACATAGAATGTCACAGACATTTGGTCCTTTGGGGTCTTACAAAGTTGATCCAGGTGTAGGAAGAAGTTGTGTACTATGTTATTGAGCAGGGGACATTGTAGAAGTACTGTACAGTTAGTCTTTGAAATACGAAAACCCGAAGTACGAATTTTCGATGGTACGAAAGTGATGAATATAGGAAAATTCCACAATACAAAAATGTCTCCATACGAAAATAGATACGAAAGGAAATACAGAGATAGCCTGATTATCCAGACTATGTGGTGTGAAGAAGTGCCTTAATAGTCCGAAGTCATTATTAATCCAGCGGAAACAAAAACAAGTACTGTTAGATTGATTTTCTTACGGGTAAATGTACCCCTGGGGATAGGTTTTTTTTTCAAGAATACTCCCCCAGTATCCCTGCTTGTCGTAAAAGGCGACTAAAAGGGTTGGCGGAGGGTTAGTGCCCCTCCCCGGAAAACAACTAACTAAAAAAACAAACAAGAAGCCTCGGACAAGGACTGACCAAACGATGACGACCCAGGACCGGACAAAGGACTTGGTAATGAGTACATGGAATGTAAGAGGAGTGAATGATGAGGTGAAAGAGAGAGAGATTGTCCAGGTGCTTGAGGGTGCGAAAGTGGATGTATGTGGAATAACTGAAACAAAATGGAGAGGAGAAAGTGTGAGAGAATGGGAGTATGGATGGGGTATATGTGCAGGAGTAGGTGAGAATGAGAGGGCAAAGGAAGGAGTATGTATAGTTGTGAGTAAAAGATGGAAGAAGAGCATAAGACAGTATGGATCAGTTGGGTCAAGGATTGTGTGGATAAAGCTGAAAGTTGGAATACAAATGTGGGCGATTGTGTGTGTATGCACCAACGCAAGATCGTGCTAGAAGAGTGAGAGAAGAGTTCTGGACAAATGTAGAAGTGTGCATGGAAAAGTTTGGAAGGAATGAGAGAGTGTTTTTGATTGGTGATATGAATGGTAAAGTTGGGAATGTGAAGGTGGATGGAATAGTTGGTGAGTGGGGTGTGCCTGCTGAGATAGATGAGAATGGGAGTGCATTAGTGGACATTTGTGCTGGGAGGGGGTTGGTGATAGCCAATACCCTCTTCAGGCATAAAATGATCCACAGGTATACATGGCGAGTGATGAGAAGGGTGGGTGGTGAACTGAATGAAAGGAAGGCAATGATTGATTATGTGTGTGTGGATGAAAGGATGCGAAGATGTGTAAAGGATGCAAGCGTGTATAGAGGTTGGGGGAGTGGACTTTCTGACCACTACTTGGTGGTGGCCAGAATTAGAATGCAAGTAAGATGGAGGAATAGAAGAAGGGAAAGACGAGAGGAAGGAGTAGTTGCAAGGAGAGTGGAAAGGTTACAAAAGGATGAGAAAAAGGCAGAGTATAAGAGAGAAGTGGAGGAACGATTGGGCAAATATGAATTGGAGCAGATGGGAGACGTGGAAGGTGTGTGTAAGATATTTACAGAAGAAATATGTGCAGCATGTGATGTGGTGTGTGGAAGGAAGAGAAGACGGAGAGGGGTGCAAGGAACAGCGTGGTGGACTGAAGAGGTGAAACAGGCTGTGGCATTAAAGAAGAAAGCATACAATGAATGGATGAGAAATAGGGGCATGGAAGAAGTTGAGAGGCGGAAGAGAGAGTTATATGTGGAAAGAAAGAGAGAGGTGAAAAGATTAGTAAGAGAGAGTAAGAAGAGAGTGGATGAGGAATTTGGAAGGAATTTGAGTGTAAAGTGGAGGGACTGTAAGAAAATGTTCTGGAGGGAAGTGAAAAGAGTAAGACAGGGTGGAAGTGAAGTTAGCAGGGGAGTGAAAAATAAAAATGGTAGATTACTGGTGGAGAAGGGAGAAAAAGTGAGCAGATGGAGAGAACACTTTAAGGAATTGTTGAACGGAGAGGATGGAAGTAATGCGAGTATAAGTGGCTGGGGAATGGCTGGGAGAAGGAGGGAGGTGAGAAGACAGGAAGAAATCAGTAGGATAGAAGTTGTGGAAGCAATGAAGAAAGTTAAATCGGGGAAAGCCCCAGGAATTGATTTTTTTTTTTTTTTTTTTTTTTTTTTTTTGTGACCAACTCTGGGCATAGGCTTCACAGCCTGCTATCAAGGACCAGTAGTCCTCCTACGTACCGCACACCTCTGCATGTCACCACTTCGGCGCTAACACCCACCGTCCATACTGAATACATGCTAGGGCTGTCTCATACAGGACTGGTGTATTGGTATTAGCGGGGGTATTTTTACGACATGTCGGCGGGTCTTCTGGTAGATCAGTAAAGCCTGATTTTTATGAAATTCAAATCCTTAAACTGTTCCCTGCCCCAGCGGGATTTGAACCTGGGTCCGGTAGGACCGCAAGCCACCTCTCTACCGATTGAAATGCTGAAGCATGGGGGAGAGATAGTAGTAGAATGGATGTGGAAGATGTGCAGATTGGCCTGGGAGGAAGGTAGAGTCCCGGAGGATTGGAAGTCAGGTATAATAATTCCCTTGTACAAAGGAGAAAGGGAAAAAGAAGTGTGTGGTAATCATAGGGGCATTTGTCTTCTTAGTATAATAGGAAAAGTGTATGGTAGGATACTTATTGACAGAGTTAGAGAAAGAACAGAGAAATTAGTTGGAGAAGAACAGGGAGGCTTTAGGAAGGGAAGAGGTTGTGTAGATCAGATATTCATTCTTAGATCTTTAGTGGAAAAGTTTCTAGAGAAGGGAAAGAAGTTGTATGCGGCTTTCATGGATTTGGAGAAAGCATATGACAGGGTGGATAGACAAGGATTGTGGAAAGTGTTAAGAATATATGAAGTAGATGGGAAGTTGTTGAGTGCTGTGAGGAGTATGTACGATGGTGCGAAGGCTGCGGTGCGTGTGGATGGTGAACTAAGTGAATTTTTCTCTTTGAAAGTTGGTTTGAAACAGGGATGTGTCATGTCTCCGTGGTTGTTCAGTCTGTACATGGATGGGGTAATAAAAGAGGTACAAGGTAGGGTAGTGGATGTTGGAGTGGCCCTGGTGAGAGAGGATAGTGTTTGGAAACTCCCTGTACTGTTGTTTGCAGATGATACTGTGTTGTTGAGTGAAGACGAAGGGGAGCTGCAAGGCTTGGTGGATGAGTTTGAGAGAGTGTGTAAGAAACGGAACCTAAAGGTGAATGTAGGGAAGAGTAAAGTGATGGTCTTTGAGAGAGGTGAAGTCAGTGAATGTACAGCGAGGTTGGATGGTGAGGAATTGGAAAATGTGTGTACGTTTAAGTATTTGGGTAGTGTGATGAGTAAGGATGGAGGTTTGGAGGGTGAAGTGCTTGAAAGGGTACAGCAGGGAAGAAAGGTTGCTGGTTCTTTGAAAGCAGTGATAAGAAACAGGGAAGTGAGCATGGAAGTGAAAAAGTTACTACATGACAGTATTGTGATACCAACTCTAACGTACGGAAGTGAAGCTTGGACATTGTTGGAAGGACACAAGTCAAGAGTGAGAGCAGTGGAAATGAGTTATTTAAGAGGAGCCTGTGGAGTCACGTGGAGAGACAGGCTGACGAATGAGGATATAAAGGAGTGTTGTGGTTTGGATGTGGATGTGATAGGAAGCGTTATGAGGAACACACTGAGGTGGTTTGGCCATGTGGAGAGGATGGAGGGTGAAAGACTGACGAAGAGAGTGTATGTGAGTGAGGTGGAGGGGGGAAGAGGGAGGGGGAGGCCGAGGATGAGATGGAGGGAGGGGGAGGCCGAGGATGAGATGGAGGGAGGGGGAGGCCGAGGATGAGATGGAGGGATGGGGTGGAGAGGTATATGAGAGAGGGGTGTGTGAGTTGGGAGCAGGGCAGTGAAATGGCGGGGGACAGGGAGACTTGGAGGCGATTTGTTTGTGGCCACCCCAAACGGGATTGAGGAGTCTGGCAATAGATAGATAGATAGTAAATGTACACTTGAAGCAGCAGAAAGACCTTACCAATTCAATTCATAATCCTCCAACTTGTTTCTATAATTTTCTGACAACATTCAGTTTGGCATATTACTTTTTGTTGCTGAAAAATTTCCTCTTCCTCCCTGTTATTATTGTCACTTTCCTCTACGAGTGTTTCCAACGCAGTGGAAGAAACTCAAACATGCCTAAAGGTGGATATTGTTTCCCAGTTTCCCAACCGGATGTTAGGTTAGGTTAAATTATTAGTTACAGATTAGCTCGGTTAGGCCAGGTTTAGTTAAACACAGTCCTGTCTGCCATTATGTTAACGAAATAAACAAGAGTTGTCACACCAGAACAGCTAAAAACGATGGGGAAACAGATTTAACAAGAAACGTTTATTTGCCAACCCAGAAATAATCTGAAAAATATAACAGACTATCAGGAAGAACTGATTTGGTAGGGTGCTTTTATTGCTTAAAGTAAAGTGTATGTTTAGCCCCCTCAGTGGCTGTGGGTTCAGAAATTTGTGTGCTTTCTTTGTCTTCCTCAGGACCATTTTTTCAGAGTTCTAAAATAATTTCTTCTTACACATGTGAAAAGACTTGTCTAGCATCTGGCTTTTTCTTTTCTTTTTGTTTCCCCTAAACCCATCCTGTGATTTGCTATGATTTGTGAAAGAATTAATAAAACAATGATGCTTGCTACATCAGCATGTAAACATTGGCGAAAACATCTGGGATGAAGTGAACTGTGAACACCTGACTGCTTGGGATGGTAGAGTAGGGTTGTGTTAACACACCAGTGACCTTCGTTCCCTACCCATAATTGCTCGCAGTTTTTTATAGCTCGCCCTAACTCAATTTCCCTGACACCGGAACAGTAAAGCATTGTTCAAGGCCAGCAGCTATGGAAGGGATAGTTGAATACATTATTGTTTGTATCAGTCCTCTCTCTCTCTCTCTCTCACACATACAGTAAAACCTCGATATAACAGACTTCAGTATAGTGGAATTCGCTTTTATCGAACTTGAGGAGCCAAGTGGACTAAATTCTTATGCATCAGGAAAAGTCCAATAAAGCCAGAAGCAGTCCTCTCTTGGAATAAATGAATAAACAAACAAACGGAGGAGATACCATAACATCAGTCCCTCCTCTCTCTCTCTCCTCCTCCATACCTTCCCTTCCTCCCCGTCCCTCTCCGGTGAGAGAGAGAGAGAGAGAGAGAGAGAGAGAGAAGTAAAATTGAAAATGAAAATAAGTGAAAATGAGTGTAAAAGTGAGGGTGAAAGAGAGCACACAAGTAAATATGGAATGTCACAGTCAACAGAGAGAGAGAGAGAGAGAGAGAGAGAGAGAGAAAATAAATACAGAAATGACAAGTGGCGTCTCCTTGGCATAAACAATGAGGGAGATAGATATAACCTTGGTCCCTTCTCTCTCTCTCCTTCTATATTTCCTCCCCTTCTCTCTCTCTCTGGAAGAGAGAGGTGAAAGTGAATGAAAAAGTAAAGGTAATGTGAAGGTGAAGGTGAAAGTGAATGAAAAAGTGAAGGTAGAAGGTGAAAGTAGAGGTGAATGTGAAAGTGAAGTCAAAAGTGAAGGTGAAAAAAGTGAAGGTGAAAGTGAAAGTGAGGGTGAAAGTGAAGGTGAATGTGAAAGTGAAGGTGCAGGTGAAAGTGAGGATGAACATGGTGAAAGTGAAGGTGAAAATGAATGTAAAAGTGAAGATGGTGAAAGTGAAGGTGAAAGTAAAGGCCAAGGAGAAATTTAAGGTGAAAGTGAAGGTGAAAATTAATGTAAAAGTGAAGGTATAGGTGAAAGAAAAGTTGAAAGTGAAACTGAAGGTGAAGGTGAAGGTGTGAGTGCAGGTGGAGGTGAATGTGATAGTAAAAGAAAGGAGGGCAAAAGTAAAGGTGTGGGAATAATTGTAAAGGTAAATGTGAAAATGGGAAAGTAAGGTTGCAAGTGAAGGTGAAAGGGAAATTCAAAATGAGTGATAGTGAAAGTGAGCGTGAAGGTGGTGGTGAAATGAGCATGGAAGAGAATATGAAAGTGAATGTGAATGTCAGTGTGAACCGAAAGTGAAGGTAAAAATGAATGGGAAGGTGAAGATGAAGGTGACGACGAAGACAAGAATATGTGAAGTAAAATAGAAGTGCCCAGTGCAGGGAGAGAGAGAGAGAGAGAGAATAAATGCATGAATGACAAGCAAGCTTCTGTGCATAACAAAAGGAGGAGGAAGTCCAGGGGGGGAGTCCTGATGTCGCTTTTATCGGCCTTTCGTTTTTTTCGGACTGGCTTGAGCCCCAATTTGTCTGATATAGTGAGGTTTTACTGTACACATAAGAACGAACAAAAGAATGAGCAGTAAATGTACACTAACTTCAAGGAGCAGAAATAACTGTGCTCAGTCGGTCCGAAATATATTGGGAAGAGTGATACCGAATGAAGAATGTGGAACTGAATTCTAACCTACGAGAACATGTGGGACGAAAGAGTAATTTTTTTTCTGATTAGCAAATATTTTTGTTCCATATCGTCTCCTAAAATTGTGAAACCCATAATCTTTTGTGTAAGCATTCAGCCTAAAGACCTTACCAATTCATTTCATATTCCTCTAGTTTGTCTTCTATATTTTTCTGGCTATTTTGAGGTTGGGAAATTATGTTCTCTTGCTGAAAGTTAAATTAGAGCTCATGTGACATAAGCACGTAAACATCGGCAAATACATCTGGACTGAAGTGAGCACCTGACTGCTTGGGATGGTAGAGTAGGGTCTTGTAAACACACCAGTGACCTTCGTTCCCTTCCCATAATTGTTCGCAGTTTTTTATAGCTTGCCCTAACTCAACGTCGCTGACACCGGTACAGTAAAGTGTTGTTCAAGGCTGGCAGCAATGAAGGAGTTAATGGAATACTGTATGAGAAATTCAAAATGGGCGCGGTGCACAGCGTCACGCTCACTTGCAGAGAGAAAACAAACTAACCCCTCTCTGGTAAACAAATTTTCACGCGCTTCTTAGTTGAGTCCACGTCCCTTCTCTCCTCGCAGCTTCGCTGTACGTGAGGATATTTTCGCAGCTCTTCACCTTTTCTTATTGTTTCGCCATGCCTCCCAAGGGCCCTGCATCATCTCCGGCATTGGAGGAGCCCGCTGCAAAGAAGTAGCAGCACTGTACTCTAACTCTGGAAAGGAAATTGGAAATTATAAGTACTATGAAGAGGGGCAGGGAATCTCAAAGATTGGGTGTGCTTTAGGCCTTGCAGCTTCCACCGTGGGGACTGTGACGAAGAAAAAGAAGATGTACAAGAAAATGACCACCTCCTCCTCTGGAATTGTATACAGGTATTGCTTACTTCAAAATGGTGGGGAGGGTAAAGTTTAGGTGGAGGTCCGAGGGGGTCCTGTGATGCATCCCCCCATTTCTATGTATACAGTAGAGCAGGGGTGGCCAACCTTTTACATACCATGCGTCAACTTTTTAACATACGGTTTCAGATGCGCCATAAATCTCTTGTAACCGCCCCCCCGTCTACTTCTTGTAGAAATTATATATATATAATTTTTTACATGATAAAGATATTAAGTAAAAAACAAAAAAACAATATTTGATAAAGCTGATCAACTTTACGTACCTTAATGAGACTTTTGAGGTTGTTTTGATTTCGCCAGTTTTTCAATGTTTGGAGTTAAATTTGTCACTGAGAGCAGCAGTGTATTCTTCAAATTTGAATCAGTCAGTCGTGACCTCGTTTTGCTTTTAATCAGTTTCATGGCAGAAAATGCTTGTTCACATCTATATGTCGTTCCAAAACGACATATAAAATTCTGGGCAAATTTTCTTAGTTCTGGGAAATTTTCACATGGTTATGATCGCCAGAACTTGATCATGTCAGAGGCACTTGGGACTGAGGAAAGCTCATCAAATTTCATTTTCAGTGATGAATTTGTTTTCAAGTCAATAAGTTCCATTTGTATGTTACTTGGCATCTTCATTATTTTTTGTTCACTAAGTGAAAATGGGTTTATAAAAGCTAGTATGCAGTCTTCTTCTTTAGCAAAATCATGAAAACGACTTTCAAATGACTCTTGCAATAACTTGATTTTTTCTGTATATTTTGCCAAATTGCCAGCACATTCACTCTGTTCTTTTAAGTGTGGAAATTGGCTCAAATCCTCATTTTCCAACTGGGAGATGAACAGTTTTAACTTCATCTTGAATGCATTGATGTCATTTACTAAGCTTGGAAACAATTTGCTCTTGCCCTGCAGTTTCAGATTTAGATCATTGAGATGGCTGGTAACATCAACTAAAAATGCCAAATCAAATAGCCAGTTGTTATCACATTAAAGGGCTCTTTCCTCAGGTAGCTCATTTTTCTCTTCAAGAAAGTCATGAACAGTATTTTTCAGTTTCCAAAACCTATTTAGCACCTGTCCTCTAGAAAGCCAGCGCACCTCACAATGAAGGACAAGGTCGCCATATTCCTAATCTAACATTTCACAGTATTCTCTGAATTCTTGTCTGTTTAATGCTCTTGCTCTAATTTTATTCACACATTTCACAACTGGTAACATAACATGCTGCAAATTTGAAGTTTTTCCACACAGTGGCTCTTGGTGTATAATGCAGTGATATTTTAGAAGAGGACTATTTAAAAATTTCTCAAGCAAAGTGGTAGTCCCAGCAACTCTACCGATCATTGACAGGGCTCCGTCAGTACACACACTGATGAGTTTACTAGAATCTATTTGTAAATTTTCCGGGCATGATTTTACTTTGTCAGATATGTCTGATCCTCTTGTTTTTTCATGAAGCGACTCGAAACTGAGAAGTTCTTCAAAGACACTGAAATTATCATCAATTCCTCATATAAATACAGTAATCACTCTAATATCCGGACGCCCAATAACCGAACATCCCCACTACCCGGACCTTATCGTCCTGGGATCCAACATTCCCAAAATGGTCCGAACCCCCCCCCCCAAAAAAAAAAAATATCGATTTTTTGCCGTCCGTAATTTGAACTTGCCGCACGCGCCGCGGGAGAGCATTGTTTTGGTTCGTCATTCCTCCGACGTCTGATAAAGCGCCACTGCATCCTCCCTACTTCCCGCCTGTCTCTCACCGCGACTGGACCTACGCTCTTCGTAATGGCTGCCCACGTGTTCGCTTTTGTGGTGGTGCCGTACTTGCTGCAAGGCCTCCTGCTGCTCTTGGCCCTCCTCTTAGTGTGTGTGATGATGGCCCCGCCACCTGAGAAAAGGAAGAGAGTGGTGTTGACTCTGGAAAAGAAGAGGGAGATATTGGAGAAAGTTGATGCGGGTTGGTCTTCTTCCCGCATTCTCCGCGAGTATAACCTGGCCCGGTCGACTTTGTTCGATATCAAACGTTCCCGAGACAAACTCATGCAGTACACGGCTGACTTCTCGTCGAGAAGCAAACGCAACGTGGAAAGGAAGGTTATGTTTACCCCCAAGTTTGCAGAAATCGACCGATCCACGTTGATTTGGTACCGACAGCAACGTGCAGCTGGTGTGATGGTACGTGGAACGGAGCTGAAGGCTGCTGCTGAGAAGTTTGCAAGGCTTCACGACGCCCTAGACTTCAAGGCATCCGAGGGTTGGCTCTTCGCGTTCAAGTTGCGACATGGCCTTACTAACCGTAAAGCACATGGCGAAGCATTGGATGCTAACTAGGATGGAGTTGACGAGTTTCGGCACAAGGTGAAAGGCTTGATCGACAGGGAGGGCCTCACTCTCGGTCAAG
This sequence comes from Coenobita brevimanus, assembly GCF_032717465.1. Lineage (NCBI taxonomy): Eukaryota > Metazoa > Arthropoda > Malacostraca > Decapoda > Coenobitidae > Coenobita > Coenobita brevimanus. The sequence goes on along the minus strand of NC_137043.1, from coordinate 22,991,659 downwards.
TCTATAACGCAGACGAAACTGGCCTATTCTATCACTCGCTGCCAACAAACACTCTAGCCGAGGAGATGGAGAAGCGTGTACCTGGCCGCAAGCTTTCTAAGGAACGAATATCTGCTTTGTGTTGTGCCAGTGCTAACGGCATGCACTGGCTTAAGCCCGTTGTTGTTGGCCGTGCAAAGCAGCCTCAGTGCCTTCGTGGGGTGATGGATGTCCTTCCTGTCGTCTGGTACCATTCTTTGAAAGCATGGTTCACAGCTGTGATTTTCAAAGACTGGTTTCACCGTCACTTCGTCAAGGAGGTCATCCAGTACCAGACGATGACACTGGGAATCCCTCGCGACCAGGTAAAGGCTCTCCTTCTGCTTGACAATGCACCTGCCCACCCATGCGACAAGGACTTGGTTGCTGAGAATGGCCGTATTAGGTGCATGTTTCTGCCACCTAATACGACTGCTCTCATTCAACCCATGGATCAAGGAGTGTTCATGGCAACAAAGCGCCTGTACCGTCGGAAGTTCCTGGACGAGGTGATGGTTTTTCTCGAGGACGAGGATGTGCGCAGGGAAGGACGTGACACTCGAGGCAAGCGGACTTTGGAAAACCTTTGCCGCTACAACATCAAGTCTGCGCTGTACAACTGGGCTAGTGCATGGAAGGAAGTCCCTGTGAAAACTCTTGAAAATGGTTGGTCTCGTCTGCTTCTCGGAACAGATGTGGAGTACGATTTTCTGGGCTTTGACGTGGATGACTTCCATGCACGGCTACGTACGCACGACGACGTTGTTGATGTGGACGATGTACGTGAGTGGTTGGACGACGACGAGGGCAATCCTGGGTATCAGACGTTGTCTGATATCGAGATCGCGTCTTCGGTTGCTGGTGTCAGTCCCGAACTTGAAGATTCCGACGACGAAGGCGACGATGATGCGGACTCCTCTCAGCAGGACACTACTCCAGCCATCCCCAAGCTGAGCGCACTCCGGGAACATCTAGAGTTCGTCCTAGACTACCTGGAACACCCGGACTGTGACAGGGAGATGGGGCCCTTGGGACTTGTGGAGGAAGTGCGTGCTTTCCAGCAGCGCATCATCAATCGCCAGAATCGTCGGTCCTTGCGTCAGTCAACGATTGACAGTTTTTTCAGGCCCGTGACCCCCGCTGTGCCAAGCCCTGGCTCCACTCCGTTGCCTCCCCAAGACAGGCCCTCATGTTCCGAGGCACAGCCCAGCACATCAGCTACAGTGGATTCACCGCTCGATGTGAGTTTGCGGCTTTCCTCAGAGTCTTCTGTAGTCGGTACACCATCACCACGACCCAGTGATGCACCCCTTGGTCGCCTGCCAGTGATACTCTCGGACTCTGACAGTGAATAAACAGCAAGAACTTCTCCACTAGACCACACGGATATTTTGAGTGTTGTTCAGTGAAAAAAACGGTGTGTTGTGTTAAGGTTTTCGAAATGACAGAAAAGACTCAGTGGAAACAAAATTTAACGTAACTAACCTTCTTTGTTTTGGCTTTGGAAAATAAAAAAAACTTGGGAAAAGTTAATGTGCAACACAAAATTTTAATGGAACATTATTTGGACTAAAGTGAACACTGTGAAGAGAACGGACTTCTGTGTGTTATTGACTAAGTTCAGTGCAAGACATCAGGAAGAGTGTACTGCAAGTGCTTCAGGAAATCGTTCTTACTGTCAGAGTCCGAGAGGAGGCGGTTATTCATCGGGGTGGCCAGGGACTTGCTGTAAGTATCCAGAATGTTTCATATTGTACTTTTTTCCATACTATACTTACCAGAATGTTTCATACTGTACTTTTTTCCATACTATACTTACCTCATGCATGTGCAGTAGGAATGTGTTTTTCAGAGTTAGGCTAGGTTAGGGTCCATAAGTACCAGAATGTTTATTAATGTATGAACATACTTCTAAACCCTCATTTTATGTTTCTTTTGCATTTATTTCAGTCATTTATGTGCCTTATTGGTGTGATTTGGGTGTTAAATAAGTGCTATGCATGTCCAGAGGGAGTTGTATAGGTGTTTCTCTGAGTTAGGGTCCATAAGTACAAGTCCATAAGCTGGGGCCCATTATCCGGACGAAACCAATAACCAAACCTACCGATGGCTCTATTAATCCGGATATTTGAGTGATTACTGTATGCCTAACTGGGCTACATCACATATGTCAGTTGATTCATCCAATGCTAGTGAATAAAAAGTACAAGAATGGACAAGGTCTTTCAATTGCTGAGACACGTCATGAGAGAGTTCCTTGTTACGCCTCGTAACAAGTCTGCTTTGACAGAGCAATTTCATCTGCTTTCCTTTCAATACTTTTATCACCAAGACGTCTTGCAAATATCTGGAGACAAGGCTTAACAATTTTTTCTCCATCAGAGAAAGCTTTCTTTTTTTTGGCCAGCGCTAAAGCAATTTCATAGGAGGCTTCTGTCATCACCAGACTTTCACAACTTCTTTTAGTGAATACATTTTGTCTTCTTCTGATTTCTTCCTTTTTCTTAATCACATATTCTTTCCGTAACTCAGACCCAAGCACGAGCTTCAGTTTTCCTTCAATTTCAGTCTGATGCTGTGTTTTATAGTGTCTGTTAAGATCATGTCTTCTGTTCTGTGAAAGAGTGTTTTCACACACAATGCACAACGGTTTTCCTGACGGACCCGCTTTATATAACAACTCATTTTCCCACTGTTCATTGAATTCATGCCTACTTTCACTTTCTGCCTTTCTTTTGCTCATTTTCTTTTGCACTGTGAGTCTGTGATGAGTAACTGAAATATAAAAACAAGGCTTTTTTTTTTGAAAAGTACAATACTGCAAATGCTCGCAAACGAAAAACAGAACACAACTTCGTACCGTACTGGACCGAGCCTCAGTTGTAAACTGGCAAAAACGGTGGTGACTCACTGCTGGGGCAGACGCCTGGCACCTCATGGTCACACAAGTATGAGACGCGTATTGAACAGTTACGGGACAATTGCAGAACGAAATTCCATCTTTCCTAATTTGATTAATTAAGCATATTTTTAACTGAAAGCAGATTAATGTGAAGGAAGATAACATTCGCTAAAAAGGATGTGCACGAAATAAGAAAATCACTAAAAGTAATGAGTAGGCTTATTTTATCATTATCACAGGGATGCAATGCACCACATTTGGCGCATGCGCCATAGGTTGGCCACCCCTGCAGTAGAGTTTTCATGCAACACAAGGTAGGTTATGCAGAACCTCGTGCAAAATCAAATTCGCGCTAAAACGTGACATGTATTTACATGTAAAATACGGGGTTAGGTTTTAGGAGCCTTAAATTTTTCATTAAAAATATAGATTATTACTAATGTCTGCCTTAAGACACCCAAGACAGTGTGTTGTAGGTACGATTTCACCGATTGGACACATCGGTGCATACTACTTTCTAACCTAACCCAACCGATTAGTTTTGCCCCCGAATACTCCCCATAAGAATTTCAATCACCAAGGATTGCCACTAAGCCTCTTTAAGTCCTCGTTACCAATCAGGCAAAAAACTTTTTACCTAAACAACCACTGAGCTCAGTGTAAACAACACATAAACCATGGCTGCTCAGCATCGGGCATATTTTGCCAAGAATCACTTTCGGCTGTCATGAAAAAAAAAAATGCAGTGTGAAACTATTTTTGAAAGACATTGGTCATCAACAAGAAAGGAAAAAAAATGCTATAAAGAAGTTGTCAGCATGGAGTGATTGTGTATTTCTTACTTCTCGTATACACACGAATGCAGCAATAATGAATAATAAGCAAGTCAGCCACATAGTATAATTTGTATGACAGTATAATTCACAAGAACTGAACTTACGTAATTATCTTACTTAACTAGGTACGGTATGTCAACATGTAGTGTCTTCATATATCGTAAGATCCGAATTTTCTCAACCAAAAATTGTCAGTTCATAAACATCAGGCACGAAGCTTGTTTATTTATTTATTTATTTTTTTGACACATTGCACTAAAGGCAAAAACATGAATTCTACTGCTCCTTCATCATTAATTTTTTTTTTTTCCAACATAGAAAACTCTGCACATCATAAACACCCACCGCACTCATGTCTGTCTGTTTGCATTATGCCACACACCACTTTGTCCGACAGTTTTACATTTTCATAGAAAATAAGTGCTTTTCTTGTGTTCATAGCACTTTCAGGGTGTTTAGGCATAACTAAGGTTGCTTTGGAACCACATGCTCAGAGTTCTGGGAGGAAATGAGGAGCAAGGAAATAAGCAAATAAACTTCTCATCACAGCCACCGTCTACACGATACTGAGGCAGGCCCTGGAAGGCTGGTATTGGACATGGGTCATGTGGGTTGGGTTGGGTTGAGAAAGTCAATCAGTGACCAACAGAATCATAACACATGAGTTGTATCTGGAAATCCAATACCTAAATGCATCCATTTCCCACAGTTTCATGCAATTGGGTGGTATTACCGTGCTATTATGTAATTATGGGAGAAATTAAATGTCCATGTTATTGTAAGGTCGTTGTTTCGTTTTGTCTTAAATCACGACTCTATTTCAGTGTGGAAAATCATTCCGATATATGAAATTTCGAATTACAAAAGTTTTTTTTGGTCCTTATCCTTTTCGTATATCGAAGACTCACTGTATGTGCGAGACGCTGAGACATGGCAGACAGCTTGAATAAATGGGACCTGATCATTGGTCACGTGGTGACCATAGGTAAGGTGAACATGGCTTTTTCGAAGTTGAGCATGTGCAGTTTCCCAACGCCTGTGTTTGTGTCCATTGGAACCCCCAGTGAGAGGGATGTTTTTACAGTTTAGAGTTTGTTGTGTATGGCTTGTGACCAGAAGGATTGCCAGTTTTGTAATGGGAAGGCTTTAAACCCAGGGAAAAGATCCAAAAATGGAAATGGGAGGTAAACATAATTGTTAAGGGAAATGGCTGACCGGTCTAGGTGATCTTCCTTTTCATTAGTTGTTATGCTTGTATGTCCAAGAACCCAGCAAAACTGGACAGATTTATGATGGATAGATAAGCAGAAAAGTCTCTTTCAGATCATAAGTACTAAAAGATGGGTACATTTGGTTGAATGAAAGAGCCAGGGTGCAATAAAGGTGCCACAGAAAATGGTAAATGAAGAGAAAGGTAAGATGTAAAGCCATTGCTGGGCAAAAATGAAGGCCTAGAGTTCAGCTGTCTGTACACAGGCAGTTGGTGGTACATGGTATTGAAACGAAGTGGAGGAAAAGAGAACAGCACGACATGTTCCACAAGATGTCCTGGATCCATCTGTATGAGTATAGATGGATATTATAAGAGAGTATGGAAACAAGTGTGTAAGAAATAGAGAGCAAAATAAAATGATAGGGAGATGACTTTGAGTAGGGCAAAACAGACAAGCAAATACAGGGATGTGGTAAAAGCCATGTACCGTAGCATGAAGTCAGGAATGGAAAGGTAAAATACTAGGTAGTGATAGGGAAGAGGAAGAAACAAGAATGGGGCAGAAGAAAGAGGAAGGAAGAAGCAACAGAAGAAAAATAGCCTTGCATAGTTAGTTGAGGCACCAGTGAGGACCCTGGGTGATGGGAGAGGGGCTGAAAGGCCCTGTCCCACATCAGGTCCTACGGTAGGACAAATCTAAACTGGCGGCTAGGGTGGGGCACGAAGCTCTGTACAGTGTTGCCACGTTTTCCATACGCTCGATGCCCCCCTCCCCCTCTCTCTTTCTCTCTCCTGGGGGAGATGTGCGTCACCCTGGGGAATTTTGTTTCTTTTATGAGTGACTTATAAACTTATGCTTTCATTTCTTTATTTTTTTTATTGTATCTAATTATATTTAAAAATATTTATTATTGTTCTACATTTGTTGCCAGATGACCTCGCTGGTGCGGCGCCATGATTTGTTTTCATTCAGTCACTCTCTCCCTCCTTCCTTCCCTCTCTTCCTTCATCTCTCCTTCAACACCTCCCCCGGCCTCCCTTTCCCCCCTTCTCTCTCTCTCTCTCTCTCTCATCTGTGGTGTTTTAGGATACATTTTGGTTATTTTCTTTTACATTACATTGTACATATTGTAAATCTGACTATATTTCCACACCACCCAGTAGGTAAGGACACAAAGGAAAGTGACACAAGGAAGCTCTGGCCTGGTTAGTCTGGGTCTGTGTGAGTGTTGCGGCTCACGAGGGTTTAACGTATTATTTTTTCTTTTACTAAGAAACTGGCATATTTTTACTTATATTCCTGCACATTATCTTATAATTATAATTGTGACATTATCACCCATCCCAGAAATACGATAAAAGCCGATGAAAGTGACTACATTTTTTTATAGCAACACTGTAAAATATTTATGCCACGTTTCTGTATTGCCGCATAAATATTTCATGCATAATAAGTTTAGTGTACTTTCATATATTATAATACACATGTTAACATTGTATTCATTTGTGTTTATCTTATTTGTGATGCCTTTTACATATATAACAGCCATTTCACATCGCGGGTTTGGGAAACATAGCAACACTGTACAGAGGGTCGCGCCACACCCTATCTGCCAGTTTAGATTTGTACCACCATAGTTGTTGTGAATGAAGCCCCCTCCCCCATGGCAACAAGGGGCAAGGAAAATAGGGGGGACCAGAAGACTGAATAGGTAAAACTTTCTTCCTTTAAGTAACAGGTTGTGGACAGACTTAACTAATTTCCCATGCTAGGTTTCATTTGACTCACTCTGCCACGTTACATCACCGTATCACTGGATCTAAACACATTAGACATACGATTTATACTTGAGATTGGTTTTAACACCAATTAGGGGATTGGTTCCAGACAGTCTAGGCTAGGTGGCTGACTTTTTTTCTGAGTCCTTGTTTGTGTCCTTGAAGCTGCGTGAAGCTGCTGGGGCAGTTCATTTGCCCAGTACAAGCACTGGAGTTTTGGCACCTCACAGTCTGATTCCTGGATGGTTAAAGTGATCTTTGCCGCCTTGCTTGCATGTAGTGGCCAAAGATGGCTGTTGCTGCTGCTACTCAAAATTTTTGGTTCTGCAGTAAATGTTTATTGTGGTAAATGCCATATGATTTTAATTAGCCCAGGAGAAAGTTTTTGTAGTGGAGTGGTTAATGAAAATTATAACTGCCAAATCCCATTTTGCCTGCTTCTGAGCATGGGGGTCCAAGACTAGGGTACAGTTGCCCCAAGAAGTGATGGCAGAGTTTTAGATTGCTTTGGTCACTCTGCATTGCCATACTTTCAGTGAAAACTTATTGAATATAAGGTAAAAATTCTGTGCCTTCATCATGTCACATCAAATAAAATATATAGTATGTCACGCTAAGAATTACCGGTATGTAATTTTTAGGAAAGGAAGAGGTTGCTTAGGTCACACATTCATTTGTAGATCTTTAGTGGAAAGGGTTCTGGAGAAGAGAATGAAGTTGTATGTGGCCTTCATGGATTTGGAGAAAGCATATGACAGAGTGAATAGACAAGGAATGTGGAATATATTAAGAATATATGGAGTAAATGGGAATAGTGAAGAGTACATATGAGGGGGCTAAGGCTGCAGTGCATGTGGATAGTGAATTGAGTAAATTTTTTGTTTTTGAATGTTGGATTGAAATAGGGATGTCATGTCTCCATGGTTGTTCCATCTGTATATGGATGGGGTTATAAAAGAGATGCAAGGTAGGGCAGAGGATGTTGGAGTGGCTTTAATGGGAGGGGACAATGTTTGGAAACTCCCAGTACCATACTGTTTTTTGTAGATGATACTGTTCAGCAAAGACAAAGGGGAGCTGCATGGATTGATGAATGAGTTTGAAAGAGTGTGTAAGAAACAGAATCTAAAGATGAATTTTGGGAAGAGTAAAGTTATGGTCTTTGAGAGAAATGAAGTCACTGGATGTACAGTCGGCCTAAGAAGTGACGGCGGAGTATCCAGAAATTTTCGGTCAGCGATGTTGCACATACTCTTGCTTATATCTCTACGAGGTGAAACCTAATACGTAAAACTGTTACAAAAAACAATAAAGCAAAGCCAAAGTACCTGTATATTTCAAAATTGTAGGAAGCAGTTCATTAGTTACGATAATAGGAAATCCTAAACGGAACTAATTGAAATTTCACAACTATCGCTCAGGGACAGTCAGGAATAATTTGCGGAGTTCAAGTCTAGTATGGTAACGCGCAATAATTTTTCAGTAGCGTTAGACTGAACAAAAGGGAGCTTCAATAAACAATAAAAATTAGTAATTATTACTTATAAAATAATTTCTGTTACAATACCAGGGAATAATTTAAAGTCGTTTATTTCTGTTTCCAATGTCTCCATGGACGACGACAGAAAGCGGGAAGACGGCGTAGGCCAGCAAGCTATTTTAAATGTTTCGATCAACACGCATGAAAAGAGATAACAATTACTCAAAGACATGCAGTTATTACACTGCCTTTGGCCAGTTTTCCATTAAGAAAAATCTCTGGATTATTTAATATAAGCCAGAGGGCTGTCAGTGAAAGAAGTATAAAAAAAAGAACCTCGATGTTTGCCTAGAGTTGGAGATCCTTGCAGAATGCTAACTTCTGTCGTGGTCTGATATCTTCGGTCAATCGTTTAGCAAGAGTAGTAAAATGCAGAGGTTCATAAACAAATAATTGAGTTCAAAACTTCAAAATCAGCATTTTCTGTTCAGCAGGACATTACAGTTTATTTAAAAAGACAGATATTAAAATTAAAAGATGGAGTAAAGAGTGTGTGCTTTTGCACTGCAAAAGTTTATGAACTCATGTTTTGGTCCTGTTGATTGTTTAGTTAAGAGAAAAAAGCATAATCTGTCATACCTCCTTACAGCTAATAATAATTTTGCATCAATTTGGAATAAAGTTGCTAATTATAATTATTATTGGAGAGAGGAAGACGGAATAAAAGGCAGTATGGTCTTGCTGCTACCGCAGATAGGGCATCATTACGAAGAATAATTTCATTGTTATGGAATCCATATTGTTGCTGGATCATCACCATAGCATTTGAAAATAAGGCAGTGTATTGCAGTCACTATAATTTTCCTTAACTGGTCATCAAAACTAGAGCATCTGTATTTGAAATCCTGGGAAACATTTAAATCAGGAACACGGAGTTATAGGCCTACTGCCCACCGCGCCGGAGTAATACACTTCACATTCATTCAAATCGGGAAAGGTAACTAAGTGTTAACTTCTAATATCACTGCCTCCTGTTATTCATTTTACATCGTTCTTAGTGCAATATAATATATACTGTAATTTATTTGATATGACCTGATGTTGGCATTGAATGTTTACCTTATATTCACTGTTTTCACTGAACGTATGGCAGTGCAGAGTGACCGAAGCAATCTGAAACTCTGCCATCACTTCTTGGGGCGACTGTACAATGAGGTTGGATGATGAGGAAATGGAAAATGTGAGTGCATGTAAGTACATGGGTAGTGTGATGAGTAATGATGGAAGTTCGAAGGGTGAATTGCTTGAAAGGGTACAGCAAGGAATTGCTGGTTCTTTGAAAGCAGTAATAAGAAACATGGAAGTGTGCATGGAAGTAAAAAAGTTGCTGCATGACAGTATTATGATACCAACTCTAATGTATGGAAATGAAACTTGGGCCTTGTTGGAAGGACACAAGTCAAGAGTGAGAGCAATGGAAATTAGTTATTTGAGAGGAGCATGTGGAGCTACATGGAGAGACAGACTGGCAAATGAGGAAGTGAAGAAGTGTTATATTGTGTATGTGGATGTGATAGAAAGTGTTAGGGAAAATACACTGCGGTGGTGTCGCATGTGGAGTGGATGGAAAATGAGAGACTGTTGAGGAGAGTGTATGTGAGTGAGGTGGAGGGAGGAAGAGGGAGGCCAAGGATGAGTTGGAGGGAGGGAGAGGGACGGAGAAGCCAAGGATAAGATGGAGGGAGGGGGAGGCCAAGGATGAGATGGAAGGAGCGAGAGGGAGGGGGAAGCCAAGGATGAGATGGAGGGATGGAGTGGAGAGGTATATGAGAGGAGCTGGGAGCAGGGCAGTGAAATGGTGGAGGAGTGAGTGACATGGAGGCAATTTGTTTGTGGTGTCTCCCTTTTGGGATTAAGGCATCTGGCAGTAATTGATAGATAGATAAAATGGGGGAGAGAGTAGTGGAATGGATGTGGAAGATGTGCAGATTGGCCTTGGAGGAAGGGAGAGTCCCAGAAGATTGGTAGTCAGGTATAATTATTTCCTTGTACAAAGGAAAAGGGGGAAAAAGAAATATGTGGTAATCATAGGGGCATTTGTCTTAGTGTAACAGGAAAAATATATGGTAGGATACTTACTAATAGAGTTAGGGAAACAACAGAGGAATTAGTTGGAGAAGAACAGGGAGGTTTTAGGAAGGGAAGAGGTTGTGTAGATCAGATATTCATTCTTAGATCTTTAGTGGAAAAGTTTCTCAACAAGGGAAAGAAGTTGTATGCGGCCTTCATGGATTTGGAGAAAGCATATGACAGGGTGAATAGACAAGGAATGTGAAAAGTATTAAGAATATGTGGAGTAAAATGGTAAGTTGTTGAATGCTGTCAAGAGTATGTACGAGGGTGCTAGGGCTGCGGTGCACGTGGATGGTGTGTCATAAAGACTTTGTAGTTAATTGTAGAGAAGTATATGTTAGACTTGTGGTCGAGCGGCTTTTATATCTTGTAGTAGTTTCCCCACCAGATGTCATGTAGTGACGGGAGAGGTAAAGAATAGTATGGGACTATCTTTATTTGTCTTGGAAATATTAAACAGGTATAATAGTATAAGTCCTGGGTAGCTACCTCCCTGTCTCGCTATCTCTCTCTCTCTCTCTCTGTTCTCAAGCTAATCTCCGTCTCGACCTCTCTATAGGGTCGCTTGTCTCCTTCTAAACTCTCTTTCCTGAAATCTCGTGTAGTAGGGTGTGTGTGTCCCGCACCTTCCTCATGGCAACAGAACCTTCTCACGAGAGGACTGCTGACAGCTATGAATCATCTCCTTACTGGCCGCTGTCGTCAGCTTTCCCCCGTGTAAGCGTTTAGCGCTGCTCGCCTCTCGCAAACACAACACCTTCTCATCATTTGACTTCCTGCTTCTATCTGTCTCTCTATCTATCTATTTATCTATCTATCTATTATGTAGTCCTATATTTGCTCGGCCGCGCGAAAATGACGTACCATCGACATTTAATAGTTATAATATATTAATACATACTACATACACATTATAATGAACTTATAAGCTAATTAAGTGAAATACATAATATTGTAAAGTAACATAATTGTATGAATATTGTATACATATATTATGCATAGTAAATAGTGATTATTCAGTAATATTACATTTTAAATAAGTTGAATACATATTGGAATAAATGCATTAAAGTAAATTATTTAACTGTAATACAGTATGTACTTGGGTTATTATAGTGAATTGCATACATGCAAGAATAAAAATAGTTTAAAATTAAGAATATTGTAAGAGTTACTAATATTTCATTTAAAGATAATGGTACTGGTCTGCCATATATGGGTCATTCTTCTTTGTGTTATTATTATTATTATTATTATTTTTTTTTTTTTTTTATATATATAATTAATACTATATACAAAATATATACACTTCATTCAGGGTGGTTAACTGTGATGTTAACTCTCCCCCACTAAACAATGACTCCAAATTAGCAATTCTTGCATGCATTCTGTGCATGGCCAACAGCAATACTGCAACAACAATGCAGATAATTATGAAGACAGAAGGTGCTTGGCTATACACATAATATGGGTTGAACATACTCAAACTCAAATCTTCCCAGGGCTTCATTGTTTCATTGATCAGCTGCATAGTTTCAAACTTAGGTGAAGTCAGCTTAATACTTGTGCTCATGTTTAAGTCCATATCAGGCAGTGGGTGGAAATGTTTGTGTGTATGATTGAGAATGGCGTAGTGATTGATGGTGGAAAAAGTAGACATGGATGGTGTAAATACCGCACAGTAGTCTGGTGCTATGTATAATCCTGAGGCTGATGTATGAGATGGTGGTATATCTGGACAGACTATGTAAACTGATGTGTTATGAGGGAAATAAAAAAACTGCGAGTGTCCAATGCGTTGATGGTGTACAAGTTTATCTGGAGCAAAAGTGAAGTTGCAATGATGATGAATATTGTTATTGCTGATGATAGCCATTTCACAAGGGACCGTATCAGTAGGCTGAAACGTGAAAATGTACGCAGGACAAAGATGAACAGCATGTAAGGATGTGCGGCACTTTCGCTCAATCGTTGACTCACTTGCGAAAGTGACAGTGTCTCGTCTCTTGGAGACCATGATGAGTTCGGTGTCTGTGTTGATGTTGATGATGACTAAAGTGTTGTTGTTTCTATAGGGGAAGGGGTGGATTTGGTATACTGTGAACAGGTCTTCCGTGATGAATGGTACATGAACTATCACTGATGTTGGTGTTAGTGTTGCTTCCAAGTACGGGTAATATTGCATAAATTCCCTACTGCGGAACAATGGCTTCAATTTATGTTTATGTATGCCTTGACTAACTATCTGACGTAGCTCATGAACTGGGAGTAAGTCATTTGTGATCTTGCCATCACCAGCATTCGAAATTCCTTGCATAAGTGCCCTGAAATGATCTCTAGTGTTCTCTAATTGTAGTAGAATCGTGTCAATATGTTCTGTGATGATGGAGAAGTGCTGGAAAAGGGTAACGTTACCCTCCAAGTTATTTATTTTATCTATACTCTCGAGAGCTACGTTTTCTGCTTGTTTCAGATTTTTCACAATTGTTTTCATTGCTGAGTTCTGTCCTGTGATGAATTTATCTTGGTATGTTAGTACCTGAGCTATCTTATTAAATTTTTTGTTTATTTCGTTAAGGTCATCCTCTGTAGCCAATCCAAAGATGTTCCCAAGAATTGCGCCGCCCAGATCGAACAAACCGCGCTTTTGGCGAGTACGTGTGATGTTGTTCCTGTCGCTCAGCACCTCTGTTCCAGAAGATGGGAGATCTTGGATCATGACGAGCATAGTTGACTTCGCCTGTTCTAGTTTCCATTTCGCTAACTTCACCATTTCATCCACTTCCTTGGTGATATGTGATTGTGAAACATAATTCCCTATCTTGAAGTCCAGAGTTCGCATCGGCGTCGCAAGTCTTTCTATATAAGTAGGTAAGTCATACAAGTAATCTAGACTTATTTCAGTACTCATGACATCCTTGACGATTGTAGTCGTGGCCGTTGGAGCTATGAGGCATCCTTGTCGTACTATATGCTTGGGGTCTAGGTGCGCATATACTCTTACTATGTATAGGAGAATCCATAGCATAAGTCCCTTCATCGTAACCTACCGAAAAAAATCTATTAATTTCCTATAAAGCTGTGGTTGATGATAGTGATGATGTGCGTTACGGTTGGCTGTTATTTCATTTATAGAAGGAGTTTAAATCGATATTTAATTCTCGTAAATGATGTACTGTAGATTTCATTGGAATAGTTGCACCTATGTTCGATTGTTTGGTATATGACCTTAATTTCTTTTGTAATCATTGTTGTGTTCTTGCTTGGTTTCTTGAGGTACGTTCACCTGTTCGGTTGTATCCGAGGCTGAATAATTATGTGATAATTCCCTTGAAACTCGTTTTAAATGGTCAATATGAACTTGTTTTTCCTCGCCACTTGAAAGTGACTTAATTAAAACTTTGTTTGCCTTTATGTTAATTACTCTGTATGGGCCCTCAAATTTAGGGGATAATTTATTGTCTCTCGTATGAATGACTCCGTAAACAATGTCTCCTAAGCTGATAGGTGAATCTTTTGCCTTTTTGTTAAATGCCTCCGTCATTTCTTCCTTGGACATCGTTAATTGTTTTTGCACTCTTTTGTGAATGTCCTGGAATTCACGTAAACGGAGTTTAGAGTAATCATCGTAATTGTATATAGGCATGCTGTCACCTTCTAGGAGCTCATATGGTAATTTTTTATCCGTGCCATATATAATGAAATGTGGTGTGTCACCAATGGATTTATTTATAGACCCATTAATGGAGGCCTCTACTCTGGGAATCCAATCATCCCAGCTTGCATAATTTTCACTGAGAATGTGTCGTAGCACATCTAATACCTTTTTATTTTGTCTCTCTACCAACCCATTCGATGCTGGGTGATAGGCCAAAACGTTAACCTTTTAATGTTGTATTGTAGTGTATTGAGTGAATTCTTCTGTTTGAAGATTGGATTTAAACAGGGATTTGTCATGTCTCCATGGTTGTTCAGTCTGTACATGGATGGGGTTATAAAAGAAATACAATGTAGGGCAGTGTATGTTGGAGCTGCCCTAGTGAGAGAGGGCAGTGTTTGGAAACTCCCTGTACTGTTGTTTGCAGATGATACTGTGTTGTTAAGTGAAGACGAAGGGGAGCTGCAAGGCTTGGTGGATGAGTTTGGGAGAGTGTGTAAGAAACAGAATCTAAAGGCGAATGTAGGGATGAGTAAAGTTATGGTCTTCGAGAGGAGTGAAGTCAGTGAATGTACAGTGAGGTTGGATGAGGAGGAAATGGAAAATGTGAGTGCATTTAAATACAGTACCCTCGCGTCCAGCGCGGTAATATTGTCATGCATGGGTCACGTGTTGGACCAAAAACGTGTTGGACTAACAATAGAGCTTATGGGGAAAAATGAATTATGTCAGCAACACTCGGAAAAGTCACCCTAAATAGCTACCATATACCTATACATATACTGGTACTATTGTAATTATAATAAATGGTACTGTGCTATGAATGATAACTAACCTTTTAGGATAGTGTTGGTGGGCTTGCTGGGAATGGAAGGTGGTATACAAGGCTGTAGTTAGTCCTACTGGGTCCCCGGAGGATGGCTGCTGACGTCACTAGCGGGTAATTGCTGTTGCTCCTCCTCAACCTCCCTCATAAATCCTTCGAAATCAAACCTCCCTCATAAATCCTTCGAAATCACACTCAGGATCACTATCTTCGTCTGCTTCTGCCTGTCCTAGCCCTGTAATCCTCGGCAAAGTGCATGCTTCTCACACTGTTGCCAGAGCCCCGTCTCGTGACTGTGGAAAGTGATCGCTGTCGCTGACTCGGTAGAGAATAAGGAGAAGCAACTTTGTTTATAAACTGGTACGCACGCCGATGAGAAGGGTTTCAAAACGATTGATATTTATTCTAAAATATTAATATGTATTCAGTGTCAGGCTGTAGTACGATACATTCTCTGTCGAGTCGCCTGGGTTTTGGTCACACTATTTTCCCCGTCGTATGTCGGCAGGAATCCATCCAGATGAATTCCAAATGCACTTGGTATCATCGGCAATTTTACCACGTTACTGTTCCGATTTACCATTGTATCCTCGGCAAACCTGGTATGTAGTGCCGTGTGATAGCCTTTGGCTGCCAGGATCTTGTCTTAAGTTTTTTATTATGATCACGTTGGCTTCATTCATGTTGTAGGCCTTGGCAATGTCAACTTTCCTCTCCCCTTTCTTCTTCCTCTCGATGCTTTCTAGCTTGGTGGCCTGAGGGAGGTGCCGACGCTTCTTGGGGTTCTCAGAAGGCTTCCTAGGCATCGTGAGCAGGGTAAAATGCGGTAACAGGGGCAGAAAATGCAGCAAGAAAAAAGCACCTTCCAATGCAATTATGCGACTGAGTGGCTCTGTGGCGGGAGAAATGTAAACAAAACATCACGTGACACCAGAAGCGTTTTTAATTGGGCGGCATCACGATCACGTCTCGATAGCGGACGGGGAAGGCTACTTGATCAGAAGTTTTTCATTGGCTATCATCATCATGGGAATGTCCAGTATGGCCGTGTTGGACTGGGGGTGATCGTTCTAGAGTGAACTCTGCGGATTTGGCCCACTTCTCGGAGCTCTGTGCGTGTTATGCTAACACATTCGTGTTGCAGTAATTAAATCGTATTAAATAATGTTAATTAATTGCTCATTGTGCTGGACTAACGCGTGCTGGACGCGAGGGTACTGTACTTGGGTAGTGTGATGAGTAAGGATGGAAGGTTAGAGGGTGAAGTGCTTGAAAGGGCACAAGGAGGAAGAGAGATTGCTGGTTCCTTGAAAGCAGTGATAAGAAACAGGGAAGTGAGCATGGAAGTGAAAAAGTTACTACATGAAAGTACAGTAAAAGTCCAATATTTCGGCATCCAATTCCCCGGCAAATCTGACATTTCGGCAGTTTTGAGAAATAGTCCCATTTACGAAAATCTCCGATCGTTCGGCAGATTCTCCGATTTTTTTCGTCAGTCTTGAAATTCTCCATGAGGCTCGCCAGCTAGCTACCCGCCTTTACCCGCCTTAGTGAGTGAGATAGTGAAAGTGATGGAACGAGTCTACCACTGCCATGAAGCTCAGAGGCTAGCTCTTTCTCCTATAGCATAAAGAGAGGACAAACTGTTAGACTGATTTATTTACCGGTAAATGTACACTTAAGTACCAGAAAGACCTTTCCAGTTCAATGTATATTCCTCCAGCTTGTTTCAGTATTTTTCAGACTATATTCAGTTCGGTAAATCATGTTTTCTTACTGAAAGATTTCCTCCCTGTTAGTATCGTCACGTTCTAAAGCTGTACCTACGATTGTTTCCAGCACAATGGACGAAACTCATCGTACTCAAATGTGGACTTCGTTTCCCAACTTCCCAACTGAAGATTAGGTTAGGTTACATTATTAAGTGCAGTTAAGCTAGGTTAGGCCAGGTTTAAACACTTAGATTAGAACAGTGTCTTCTGCCATTACGTTAACGAATCAAAGAGTCGTCACACCAGAACAGATAAAAACAGTGGGGAAAGATTTAACAAGAAATGTTTATTTACCAACCCAGAAATAATCAGAAAAATATAACAGACTATCAGGATGAACTGATTTGGTAAGGTGCTTTTACTGCTTACAGCAAAGCGTATGTTTACCCCCCTCAAATACTCAATGTTCGTGAGTTCAGAAATTTGTGTACTCCCGTGGCAGACCTTGAAACCATTTTTTCAAAGTTATAAAGTCAGTTTCTTTTTCTTACAGATGTGAAAAGACTCGTCTGGTACACCTGGCTTTTTCCCCTCCTCCCTAAACCCATCTTGTGATTTGTTATGATTCGTGAAAGAAAATTAGGGGGCATGTTACATTAGAATTTAAACATAAAGTTAGGGTGCATGTTACTTTAGCATTTAAACATATCGGCGAAAACATCTGGGATGAAAGGACCGCCGAGCTGTTTGGGATTGTAGAGTAGGGTCGTATAAACATACCAGTGACCTTGGTTCCCTTCCCATAATTGTTCGCAGTTTTTATGGCTCTCCCTAACTTAACGTTACTGACACTGGTACAGTAAAGCATTGTTCAAGGCTAACAGCCATAAGGGGTTAATGGAATACATTATTGTTTGTATCAATACTCTCTCTTTCACACATACACGAACGAACAAAAGAATGTGCAATAAATGTACACTTAACTGTAAGGAGCAGAAATAACTGTATGCTCTGTCGGTCCGAAATGTGTTGGGAAGCGACATCGAACAATGAATGTGGAACTGAATGCCACCTTACAAGAACACTTGAGATGAAAGTATTTTTTCTTATTAGTAAACATAATTGTTCCATTTCGTCCCCTATAATTGTGAAACTCTTAAATTTTCGTCCAAGCATACAGCGTAATAACCTTACCAATTCAATTCATATTCTCTAGTTTGTTTTTGTATTTTTCTAGTTTGTTTTCTTATTATCATAACGTTCCTTAAGCCTTACCTACGTTTGTTTCCGGCATATTGGAAGAAACTTACTCATAATTAGGGTGCATGTTACATTAGCATTTAAACATATCGGCAAAAACATCTGAGATGAAGTGGCAGGCCGCCTGACTGTTTGAGATGGTAGAGGAGGGTCGTGAAAACATACCAGTGACCTTCGTTCCCTTCCCATAATTGTTCGCAGTTTTTTATAGCTCTCCCTAACCCAACATCCCTGACACCGGTACAGTAAAGCATTGTTCGAGGCTGACAGCTATGATGGGGTTAATGGAATGCATTATTGTTTGTATTAATTCTCTCTTTCACACATACAGTACACTTAGGAACGAACAAAAGAGTGAACAGTAAATGTAAGAGGAAGAAATAACAATGCTCTGTTGGTCCGAAATGTGTTGGGAGGCGCGATACCTAACGAAAAATGCAGAACTCAATGCTAACTTACGAGAACACATGAGATGAGTATTTTTTTTTTTTTTCTGATAAGCAGACATTCTTGTTTCATTTCGTTCCCTAAAACTAGGAAACCCATTACTTTTCGTCTAAGCATACAGCCTAAAGACCTCACCAATTCACTTCATATTCCTCCAGTTTGTTTTCTGTGTTTTTCTGTTTTGAGGGTAGTAAATTACCTTCTCTTGCTGAAAGATTTTCTCTTTTATCACGTTCTTTAAGCCGTACCTACGATTGCTTCGGGCATAATGGATGAAACTCATCGTACACAAAAATGGATTTAGTTTCCCAATTTCCCAACTGGAGCCCAGGTTAGGTCAGGTTAGGTTAAATTATTAAGTAGTTAAGCAAGGTTAGGCTACGTCAGGAGTAACAGTTGCCTCACCAAACTCCATCCTACCACCCTTATGATCGAGTTAGCAAGGTTAGGCTACGTCAGGAGTAACAGTTGCCTCACCAAACTCCATCCTACCACCCTTGTGATCGAGTTGTGAGCAGGAGGTGTGGGTGGGGGCAGGGTGAGCAAGACTCTCTCTGGTTTATCCATGCCTCTCTCCCTAGAAACTGGATGCTTCCTGTTTAAACCGGAGCTATCGTACGGATAATTCTATGAATTACTATACCACTGAACCATTGGGTCAGGGCCTGGATATACCGAAAGCTGGATAATCGAGCTTCCACTGTATAGTACTGTATTCATTACAGTATTGTACAGTATCAAACAGTATACAGTACTCTCTCCAAACACATTTGTAATGATATGAGTAATGATGATAGTGTTCACCGAAACATATAAGGTACTGAGTGGGTAGGGTTTTCGATAATTCGGCAATTTTGATATTTCGGCACTTGCCTGGTCCCATAGATGCCGAAAAATCGGACTTCTACTGTATTGTGATACCAGCTCTAATGTATGGAAGTGAAGCTTGGACCTTGTTGGAGGGACAGAAGTCAAGAGTGAGAGCAGGGGAAATAAGTTCTTTGAGAGGAGCCTGTGGAGTCACATGGAGAGGCACTCTGACAAATGAGGAAGTGAAGGTGCGTTTTGGTGTGGACGTGGATGTGATAGGAAGCGTTAGGAGGAAGAGAGATTGCTGGTTCCTTGAAAGCAGTGATAAGAAACAGGGAAGTGAGCATGGAAGTGAAAAAGTTACTACATGAAAGTATTGTGATACCAGCTCTAATGTATGGAAGTGAAGCTTGGACCTTGTTGGAGGGACAGAAGTCAAGAGTGAGAGCAGGGGAAATAAGTTCTTTGAGAGGAGCCTGTGGAGTCACATGGAGAGGCACTCTGACAAATGAGGAAGTGAAGGTGTGTTTTGGTGTGGACGTGGATGTGATAGGAAGCGTTAGGAGAAACACATTGAGGTGGTTTGTCCATGTAGAGAGGATGGAGAGTGAGAGACTGACAAGGAGAGTGTGAGTGAGGTGAAGTGGGGGAGTGGGAGGGGGAGGCCAAGGATGAGATGGAGGGATGGGGTGGAGAGGTATATGAGAGAGGGGGGTGTGAACTGGGAGCAAGGCAATGAAATGGCAGGGGACAGGGCGACATGGAGGTGATTTGTTTGTGGCCCCCCCGTTACGGGATTAAGGCATCTGGCAATACATAGATAGATAGATAGATAAAATATGATAGATAAAATATGATATATTGTAAATAGATATGATATATTGTAAATAGATAAAATATGATATATTGTAAGTTAACACTTAGATACATTTCCCAATGTGAATGAATGTGTGCTTCCCAGGATATCAAATACAGATACTGTAGTTTCAAAGACCAGTCAAGGAAAATTCTTGTGACGCAATACACTACTTATGCAGAGGTGATGATATAGCAGCAATAAGATGTCACCACAATAAAATTATTCTTCATAAGGATACCCTACCTGAAATAGCAGCTAGAACTTTCAGTTTGTTATTCCTGGTCTTCTCCTTGCATATAATAATTATAATTAGTTACTTCATTCCCAATTGATGCAAATTTATTTTCAGTTTTAAGGAGGTGGGGGTGCCCATCATCAACCCACTCACTGTAGTGGTACTCTGTTTTAGGGTAGCCCAACACAAGCCAAATGATTTCCCATTAACCAGGAAATCCTTTACAACTTTGGGTGGTAACCTTAAAACCAACCAACACATGTTCCTTGCGTAACAATAAGTGGGTTCGTGGAGGGTTAGTGCCCCTCCCCAGAAAACAACTAACTAAAAATACGAACAAGAAGCCTTGGACCAGGATTGACCGACAAGTGACAACTGAGGACCGAACAATGGACATGGTACAGATTGCGACATGGAATGTAAGGGGTGCGAATGATGAGGTGAAAGAGAGAGTGTCCAGGTGCTTGAGGATGCAAATGTGGATGTATGTGGAATAATGGAGAGGTGAGACTCTGAGAAAATGGGAGTTTGGATGGGGTACTGTGTATGTGTGGGATTTGGTAAGAATGAGAGGGCAGGAGGTGGAGTTTGTATTGTTGTCTGCAAGAGGTGGAAGGAGAATATAAGAGAGTATGGATCCATTGGCTCAAGGATTGTGTGGGTAAGATTGAAAGTTTTAACTACAAATGTGGGCAATTGTATGTGTGTATGCCCTAATGCAAAGTTGTGCAAGTAGAGTGGAAGAAGAGTTTTGGACAAATGTGGAAGCATGCAGGAAAAAGTTTGAAAGGAATGAGAGAGTGTTTTTTTATTTGAGATATGAATGGAAAAGTAGGGATTGTGAAGGTGGAAGAAGTTGAAGAGAGGAGTGTGCCTGCAGAGGTGGATAAGAATGGCATTGCCCTAGTGGACATTGTGCAGGGAGGGGGTTGGTAATAGCGAATATCCTCTCTACACACAAAATGATCAACAGGTATATGTGGCAAGTGATGAGAAGGGTGGGTGGTGAACTGAATGAACGGAAGGTAGTGCTTGATTGTGTGTGTGGATGATAGAATGAGAAGGTGTGTAGTGGATGAAAGAGCATACAGAAGTTAGGGGAGTGGGCTTTCTGGTGGTGAAAGTCAAGGTTCAAATGAAATGAAGGAGTAGGAGAAGGGAAGGAAAGGAGGAAGTAGTCAAAATAAGGAGGGTAGAAATGTTGCAAGAGGATGGAAAAAAGGCGGAATATAAGAGGTAAGTGGAGGAGCGACTGGGTAAATATGATATGGAGCAGCTGGGGGACATGGAAGGTATGTGCAAGATATTCACAGAAGAAATCTGTGCAGCATGTGAAGTGATGTGTAGAGTGAAGAGAAGATGAAATGAGGTGCAAGGAACAGCATAGTGGAAAGAAGAGCTGAGACAGGCTGTGGCACAAAAGAAGCAAGCATATAGTGAGTGGATGAGAAACAAGGGTGCAGAGGAAGTTGAGAGACGGAAGAGAGAGTAAGAAGAGAGTGGATGAGGAATTTGGAAGGAATTTGAGTGTAAAGTGGAGGGAATGTAAGAAAATGTTCTGGAAAGAGGTAAAGACTGTTAGACAGGGTGAGGAAGTAAGTCGGGGAGTGAAAGTTAAAAATGGTAGATTGCTAGTGGAGAAAGGAGAAAAAGTGAGCAGATGGAGAGAACGCTTTAAGAAATTGTCGAACGTAGAGAATGAAAGTATCGTAATGCGAGTTTAAATGGCTGGGAAATGGGTAGGAGAAGGAGGGAGGTGAGAAGAGAGGAAATAGTCAGTAGGATGGAAGGAGTGGAAGTATTGAAGAAAGTCAAAATGGGGAAAGCCCCAGGAATTGATGGAGTGTGTGGTGAAATGGTGAAGCATGGGGGAAAGAGTAGTAGAATGGATATTGAAGATGTGCAGATTGGCCTTGGAGGAAGGTAGAGTTCTGGAGCATTGGAAGTCGAGTGTAATTATTCTCCTGTACAAAGGGTGAGGGAAAAAAGAAGTGTGTGGTAATCATAGGTGCATTTGTCTTTTTGTGTAATAGGAAACGTATATGGTAGGATACTTATTGACAGAGTTAAGGAAGTAACAGAGGAATTAGTTGGAGAAGAACAGGGATGTTTTAGGAAGGGAAGAGGTTGTGTAGATCAGATATTCATTCTTAGGTCTTTAGTGGAAAAGTTTCTAGAGCAGCGAAAGAAGTTGTATGCGGCCTTCATGGATTTGGAGAAAGCATATAACGGGGTGGATGGACAAGGAATGCGAAAAGTATTAAGAATATGTGGAGTAAAATGGTAAGTTGAATTCCGTCAAGAGTATGTGTGAGGGGGCTAGAGCTGCAGTTCATGTGGATAGTTAACTGAGTGAATTTTTCAATTGAATGTTGGCTTGAAACAGGGATGTGTTATGTCCCCATGGTTGTTCAGTCTGTACATGGATGGGGTTATAAAAAAGATACAAGGTAAGGCATTGGATGTTTGAACGACCCTACTGTGAGAGGGTAGTTTTGGAAACTCCCTGTATTGTTGTTTGAATATGATACTGTATTGTTGAGATGTGGATGTGGTTGAGAAGATTAGGAGAAATACACTGAGGTGGTTTGGACATGTGGAGAGAATGGAGAATGAAAGACTGACTAAGAGGGTGTATGTAGGTGAGGTGGAGGGAGGGAGAGGGAGGGGTAGACCGAGGATGTGGTGGAGGGATGGAGTTGAGAGGTATATGAGGGAGGGGGGGGTGAGTTGGCGGGAGGGTAGTCAAATGGTGGGTGACAGAGTGATGTGGAGGCGTTTTGTCTGCGGCCACCCTTTGCGGGATTAGGGCGTCGGGCTATAGATAGATTGTTAAGTAAAGATGAAGGGGAACTGCAAGGCTTGGTGAATAAGTTTGGGATTGTGTATAAGAAATAGAATCTAAAGGTGAATGTAAGGAAGAGTAAAGTTATGGTCTTCGAGATAAATAAGCCACTGAATGTGCAGTGAGGCTGGATGAGGAGGAAATGGAAAATGTGAGTGCATTTAAGTACCTGGGTAGTGTGATGAATATGGATGGAAGTTTAGAGGGAGAAGTCCTTGAAAAGGTACAGCATTGAAGAAAGGTTGCTGGTTTTTTGAAAGCAGTGATAAGAAACAGGGAAGTGAGCATGGAAGTATAAAAATCGCTTCTTGACAGTAATGTGATAACATCTTTAACGTATGGAAGTGAAGCTTGGACCTTGTTGGAGGGATGGAAGGCAAGAGTGAGAGCAGTGAAAATGAGTTATTTGAGAGGAGCATGTGGAGTTCCATGGACAGACAGACTGACAAATGAGGAAGTGAAAAAGCTTTGTGTTGTGTATGTGGGTGTGATAGAAAGCGTTAGGAGAAGTACATTGAGGTAGTTTGGCCATGTGGAGAGGATGGAGAGGGAGAGACTTATGAGGAGAATGTATGCAAGTGAGGTGGAGGGAGGGGGAGGCCGAGGATGAGATGGAGGGATGGAGTAGAGAGGTATATGTGACAGGGGGTTTGTGAGTTAGAAGCAGGGCAGTTTAATGGCATTGGACAGGGCGACATGGAGGCTATTTGTTGGTGGCCATCCCCTACGGGATTTAGGTGTCTGGCAGTAGATAGATACCATAGATAGATAGATGTAAGGAGGTATGACAGATTTTACCCTTTCCTCCTACACTAGGGAATAAAGAGGACCAGAACATGAGTTTATAACCCATTGCAGTGCAAAAGCACATAATTTTTCTCTAGCTTTTAATCTATAATATCTTTCTTTTTAAATGAACTGTCATGTCCTGCTTAATCCCTTAAGCGCGGGCATGTTAGAGGCGGTCCGTGCTCCTCATGTGGGGATATTCGCTTTCCGACTGACTTTTTAAAAATATTTGCCAAAAATCAGTTATTAGTCCTAGAATATTATAATTACATATGCATATGGCACATACCTTCAGCTTTCCCCTGGGATGTTTGTTGAGTCTTCGTCGACTACCGTAGGACTTGTGGAGACTTCTGAAGTTGGGTAAAGAAGTCTCCACTTTACACTTACCGACACTCTGTAATATGGTTACCACTGCCTGATATTATAACTACAAACACTGTTCTTTGAATTTCAAGTAGTTTGGAATCGATACTCCCCCCCAAAAAAAAAACTGTGACAGCAATGTAAATTATGAGCGCATACGAGCATTCCTCCCATGCTGGTTCCCCGATGGTATTCTGAGACAGAGCTGTCATTTATTATTTATAAACACACTCACACTTTATACTCCTAGTACTTTATTACACTTATTTATATATACAATATTTATCTATAAGTTTCTTTCAGTACTAGTAGTTTATTTTCACTCCAGGCATTCACTTTCTCATGTATACTAGCTTAGAGAGCGAAGCTGTCACTTTCATTTTCATTACTTTCACTTTCACTTTCATTACTCCTAGGATATATACTCGTATTCTTATATTACTACTTTACAATATTTATTTATAAGTCTTTCAGTACTAGTAGTTTATTTTCACTCCAGGCATTCACTTTCATGTGTATACTAGCGTAGAGAGCGAAGCTGTCACTTTCATTTTCATTACTTTGACTTTCACTTTCATTACTCCTAGTATATATACTCGTATTCTTGTATTACTACTTATTTACATTTCTATTCACATTCTTTATTTTATTTACATTATTTACATTTCTATTTTACTTACACTTTTATGCACTGTCACTTGCAGTAACTTATAAAACTATTTTCCACTGTTCAGTTATATTTACATTCATTGCTTTCACTTGCTGTTTACACATAATTTACATTTTCACTTGCACTGTTTTAGAGACCAGAAAGATCGTTGTCACTGTCCATCATTATCATTGATAAATTAGCTAGTTCACATTCCACAGCAGAGTCACTTAGCCTTTACCCCTTCCCACACGAGCTTTAGTAGGAGTAGAGGTCACAAGGACCTTTGCATGGGGCTAAGAAGCAGCGGAATTGGACAGGCGCGAATCCAACGTGACTTCACCTTGAAAGACGAGAGTAAACTGACTGCTGGGTCTAGGGGCAGTGAAGGGTTGCCAACGTCAGCGTGGTGACAGCTGCTAATATATACGCTATGAAATGATTGGCAGGAAATCAAGACAATACGAAATAAATTAGGTAGTATATTTTTATTATGAGAACAGGTCATACAGCATATTTCAAGGGGAAATGAACAGGGAAAATTAGCGAACGAGTGCACGTGGGGTATTGCCAGGTGATAATTAGCCAATTCCAGATGCATGGCACTATCAATTACCTTTTTTCTTTTTTATATATATTGTATGAGAATAAGGCATAGGGCTCATTCCAATGGATGAAATGAGTGGAAAAATCCAGGCAAGATTTGCCTAGCGCTGCGCAGCTGGGGCAGGCGGGAGGAGAGAGTAATGGAGGGGAGTCAAGAATGGGGAGAAATGGCTTAATTGTCAACAGTGGATGGGAGAACAGCTGACAATAGCAGCACTGACTATTGTTAAACACTGGCAGTACTGACAGATGATACAAGCGACCACTTCAAAGCCCGGGCTAATTCAAAATAACACAGAATCGCAAAAGTGACGCCCCACGGTATGATCCATTGCACCAGAGCGTCACGAAAGTGATGCCCCGCGGTTAAGGGGTTTACTGAAAATGCTGATTTGGAAGTTTTGAACTTGGTGATTTGTTTAGGAACCTCTGCATTTTGTTATTCTTGCCAGTTTTATGGACTGAGGATACCAGGCTATGACAGGTTGGCCTTCTCCATGGAGCTCTGACTCTAGGCAAATTTTTGAGGTTCTTTATCTTTCATTGCCTGAGAGTCCCCTGCCTTATACTAAATTTTCCAGAGTTTTTTTTTTTTTTTTTTTTTTTTTTTTTTTTTGCCAGATGCCATGTATCCCAAATGGGGTGGCCAAGTTTTTATTAATGGAAAACTGGCCATAGGCATTGTAATAACAGCATGTATATGAGTAAAAGTTGTCTCCTTTCGTCCTCATTGACCAGGCCATTTAAAATAGACTACTAACTTACTCCACTTTCCCATATTTTGTCGTCGTCCATGGAGACAACAAAAACGGAAATAAAAGCCTATAAATTATTCCTTAGTATGGTAACAGAAATTATTTTATAAATAATAATGATTGATTTCGGTTGTTATTGAAGCCCTTTTCTTTTCAGTTTTACACTACTGAAAAGTTATTGCTTGTTACCTACAAGATTTGAACTCTGCAAATTAGCCCTGACTGTTCCTGAGCAATAGTTCTGAAATTTCAAATACTGTAATTCCATTTAGATTTCCTCTTAACTAATGAACTGCTTCCCACAATTCTGAAATATACCAGTACGTGCTTTGGCATTTACTTACTGTTTTCTGCAATAAATTAACATAATACATTTCACCTTATAAACTTATAAGGAAGTGTACAGTATGTGCATCATCGCTGACCGAAATCTTCTGGTTACTTAGCCGTCACTTCGTAGGGCAGCTGTACCATTAATCCAGAGCATTTGAGGTTAGGAGACCAATGTTCATCCCTGGTAGTATCTACATGGTAGAAAATCCTCTGGCCACCTCTTGGACTCAAGCCATTGTGCTTATGCCATATTACGCTCTGACCTGGGTTCTCTGTTTCATTTTGGTTGATGCCCCCCCCCCCACACCTTTTTTCTTTTTTTTTATCAGTTAATGGGCTAAGCTTCACTAATTGTGTTAAATGGAGCAGTAGAGCTTCTCCTCAAACCTTGATTGTTGGTTAGATAAGTAATATTTAACATTATTTATTTTGCAGAGCCAACTGCAGGCAGTGCTGTAACATTGATGATGTAAATGCCATTCCAACGAAATATCCTCGAGCACAGCTTGAAGTGTGTGGGTGACGTCTTGGAGCTTTTCCTCAGGTTCAGGGTGAGTAAATTTGATCTTCTGGTGCATCGAAGACAGACAGTCTCTGTCTTGTGGTGAAGTGAAGACAGACATCATCTTAGAATGCTATTATTGTCTTGAAGTTACCCATATCAGTGCTGATTTATCCAGACTTAACCTAAATTTTCATCACACAACCCAGCCTACTGTATTTCCCGCCATATAAGGCATGCTTTTTTCTCAGAATTTTGCTTCAAAAATACCCCTGCACTTTTTATACTATGAAGGTCTTGGTTTGGGGTAGGCCTACCAGTATAAGTTGAGGTGGCTGGTACAGAAACCACCTATGTTTGGAAGCATATCACTCGATGGCCTTAGTAATTAACAACTGAAATTTATCTTCATAACTACATCATAAATAAACAGCAAACGAAGCATTCTGTGGGTTAGATATGCACACTCATGGAGCATCGAGTGATTGCACCGTGTCAAACACATTGATAAATTGTAAACAGAGTTGGCTGATTGCTTGTTAACGAATGTAAGGCAGTGATGAAAGATTTGTATGTTTGTGTATTTCCACTTTAAATAATTTACTGCAAAGTTATGATTTAATGCAAAATTATTGTCCTAACCTAACTTAACCTATTTTGTGCTATTAAAGCATGTTTGATTAAGTTGGTTAGGTTAGGTTAAATTGGGTTGGGTTATGGTTAAGTAAAGTTAATTTAGACTAGGTTAGGTGGTAGGTGGTGGAGACCATCATCCACTCACATGATGGAGTGCTGCCACTTCTTCCTTCACCTTTATCACTCTTTTTCTGTGTCTGCCCTCTCTTTTCCTATTTCTCCCAACTTTTCTGTCACTCTATATTAGTCATATTTCCATTTCAGGTGGTTTTACATTGATTGATAAGCTTAATAGTTTCCTGTAAGCCAGGAAACCATTTACAACACTGGATGACAAACATATAACCAACCCACACATGTTCCCTACGTGTCAGCAGGTGCGTTGATGGAGAGTTACTACCCCTCTCCATAAAACCACTAACTGAGAGACAAATGGCCACTCCCTACGGGATTATGATGTTTGGCTGTAGATAGATAGATAGATAGGGTTTGGTTTCCATTGTCACTTTAAAAATAAAATCTTCACTCCTGCTGTTATAGTGCATTTTTTCGACACTAAAGCATCATTATCGCATGCCTGAGTTGGGCTAAGCATGACTCACAAACTTTGGACTGGCTCACCAGCCCACATCATCATCACATGACTGAGTTTTTTTTTTTTTTTTTTTTTTTTTTTTTTTTTCTCCAGGACCTTTTAGCCATGAATGCTCATTATTTATTGGCCCATGCCATCAGAACTGGGGTAGAAGGTGAGTTTCACGAAGTACAGTACCCTCGCGTCCAACACACGTTAGTCCAGCACGATTCGGGTCCAGCACGAAGAGCAATTAATTAGTATTATTTAATACGATTTAATTACTGCAACACGAGTGTGTTAACATAACACACACAGGGCTCCGAGAAGTGGGCGAAATCCGCAGAGTTCACTCTAGCACGATCACCCCCGTTCCAACACGGTCATACTGGACATTCCCATGATGATGATAGCCAATGAAAAACTTCCGATCAAGTAGCCTTCCCCGCCCGCTATCGTGACGTGATCGTGATGCCTTCCAATTAAAAATGCTTCTGGTGTCACGTGATGTTTTGTTTACATTTCTCCCGCCACAGAGCCACTCAGTCGCATAATTGCATTGGAAGGTGCTTTTTTCTTGCTGCATTTTCTGCCCTTGTTACTGCATTTTACCCTGCTCACGATGCCTAGGAAGCCTTCTGAGAAACCCAAGAAGCGTCGGCACCTCCCTCAGGCCACCAAGCTAGAAAGCATTGAGAGGAAGAAGAAAGGGGAGAGGAAAGTTGACATTGCCAAGGCCTACGACATGAATGAAGCCAACGTGATCATAATAAAAAACTTAAGACAAGATCCTGGCAGCCGAAGGCTATCACACGGCACTTCATACCAGGTTTGCCGAGGATACGATGGTAAACCGGAACGGTAACGTGGTAAAATTGCCGATGATACCACGGGCATTTGGAATTCATCTGGATGGATTCCTGCCGAGCATACGACGGGGAAAACAGTGTGACCAAAACCCAGGCGACTCGACAGAGAATGTATCATACTACAGCATTGAACATTTAGCCTGACACTGAATACATATTAATATTTTAGAATAAATATCAATCGTTTTGAAACCCTTCTCATCGGCGTGCGTACCAGTTTATAAACAAAGTTGCTTCTCCTTATTCTCTACCGAGTCAGCAACAGCGATCACTTTCCACAGTCACGAGACGGGGCTCTGGCAACAGTGTGAGAAGCATGCACTTTGCCGAGGATTACAGGGCTAGGACAGGCAGAGGCAGGACCTTCCATGGCTGTGGACGAAGATAGTGATTCTGAGTGTGATTTCAAAGGATTTATGAGGGAGGTTTGATTTCGAAGGATTTATGAGGGAGATTGAGGAGGAGCAACAGCCATTACCCGCTAGTGATGCCAGCAGCCATCCTGGGGACCCAGTAGACTTAACTACAGCCTTGTATACCACCTTCCATTCCCAGCAAGCCCACCAACACTATCCTAAAAGGTTAGTTATCATTCATAGCACAGTACCATTTATTATAATTACAATAGTACCAATATATGTATAGGTATATGGTAGGTATTTAGGGTGACTTTTCCGAGGGTTGCTGACATAATTCATTTTTCCCCATAAGCTCTGTTGTTAGTCCAACACGTTTTTGGTCCAACACGTGACCCATGCATGACAATATTACCCTGCTGGATGCGAGGGTACTGTATTGCCCTCACCTGGAAGTTGTGGACAGCAATAGGCTAATCGGGGTCAAATATATGCTAATATTTTCAGTTAATTGTAATGCTCATTTTTGTGCCTTATAAACTTGTAACATATTAATGAAATTATGGATAAAATTCTCAGCTAGTTTAGTAGCATACAGCTGATGTTGGTTTAATCAGCTTTTGTTTACAAGCCCACCACTGAAATTCACAGACTTACACTATAGTCGCGGCCCACAACTCTGAGGTTGTCACTATCGGATCCTGACAACCTCCCTGTCATCTGTGCTTCCGATTTCGTGCCTAATATGATACACATGTAATTCGTGTATATTATGTTTGTATATAAAATATTCATGTATAATAATATGATTCATGTATAATATGATATGTAATCGGATGCACTGGTTTCCAGGGTACAATAATGGCAACCTCAGAGTTGTGTGCTGCGACTATAGTTAGTTTAAGCAGAAGTACCTTACCAGTTTGTTTCTTCTCCTTGGTTGTTTTCTTCATTATTCTAATCATTTTTTTGGTGGTAAATGGTTGTTTACTAATGATATTCTTTTTTTTTTTTTTTTTTTTTTTTTATCATTGTTCATCCCAATCCACCAGTGTTTGTTTATCAAGTGTAATAGCAGACTTTCTAAACTCTATTCAGATCTGCTGAAATTATTACAAATCTAACCATCCATTTCCATACCCAGACTGTAGTTAACCTAAATTGTCTAAACTAACAAAACAGTACAGCAGCCTAACCAAATATAACAACCCCAACCATTCAACCAAATGAAACCTAACCACACCTAACCTAACTTAACTAACCAAACCGAGTGTGATTTAACCCAGTGTAAACTAATCTCAGTGCTAAGCTGACTTAGTCTGACCTAACCTAACGATTGAAAACTAAACTAAACACGCTGAAATAGAAACCCAAATGAATTTCGGTTAATCTTCGCAGAGATATAGACCACCTCTAAAATATATACTGTATATATTTTTTCCTATGTTTGAATTTATTCACTGACTTAGAAAAGGTGCGCTGAAGTTCATTTTCAAGTATGAAGAAGATCCATTCATAAACGAGGAAAATACAGTTATACAAGGTTAGCATAAAGCAGGTTATTATAATAACATTGTAACAAAGAATTTGTTTATTCAATTTTTTTGGTCTTGTCAGACTCAGTTTTCCACAGTGATTCCAGTGGTGTATGTTTTGTTTGTTTGTCTCTGGGTTGTTGTCAGCAACTGGCAATTGTTTATTTCCAGTCATGTTACTGTGCACTAATGTAATGGCTGGGGTATCACTTACCACATCACGCACGCATGCACGCGCGCACGCACACACACACACACACACACACACACACACACACACACACACACACACACACACACACACACACACACACACACACACACACACATATATCCTCTGCATCCATGCAGATGTCACTGATATGACCATTATTGTTTCATGCAATGCAGATTGAGTTGGTTCATTCAATGAGCTAGTCTCACGTTGCTAGTTTTGCTGGTCGACGTGTTTTTGAGCTGTTCGTAAAGGTGTTTCTTTTGATGAGAATGACCAGTAGATGTTCTTGCAAGCAGTCAGCTGATACATTGTGTTATGTATGTGGAGAATATATTGGACTGAAGATGATCAGACACAAAATCCAACTTGATACTAAATTTGCTCGTGCATACAAAGCATATTATGGCCAGGCAATGGGCGATCAAGATAAGGATTGGGCTCCGCACTACACTTGTGGTAGCTGTCATTCTGCACCCGAAGTTCGGCTACGAGGAGTAAGAAAGAAGATGCCTTTCGCAGTTCCGAGTGTGGCGAGGACCTTTGAATCACTATGGCAATTGTTTTTTTTGCATGGTTGATATAAGTGATGTGAAGAGCATTAAGGGCAGAAAGAACATTGTATATCCAAATTTGCCTTCTTCGATCTCCCTGGTGCTTCACAATGATGAGCTGGCAATTCCTGTCCCTCCTGTGGACACGGAAGTTGTCTCTGACCATGAGGACATCGTCAATGATGGAGGGGAATGTGATGATGAATCATATGTTGGAGAATGTTCTGGAGACACACCACATTCCCAGTCAACAAGAACTGGATGACTTGGTGTGAGATTTAGGACTCGCAAGTCTAATGCTGGTGTCACGTCTAAGTGAGTGGAACATGTTGGATCCCAGTTGCAAGTTGAGTTATAGGAATTGCCACGGCAAGTTTGCATCCTTCTTCAATTTTGTGAAGAAACCTCATTGTGTTATTGTTTTGATGTTAAGGGTTTGTTCCAGTCAATGGGAGTGGATTACAAGGTCTCAGAATGACAACTCTTCATAAACAAGTACGTGAAGAGCCTGAAAGCTGTACTTTTGCATGACAGCAATGAACTCCCATCAGTTCCAGTTGTGCATTGTGTGGAAATGAAAGAAGGCTATGAGAATGTGAAGATTTGTCTGACAGAGATAAGTACTCATATCACGATTAGGAGGTTTGTGGGGATTTCATAATTATTTCATTCCTACTTGTAATGGAAGATGGTTATACGATGTACTCATGTTTTTTATGCTTGTGGGACAGTTGGAGCGATGAAGAACATTTCATGAGGAAAGACTGGCCTCTCAGAGAGAGTCTAACACTAAGCTTGTGCAACATTCTGAGAGCTCCACTGATCTCCGGAGAAAAGGTATTGCTGCTGCTGCTACACATAAAACTTGGTCTTGTGAAACAATTCATGAAATTCTTCGACAAGGATGGCGATTTGTTTCTGCACATCCGATCAATGTTTCCCAAGTTGAGCATGGCAAAGGTGACGGCTGGCATATTCGTCGGGCCACAGGTTCGAAGTATGCATGCAGGTTATAAACTCCAGGGTAGAATGACTGATGATCAAGAGTGCACTTGGAATGCTCTCAGAGGGGTTGTGCGTACGTAGCCATGCATGGAAGTCATCCACGTCAAAGCCCAGAAAATCGTACTCCACATCTGTTCCGAGAAGCAGATCAGACCAACCATTTTCAAGAGTTTTCACAGGGACTTCTTTCCATGCACTAGCCCAGTTGTACAGCGCAGACTTGATGTTGTAGCGGCGAAGGTTTTCCAAAGTCCGCTTGCCTCGAGTGTCCCATTCTTCCCTGCACTCGTCCTCGTCCTCGAGAACAACCATCACCTCGTCCAGGAACTTCCGACGGTACAGGCGCTTTGTTGCCGCGATCACTCCTTGGTCCATGGGTTGAATGAGAGCAGTCATATTA
Organism: Coenobita brevimanus; assembly: GCF_032717465.1. Classification (NCBI taxonomy): domain Eukaryota; kingdom Metazoa; phylum Arthropoda; class Malacostraca; order Decapoda; family Coenobitidae; genus Coenobita; species Coenobita brevimanus. The sequence goes on along the minus strand of NC_137043.1, from coordinate 22,958,503 downwards.
GGTGGCAGAAACATGCACCTAATACGGCCATTCTCAGCAACCAAGTCCTTGTCGCACGGGTGGGCAGGTGCATTGTCGAGCAGAAGGAGAGCCTTTACCTGGTCGCGAGGGATTCCCAGTGTCTTCGTCTGGTACTGGATGACCTCCTTGACGAAGTGACGGTGAAACCAGTCTTTGAAAATCACAGCTGTGAACCATGCTTTCAAAGAATGGTACCAGACGACAGGAAGGACATCCATCACCCCACGAAGGCACCAAGGCTGCTTTGCACGGCCAACAACAACGGGCTTAAGCCGGTGCATGCCGTTAGCACTGGCACAACACAAAGCAGATATCCGTTCCTTAGAAAGCTTGCGGCCAGGTACACGCTTCTCCGTCTCCTCGGCTAGAGTGTTCGTTGGCAGCGAGCAATAGAATAGGCCAGTTTCGTCTGCGTTATAGACTTGACCGAGAGTGAGGCCCTCCCTGTCAATCAAGCCTTTCACCTTGTGCCGAAACTCGTCAACTCCATCCTCGTTAGCGTCCAATGCTTCGCCATGTGCTTTACGGTTAGTAAGGCCATGTCGCAACTTGAACGCGAAGAGCCAACCCTCGGATGCCTTGAAGTCTAGGGCGTCATGAAGCCTTGCAAACTTCTCAGCAGCAGCCTTCAGCTCCGTTCCACGTACCATCACACCAGCTGCACGTTGCTGTCGGTACCAAATCAACGTGGATCGGTCAATTTCTGCAAACTTGGGGGTAAACATAACCTTCCTTTCCACGTTGCATTTGCTTCTCAACGAGAAGTCAGCCGTGTACTGCATGAGTTTGTCTCGGGAACGTTTGATATCGAACAAAGTCGACCGGGCCAGGTTATACTCGCGGAGAATGCGGGAAGAAGACCAACCCGCATCAATTTTCTCCAATATCTCCCTCTTCTTTTCCAGAGTCAACACCACTCTCTTCCTTTTCTCAGGTGGCGGGGCCATCATGACACACACTAAGAGGAGGGCCGAGAGCAGCAGGAGGCCTTGCAGCAAGTACGGCACCACCACAAAAGCGAGCACGTGGGCAGCCATTGCGAAGAGCGTAGGTCCAGTCGCGGTGAGAGACAGGCGGGAAGTGGGGAGGATGCAGTGGCGCTTTATCGGACGTCGGAGGAATGACAAACCAAAACAATGCTCTCCCGCACCGCGCATGGCAAGTTCAAATTACGGACGGCAAAAAATCGATTTTTTATTTTTTGGGGTTTTCGGACCATTTTGGGATTGTTGGATCCCAGGACGATAAGGTCCGGGTAGTGGGGATGTTCAGTTATTGGGCGTCCGGATATTATATATATATAATATATATATAATGACTATATATATATGTACACAGGGGGGTTTCAAGAATACTCCCCCAGTATCCCTGCTTGTCGTACGAGGCGACTAAAAGGGTTGGTGGTGGGTTAGTGCCCCACCCCGTAAAAAGAACTAACTAAAAAAGCAAATAAAGCGCCTCGGACCCGGACGGACCATACGATGACGACTAAGGAACGGACAAAGGACATTCTGAGGGTAGGAACATGGAATGTGAGAGGAGTGAATGATGAAGTGAAAGAGAGAGAGATTGTCCAGGTGCTTGAGGATGCAAAAGTGGATATATGTGGATTGACTGAAACTAAATGGAAAGGTGAAAGGATGAGAGAATGGGAATACGATGTAGGTATATGTGCGGGAGTCAGTGAGAATGAGAGGGCAAGAGAGGGAGTATGTCTGATGATAAGCAAGAAGTGTAAGGAGAATATAAGAGAGTATGGAACAGTGGGTGCAAGGATTGTATGGGTGAGGATGAAAGTAGGTATACAAGCATGGGCGATTGTGTGTGTGTATGCTCCAACAGAGGATCGAGTGGCAAGAGTGAAAGATGAGTTTTGGGCGAGAGTAGAAGCATGTATGGACAAGTTTGAGAGGAGCGAGAGAGTGCTGTTGATTGGAGACATGAATGGCAATGTTGGGAATGTACGAGTGGATGGAGTGGTTGGTCAGTGGGGTGTGCCAGCTGAAGTAGATGGGAATGGTAGTGCTTTGGTGGACATCTGTGCTGGTAAGGGGTTGGCAATAGCCAACACCTACTTTCGTCATAAGATGATCCACCGGTATACATGGAGAGTAATGAGGAGGATGGATGGTGAACTTGTTGAACAAAAGGCAATGATAGACTACGTGTGTGTGGATGAGCGAATGAGAAGACAAGTGTTGGATGCAAGGGTGTGGAGAGGGTGGGGGAATGGAGTCTCGGACCATCACTTAGTGATGGCCAAGGTAGAGCTGCAAAGAAAGTGGTTGAGGAGACGAAGGGGAAGACAGGAGGAAGCAGCTCCTGTGAGAAGAGTGGAGAAATTGCAAGATAGTGAGAAAAGGACAGAGTATAAGAGCATAGTGGAAGAAAGATTGGGAAGGTATGAGCTAGAGCAGATGGAAGGGGTGGAAGATGTATGCAAGATATTCACGGAAGAGATAAGCGTAGCGTGTGAGGCGGTTTGTGGAGTGAGGAGGAGATGCAAGGGTGTGCAAGGGACAGCATGGTGGAATGATGAGGTGAAACGAGCTGTGGAACAAAAGAAGAAGGCATATGGTGAATGGTTGTGAGTAGAGGTAGGGGAGAAGATGAGAGAGAGAAGAGAGAGGTATATGTGAGCAGAGAAGGGAGGTTAAGAGACTGGTGAAGGAGAGTAAGAAGAAAGTGGATGAAGAGTTTGGGAGGAATCTGAGTGTGAAATGGAGGGAGAGTAAGAAATTGTTTTGGAAGGAGGTAAAGAAAGTAAGGCAGTGTGAAAGGGGAAGTAGTAGGGGAGTGAAAGATAGGAATAATAGATTGTTGGTGGAGAAGAGAGAGAAATTGAGGAGATGGAAGGAGCACTTTGAGGATTTGTTGAATGTAGAGAGTGAGAACAGTGTGAGTATAAGTGGTTGGGGAATGGCTGGGAGAAGAAGAGATGAGAGGAGGGAGGAAGAGATCAGTAGGGCGGAAGTAGTGGAAGCGATGAAGAAGATTAAGCTGGGAAAGGCCCCAGGAATTGATGGAGTGTGTGGTGAAATGCTTAGGTATGGGGGTGAGATTGTTGTGGAGTGGATATGGAAGTTGTGTAGATTGGCTTGGGAAGAGGGAAGGGTTCCAGAAGACCAGAAATCAGGTATAATTGTTCCTCTGTACAAAGGAAAAGGGGAGAGAGAAGTATGTGGTAACCATAGGAGTATTTGCCTTCTTAGTGTGACTGGTAAAATATATGGTAGAATACTCATTGATAGGGTTAGGCATATGACAGAGGAGCTAGTTGGAGAAGAACAAGGGGGATTTAGGAAGGGAAAAGGGTGTATAGATCAGATATTTGTTCTAAGATGTTTAGTGGAGAAGTATCTAGAGAAGGGAAGGAAAGTGTATGCTGCCTTCATGGACTTGGAGAAAGCTTATGACAGAATAGATAGGCAAGGTATGTGGAAGGTATTGAGAATATATGGAGTGGAGGGGAAATTGTTGAGTGCTGTGAAGAGTATGTACGAGGGAGCTAGGGCTATGGTGGGAATGGATGGTTAGCTGAGTGAGTTCTTTGATCTCAATGTGGGACTGAAACAGGGGTGTGTGATGTCTCCATGGCTGTTTAATATATATATGGATGGGGTTGTAAAGGAGGTGCAGGGTAGGGCAGTGGATGTGGGGGTGGCCCTAATGAATGAGGGTGAGATTTGGAAGCTTCCGGTGTTGCTGTTTGCTGATGATACAGTATTGTTGAGTGAAGATGAATGGGAGTTGCAAGGTTTGGTGAATGAATTTGGGACAGTGTGTAGGAGGAGGAAGCTGAAAGTTAATGTAAACAAAAGTAAAGTTATGGTGTTTGAGAGGAATGAAGTCACAGAGTGTGCAGTGAGATTGGATGGTGAGGATATGGAGAATGTGAGTGCATTCAAGTACTTGGGTAGTGTGATGAGTAAGGATGGAACTTTGGGGGATGAAGTACGTGAAAGGGTACAGCAGGGAAGAAAGGTTGTTGGTACACTGAAAGCAGTGATGAGAAATAGGGAGGTGAGTATGGAAGTTAAGAAGTCACTGCATGATGGTATTGTGATCCCTACCCTGACGTATGGAAGCGAGGCGTGGACCTTGCAAGAGGGGAACAAGTCAAGAGTGAGAGCAGTGGAAATGAGTTACTTGAGAGGAGCATGTGGAGTGACGTGGAGGGACAGGTTGACGAATGAAGAAGTGAAGGAACGTTGTGGGGTGGATGTGGATGTGGTTGAAAAAATTAGGAGAAATACACTGAGGTGGTTTGGACATGTGGAGAGAATGGAGAATGAAAGACTGACTAAGAGGGTGTATGTAGGTGAGGTGGAGGGAGGGAGAGGGAGAGGTAGACCGAGGATGAGGTGGAGGGATGGAGTTGAGAGGTATATGAGGGAGGGGGGGGTGAGTTGGGGGGAGGGGAGTCAAATGGTGGGTGACAGAGTGACTTGGAGGCATTTTGTCTGCGGCCACCCTTTGCGGGATTAGGGCGTCGGGCTATAGATAGATATAAAGTAATCCCCCTAATATCCGAACATCCTCACTAACCGGACATAATCGTCCTGGGATCCAATATTCCCAAAATGGGCCAAAAACCGCAAAAAATTTGAAAAAAGTCTGACTTTTTTCCCACCCGTAATTTGAAATTGCCACCTGGCGCCGAACAGCTGTTAAACCATGGTCCCTTCACCCCTTCCTTCCTCCCCCCTCCCCTGTCAGGGTTACCATTTGGTATTTTTCATTACCAAGTGTGGCCCAATTTGGTAATGAAAAATTCGTTTGGTAATGAATCAGAATAATGCATTACCAAATGGATTTTTCACATGCATGAGGATACACAGGATGGAGATGGTGGATTGTTTGCGCTCTCTGATTAATCTGCTACCCTACATAGTGTGAAAATAATGAACGTGGTGTTAATTATAAGGAGAGTGATTACATGTATTTCCACTTGTATATATAATTAGTGAAGAATAAATGCTAGCTTTAAGAATTTGGTAATGAAAAGTTAAATTTGGTAATGAAAGTTGAGGAGATTGGTAATGTGGCTGTTGCGATATGGCAACTTTGTTACCCCGCCATCATCAACAGTCACAGCCTAACTCCGATCGAGAGCAGATGCTCATAGCAGTGCAAGCCACAGGTGCTTATTTTTTGTGAATAAACAGTGAATAAACTGCAATACCTCGCCACTAGAACACACAGGAATTTACAGTGTTGTGCATTGTTAAGAAATTAGAGTTTAGAGTGCAAACTCGACTGCAAACTGGCGGTTCAAACCAGTCCAGGAGCCAGGGACTTGTAAGTACCCAGAATGTTTAATGTTCTATAAACTCACCTCTGAAACCTCATTTTATGGTTCTTTTGCATTTATTTCAGTCTTTTATGTCCCTTATTGGTGTGATTTGGGTCTTAAATAGGTGCAATGCATGTCCAGAGGGAGTTGTATAGGTGTTTCTCTGAGTTAGGGTCCATATGTACAAGTCCATAAGCTGGGGCCCAATATCCGGACAGGACCACTATCCGGACCTGCCTATGGCTCTATTACGTCGGATATTGGAGGGATTACTGTATATATATAATTTTATTTAAATTGAAACAAAACGGAGCTCACTGGGTTCGGATGTGTGGTTGCAATTTCATTTTAGTAAAAATGCTACTTACCATAACAAAATATTCTTTGTGCCTGTAGCTCCATTTGTGGAAAATATTAAATACAGTAAAATCTCAAATTTCGACAATTCAGAATTCGATGAATCAAATTTCGATGCATTTTGGAGTGGTCTGCCTACCTTACTTTTCGATGCAAATTCGCGAATTTTTATGCTGTCAGGGCCAGACTCCAACCAAAACAAGCAAAGATAATATGTTGGATGCGAACCAAAATGCTAGAAGTGAAGAAAAATTATAAGAAAAAGTATGAACCTAACCTAATATTGTCTGTAACATGTGCTCTCATGGCCAGACTCCAACCAAAACAAGCAAAGATGATATTTTTGATGTCAACCAAAATGCTAGAAGTGAAGGAAAATTATAAGAAATAGTATGAGCCTAACCATATGTGGACATGCATTTCACTGCAATTTAGTTGTATGTATTTTCTTTGTATTTTCATCGCAACTTACCTGTTTCAAAATGGCAAGCAAGAGTGGTTCTTTGGGTAGCAGTGGTGATGTACGAGAGCAGCCTGGCACCTCTAAATCTTTGCAGCCCAAGGAGAAATGGCAGTACAGGAAAGGGCAGAAATACACCAAATATACACCTGCTGACAGTATGGCAATACAATGCAGAAGTACAGTTACTTAACCACAATTATAGTTCATAAAGTTTACAGGGGGTGTGGGCAAAAAATCATGATTTTAGGTAGTTAGGTTTGGAGGCCCCAGACAACTAATTTTTCTCATGAGAAGTTCAGTTTAAATTTCGATGTTTTGAATTTAGATGCAGTTTTTGGGTACACATGTCCATCGAAATTTGAGATTTTACTGTATTTGCATAAATATGCACTCAGTTGGGCATGTGGTGCCAGCCTGTCTCCTTTGAGTTACGCAACTTAAATGGCTAGTCGCCTGCTTTCGGTTCTGCTGATTTGTCAGTGCACCTTACTCTCACTTTTACAGTTCATAATGCCTGTAACTGAACAAGCATTAAGTCCAGATGAGACAGACCTATGGTGGAATATGTATAGAGGAACCTTATTTTTAATAATTAAAATCAAGTGAACATAACTGGTTGTACAATAGAACGTTGATTTAACACGAGATAGGTTGCTCAAGAGGTTGCCTAAAATAGATTTTTTACAGTAGAACATTGATTTAACACAAGAGAGGTTTCTCAAGAGGTTTCCTAAAATCAGAGTCATTCAAATCAAAGTTTTGTTTTATTGAAATAAAATAGTTTGGTACCTGGGAGAAACAGAGAATAGTGAAAATGCTTTTATTAACTAGTAATTACGAAAAGTATTATTCAGAATAATGAATTAGCATCAGTCACTCCTGCATTGAAGTTGGGAGGTGAAGGTATATTAACTTCATGATATGTATGAGTACACTGCCATCTGCCTCATGCCACTTACAGTGCCTCACGCCACTTGCACCACCTCATGTCACTCATGCTGCCCCGACATTACTCGTGCTGCGTCATGTCACTCGTGCTGCGTCATGTCACTCGTGCTGCCTTATGTCACTCGCTCTGCCTTGTGTTGCTCGCTCCGCCTCACATCACTCGTGCCCTCCCTCTGCTCCAAACTGGCACCCAACACTTGAAACGCCATTGCCACGTTGCAGAGCATCCGGCACCTTGATTTGCTGCTACAGTGTAATCAGTTGCCTTCATTTCTTCGTATTTGGAGTAGCTAATGAAGAAATGACTGGCCTCTTGGACATGCAGTAAAACCTCACGAGAACAGACTAATTGGGGCCCAAGCAATTTCGAAAAAAGTGAAACTCCAAAAAGAGCAACGTTTGGACTTCCCCCACCAAGATATTTTCATACTATTCATGAAAAGCAATTGGGCCACTGTCCTGTTCACCCCACCAGTTCCTTCTAACTCGGGTCAATATCCCATTTGTCTCTTCACTTTTCTCAGATGCCACTATAAATAATTTATTGCATAACAGTATAATTTTAGCGAGGTTTAGACTCGATAAAGGCCATATGTAACACAGACAGGAAGATATTTTCACACATGAAAAGTGTCTTTACCACAATCCTGCTCCACCCCACAAGTTCCTTCTAACTTGTGGCAATGTCCCATCTGCATCTTAACTTTTCAAAAATGCCACTAAAAATACTTTGTTGCATAACACAGAATAAACTTAGCAGGGTTTAGACTCGATAAAGGTCATATATAACACACACAAGAAGATATTTGCATTTATGAAAAGCATCATGGCCACCATCCTGGTTCAACCCCCACCAGTTCCTTCTAACTTTTGGTAGCGTCCCATTTGCCTCTTAACTTTTCTCAAATGCCACTATAAATAATTTATTGCATAACACAGTAAAATTTAAGCAAGGCATGGACACAATTAAATTCATAATAAAAAATATATTTTCTTACGTAACCATTCCGACTCACTTGGCTCACCCTACTCCACCCTCCCACCATGCCGAGTGTTTTTCATCATTCAGCACTTGATGAAGGATCCTTCAGAGCAAATACAGTGGTTCAAAATCATTACCCATTATCTTCAGGGTCATCGTCAATGAACAGTGAATCATCCTCTTGAATGTCTTTATGCCCCAGTCACACTGCAGGTACGACTTGTCGCAAACCTGAAAATCGTGAACCCAGTCCCCGACCACAGAGGTCTCCGAGCAGTCGTGCCACTGATCGGCCACTGGTGGTCGTCCAGTGTCCGTCCAGCGGGCGGCCGAATGGAGACCATGGCCAGGCACACACAGGTCAAGACACCGACGGGTGGCCAGCCGGACTGCTTCCTGTCGCAGTTTAGACCGGGACATCTAGGTTGCCACTAGACCGACACCGGCTGCAGATTGGCCGGTGGCTGGTCTCGGTCCAGCCCACCACCTGTTGCTCGACCAATCGCCAGCTGGACGGTGGCCGGACTTCAACCACCACCCCGGACATGAGGCTTGTGGCCGGCGGCCGCTGCAGTCCAGTCGTCACCTTGACGGAGTGTGGATGGCCACCGCACAGAGCGGGCGGCGACCAGCCTCCGTCCGGATGGCAACCACTGTTTAAAAATCAGGTGTCGCTGACCGGTCGCAGTCCGTAAGCCGGCCAGATGCAGTCCGGCCACCCACTGGGTGGCTTCCATGCCACAACAACGGTGGTCGCGGGGAGGTTTTTCGTGCTGCACGAAAAACCTCGCTACGACTTTTTGGTTGCCATGGTGGCCGAGACATATGAAGACCGGTCGTAAACCTCACCAAAACCACCCACAACTTGCAGGTCGCGGGTGGTTTGGGATTAGTCGTACCTGCTGTGTGACTGGGGCCTTACTGGCAGCTGAATAATGGACAGGAATTAGAGATGTATCTTCTACCTTGCGTGCCATGTGGTGTACTTAATTTTAATCGTTTTTCAAATACTGTACTGTACACTTTATACACCATATTTTTTATAATCTTACAAAGGAAAGATGTTTACTTTCTGTATATTTCACTTATTATTCGTCACCCTCGAGCAGTGTATCAGGGACTTCTGGGGAAATGATGTGGGTTGACTGAGGCAGAGCACAGGGAAACAGTAGTAACGCTGCCAGCCCGCCACCAACCGACATACGAATACACAAACCACTCGCCGTGGGATTAATGCTTGGTGTCTTGAATTTATATTAATATTATTGCAGACCCCTTCTCTAATTCTTTAGCATTTAGAAAGTACTTTATAAGTATAACTTAATTTTAAACACTTTTCAAATACTGTACTGTACACTTTATGCATCTTATTATTTACGATCTTACAAACTGATGTTCACTTTGTGTAATTCACTTGTCACTCGTCATCCTCGAGCAGTATATCAGGGACTTTCAGGGAAATGTTAAGTGTTGACTGAGGCCAGAGCACGGGGGAACAATAGCGACGCTGCCAGCCCACCACCAACCGACGCACGAACACACAAACTGCGCGGACAATAAGGCCGCCCTGAGCTGAGGTTTGGCAGTTTGGACCGCTTCTAGCATTTTCGGAATTTTCCCGATATATTAGAAATTATTCCAGTCAGGTCCCCAACTCCAAAAAAGGCAAATTCCTGTCTTTTGATGTCTGTTGTAGTGAGGTCATACTGTAGTGACGGTGGTTGATGCACTTGTGGTGGTAATGGTGGGGGAGAGTAAGTCACACAGCACTGTCCATCCACTCACTAGAGAAACAACATGTGAACTGGGAATGCTTTGTGGCAGAGTTGCCATGAAATCCACTCTGGTTGTGATGTCATTATTCCACACATTTTCATCTTGTATTCAGGATGACAGAGGATGTTTTGTTGGTACAAATGAAATAAAATCTGGCATACTGTGAATATGAGAAAAGAGGATATTTATAATGATGTCATACCTACAGTAAAACTTCGATATCATGGACTTCAGTATACTGGAATTTGCTTTTATCGGAGTCAAGGAACCAACCAGATTAACTTCTTATGTATCGAGAAAAGTCTGAGGGTGACGAGTGGTAAGTGAAATATACAAAGTGAACATCTTTAGTTTGTAAGATCATAAATAATAAGGTTTATGAAGGGTACAGTGCAGTGTTTGAAAAATGTTTATAATTAAGTTGTAGCAATAAAGTATTTTCTAAGTGCTTCCCCTCTCCCTAGGTTAGAAACAAGCACGTCTGAATGTAGATGTGGGGGTGTACGCAGCTCTCCCTGTCCTCTCTCCATCCCCTCTCTTCTCCACCCATCCCAGCTATGGGAGCTTTTGCCCGTGTACCAAGAAAAAATTCGATGACCAAATTTGCCTTAGAAATTGGTTATATTGGTATAAATTCTATGCCATCATCTTTGGTGGTGTTTATACTACAAGATTAGCTAATAAAAACACACAAAGCTGATGAATAAAAGTACAGAAATGCAGTGAGATTAAGACTTGTTCAAATGTAAATACAGTAAAAGTCCTATTATTCGGCATCTATGGGACCGGACTGATGCCGAGAAATTGGATTTTCCAAATAATAAAAAAAAAAAACTACACAGTACCTTAAATGTATTGGTGAACAGTGTCATCACCACTTATGGTATTACAATTGTGTTAGGAGAGAGGACTGTATATTATACAGTCCTGTACTGTAATCAATACAGTATTATACCTGAATCAGAAATATATATATATATATATATATATATATATAGTAATCCCCGTACTATCCGGACGCCCACTTTTCGCACACCCCACTTACCGGACATTGTGGGCCTGGACCTTCAGAACCCAAAAATGGCCAAGAAAAAGAAAAAAAATTCCCCCTAAATCTGAATTTTTTCCCACCTGTAATTTGAAATTGGCGCTCGGCGCCGAACAGCTGTTTACGCCACGGCCCCCTCACCCCTTCCTTCCTCCCCCTCCCCCCCTCCCCTATCAGGGTTACCATTTGGTGTTTTTCATTACCAAATGTGGGCCAATTTGGTAATGAAAAATTTGTTTGGTAATGAATCAGAATAATGCATTACAAAACAGATTTTTCACATGTATGAGGATACACAGGATGGAGATGGTGGATTGCTTGCTCTCTCATTAATCTGCTAGCCTACATAGCATAAAAATAATCAACATGCTATTAATTATATGGAGAGAGATTACATGTATTTCCGCTTGTATATATAATTAGTGAAGAATAAATGCTAGCTTTACGAATTTGATAATGAAAAGTTAAATTTGGTAGGTTAGTGTCCCACCCCGTAAAAAGAACTAACTAAACAAGGAAATAAAATGCCACGGACCAGGACAGACCATACATTGACGACTAAGGAACAGACAAAGGACATTCTGAGGGTGGGGACATGGAATGTGAGAGGAGTGAATGATGAAGTGAAAGAGAGAGAGATTGTTCAGGTGCTTGAGGATGCAAGAGTGGATATATGTGAATTGACTGAAACTAAATGGTAGGGTGAAAGGGTGAGAGAATGGGAATATGGTTTAGGTATATGTGCGGGAGTTAATGAGAGTGAGAGGGCAAGAGAGGGAGTATGTCTGATGATATGCAAGAAGTGGAAGGAGAATATAAGAGAGTAAGGAACAGTGGGTGCAAGGATTGTATGGGTGAGGATGAAAGTAGGTATACAAGTGTGGGCGATTGTATGTGCGCATGCACCGACAGAGGACCAAATGGCAAGAGTGAAAGATGAGTTTTGGGCGAGTGTAGAAGCATGTACGGATAAATTTGAGAGGAGCGAGAGAGTGCTTTTGATTGGAGACATGAATGGCAATGTTGGGAATGTACGAGTGGATGGAGTTGTTGGTCAGTGGGGTGTGCCAGCTGAAGTAGATGGGAATGTTAGTGCTTTGGTGAACATCTGTGCTGGTAAGGGGTTGGCAGTAGCTGACACCTACTTTCAGCATAAGAGGATCCACAGGTATACATGGAGAGTAATGAGGAGGATGGATGGTGAACTTGTTGAACAAAAGGCAATGATAGACTACGTGTGTGTGGATGAGCGAATGAGAAGACAAGTGTTGGATGCAAGAGTGTCGAGAGGGTGGGGGCATGGAGTCTCGGACCATCACTTAGTGATGGCCAAGATATTCGTAAAGTTGCAAAGAAAATGGTTGAAGAGACGAAGGGGAAGCCAGGAGGAAACAGCTCTTGTGAGAGTAGTGGAGACGTTGCAAGATGGTGAGAAAATGGCATAGTATAAGAGCATAGTGGAAGAAAGATTGTGAAGATATGAGTTAGAGCAGATGGAAGGGATGGAACACATATGTAAGATATTCACAGAAGAGATAGGCGCAGCTGTGAGGTGGTTTGTGGAGTGAGGAGGAGATGCAGAGGTGTGCAGGGGACAGCATGGTGGAATGATGAGGTGAAACGAGCTGTGGAACAAAAGAAGAAGGCATATAGTGAATGGTTAGCGAGTAGAGGTAGGGGAGAAGATGAGAGAGAGAAGAGAGAGGTATATGTGAGCAGGAGAAGGGAGGTGAAGAGACTGGTGAAGGAGAGTAAGAAGAAAGTGGATGAAGAATTTGGGAGGAATCTGAGTGTGAAATGGAGGGAGAGTAAGAAATTGTTTTGGAAGGAGGTAAAGAAAGTAAGGCAGTGTGAAAGGGGAAGTAGTAGGGGAGTGAAAGATAGGAATAATAGATTGTTAATGGAGAAGAAAGAGAAATTGAGGAGATGGAAGGAGCACTTTGAGGATTTATTGAATGTAGAGAGTGAGAGCAGTTCGAGTATAAGTGGTTGGGGAATGGCTGGGAGAAGAAGAGATGAGAGGAGGGAGGAAGAGATCAGTAGGGTGGAAGTAGTGGAAGCATTGAAGAAGATAAAGATGGGAAAGGCCCCAGGTGTTAAAGCTTTGTAGCCAACATTTTTATATATGTAACTCTTAATTCTTGTAATAGGTGAGTCTTGAGTTAATTGAAGAGCAGGAGGAGTTAAAGATGAATACAGGGAGTTGATCTTGATTTATTATCTTCAGAGAAAGTCTAAGTTGAGCAGCATATGTATTACAGAGACTTAATATACTAAGTAAGTCTAGTTGGACCCCTCTTCTTATTCACACTCTCCACTTACTGTCGATTCTAAGGCTAACCTCCTTCTGACCTCAGCTTTCTAGATTCCTATTTTAGCAGGGGTTGTGTCACGTGGAATATACTGATGTGAAGTTTCTAGAAGCCTGTGTGTGAGTATGTGTGTATGGTCACGAGGCACTGCTCGTGTGCCTATCAAACATTTCTTGAGTTAGAGTGTGTAAGCATGTTTACCATTGCTCGTTTCTCACTGACACACTACCTATCTCATCCCCTGTCTTGCTGCTTCTATCTGTCTATCTATCTATCTATCTATCTATTATGATTTGTAATTATAATATGGAGTCCTGACATTGCTCGGTCACGTAGTTGGTGGTCCTCCGACAGCAATCATCGTCGACATATGCTAATCTGTTAATACATAATAGTCTTCTTCTTCAATCTTAAGACATAATATTGATTATAATATTGTATAGGTACAATATTGTAATGATTCAGTAATATTACATTTTAAACAAGTTGTATACATAATTGAATATGGTTAAATTGGTTATTGTATTACATTTTGTAAAATGTGTATGTATAATAGTAAAATGCATATATGCAAAAAAAAAAATAGTTCAAAGTTAAGATTATGGTAAGAGTTATTAATATTTCATATTGAGATAATGAGGCGGTTTGTGGAGTGAGGAGGAGATGCAAGGGTGTGCAAGGGACAGCATGGTGGAATGATGAGGTGAAACGAGCTGTGGAACGAAAGAAGAAGGCATATAGTGAATGGTTAGCGAGTAGAGGTAGGGGAGAAGATGAGAGAGAGAAGAGAGAGGTATATGTGAGCAGGAGAAGGGAGGTTAAGAGGCTGGTGAAGGAGAGTAAGAAGAAAGTGGATGAAGAGTTTGGGAGGAATCTGAGTGTGAAATGGAGGGAGGGTAAGAAATTGTTTTGGAAGGAGGTAAAGAAAGTAAGGCAGTGTGAAAGGGAAAATAGTAGGAGAGTGAAAGATAGGAATAATAGATTGTTGATGGAGAAGAGAGAGAAATTGAGGAGATGGAAAGAGCACTTTGAGGATTTGTTGAATGTAGAGAGTGAGAGCAGTGCTAGTATAAGTGGTTGGGGAATGGCTGGGAGAAGAAGAGATGAGAGGAGGGAGGAAGAGATCAGTAGGGCAGAAGTAGTGGAAGCGATGAAGAAGATTAAGTTGGGAAAGGCCCCAGGAATTGATGGAGTGTGTGGTGAAATGCTTAGGTATGGGGGTGAGATTGTTGCGGAGTGGATGTGGAAGTTGTGTAGATTGGCTTGGGAAAAGGGAAGGGTTCCAGAGGACTGGAAATCAGGTATAATTGTTCCTTTATACAAAGGAAAAGGGGAGAGAGAAGTATGTGGTAACCATAGGGGTATTTGCCTTCTTAGTGTGACTGGTAAAATATATGGTAGAATACTCATTGACAGAGGAGCTAGTTGGAGAAGAACAAGGGGGATTTAGGAAGGGAAAAGGGTGTGTAGATCAGATATTTGTTCTGAGATGTTTAGTGAAGAAGTATCTAGCGAAGGGAAGGAAAGTGTATGCTGCCTTCATGGACTTGGAGAAAGCTTATGACAGAATAGATAAGCAAGGTATGTGGAAGGTATTAAGAATATATGGAGTGGAGGGGAAATTGTTGAGTGCTGTGAAGAGTATGTACGAGGGAGCTAGGGCTACGGTGCGAGTGGATGGTGAGCTAAGTGAGTTCTTTGATCTCAGTGTGGGAGTGAAACAGGGTTGTGTGATGTCTCCATGGCTGTTTAATATATACATGGATGGGGTTGTAAAGGAGGTGCAAGGTAGGGCAGTGGATGTGGGGGTGGCTCTAATGAATGAGGGTGAGATTTGGAAGATTCCGGTGTTGCTGTTTGCTGATGATACAGTATTGTTGAATGAAGATGAATGGGAGTTGCAAGGATTGGTGAATGAATTTGGGACAGTGTGTAGGGGAAGGAATCTGAAAGTTAATGTAAACAAAAGTAAAATTATGGTGTTTGAGAGGGATGAAGTCACAGTGTGTGCAGTGAGGTTGGATGGTGAGGAAATTGAGAATGTGAGTGCATTCAAGTACTTGGGTAGTGTGATGAGTGAGGATGGAACTTTGGGGGATGAAGTGCATGAAAGGGTACAGCAGGGAAGGAAGGTTGTTGGTACACTGAAAGCAGTGATGAGAAATATGGAGGTGAGTATGGAAGTTAAGAAGTCACTGCATGATAGTATTGTGATCCCTACCCTGACGTAGGGAAGCGAGGCGTGGACCTTGCAAGAGGGGAACAAGTCAAGAGTGAGAGCAGTGGAAATGAGTTACTTGAGAGGAGCATGTGGAGTGACATGGAGGGACAGGTTGACGAATGAAGAAGTGAAGGAACCTTGTGGGGTGGATGTGGATGTGGTTGAGAAGATTAGGAGAAATACACTGAGGTGGTTCAGACATGTGAAGAGAATGGAGAATGAAAGACTGACTAAGAGGGTGTATGGAGGTGAGGTGGAGGGAGGAAGAGGGAGGGGTAGACCAAGGATGAGGTGGAAGGATGGAGTAGAGAGGTATATGAGGGAGGGGGGGGTGAGTTGGGGGGAGGGTAGTCAAATGGTGGGTGACAGAGCGACTTGGAGGCGTTTTGTCTGCGGCCACCCTTTGCGGGATTAAGGCATCGGGCTATAGATAGATAGATAGATGGATGGATAGAGATAATGATACTTTTATACTTCTATATCATGGGTCATTCTTCTTCTTTCTTTCCTTTTTTTTTTTCTTCTATATCATGGGTCATTCTTCTTTCTTTTTCTTTTTTTTTCTTTTTTTTATAATAAAATTAATACTACAGTAGGATCTCACCAATAATGATTTTGATGATAACGTTTTCAGCAATAACGGTAAGTTAGAATAGATACCCAATTTCTATAATAACGTTTGGATTCACTTGAATAACGGTTATTTCGTGAATGCCAAGTTGTTATAGTGCAAATATGTCCATATAAAGATGAGGAATGAAACATACAAATAAGAAAAGATGAAGGAAATTTGCTAAAAATGTGAGCAGTAGCAAGGAGGAGATGGAGGATCCTCCCCTCGCCACCTCCCCTGACTCGCCCACTGCCATCCCCTCCACCTCCACTGCCCTACCTGACTCTCAATCTGCCTCCCCCTCCACCTCCACAGCCCCACATGACTCACCTGCTCCCCCTGGCATACCTGCAACCCCTAACATAATGACTGTTGCTGCATTCTGGAAGAATTGTAACATTCAACAGCCCGTAAATTTCTTCGTCAAGCCAAGAATAATACAACATTGGTAACCATTAACCCCCCCCATCCCGACGTTTTCTGGGCAGTGGTACGCCCCAATCCTGACAATTTTAGACCTTTGTTTTTTTTTTTTTTTTTGCTCAAACATCCGCTTTTGGTGAGATACTAAGGAAAATCACAAAGAAAGTGGTCACCAGGGTCGATAAATGGCCCTAGCGGACGCAGGTGAGTTCCACCTGTACTCCCATTCTCTCACGGTAGTCTGGTCCTCTCACGTTTTCTATGGTTGCTTGGGCTATCTGAAATGATACTGTTTACGTACACTTTCATTTATTACAATGTTGAAAACATGTATAACAGAAGCATATTGGGTATTAAACAGAAAAACATGAGAAATAAGGAATGTACCACTGTGCGAACCTAGCGAAATCGGTCGATTATGTCACCGATGGATAACAAACATCGTTATTTCATCAGCTATTGTATTCTTTCAAGTTCCATATTACTTCCACAATGACATCATACCATTTTCTACTTTACATAATTGTTTGTACATATTTTGAGGCATTATGATAATAATTAGCATTTACCAAGTGAAATCATGTTCTGTCATTATTTCCTCAACTCAGAATCTAATTATTCACCTTTTATATTACTTCTAACATAACATATAACCCATTTACATGTTATACAATTGGTTTCATAGATGTTCATGCTTTACGAAAAGAATTAGCATAGAAATAGCGCTTATTTACCAAGTCACTTCATGTTCCCTCATGATTTCTTCAACTCAGAATCTATTTTTTCACCTTTTATATTACTTCTAACATAACATTTTACCCATTTACATGTTAAACAATTGCTTTCACTTTCTGCTGCCCTAACCATCCCCACACCACTAGTTCCTGCCCCTCTCCCCTTTCCTTTTCCCTTTCCCTTTCCCTTCCCTTTCCTTCCTTTCCCCACATCCTGGGGCTGTGGGGAGGAAGTAAGGGAATATTGGGGGTCGAATGAAGTGCTAGGGAGTGGCTGCTCCTCCCCTCCACGCCACACACGAACACCACGTGCACGTGTTGCCTCCCCCACACCACTCTCGCTTTCACGCATCTCTCTTCGCTCTCCCGCCCCACCACTTTCACTTTCTGCTGCCCTAACCATTCCCACACCACTACTTCCTGCCACAGAACACATAGGAGGACCATACCTGTGGAACAGTGGCGATGTTACCTCTGTCCCACGTGGCGATATCTTCTCCTTCCCCAGCCATGAAGATACGCCAGGTCCTGCTTCATCGTCATCGTCATCGTCATCGTCCTCATCCTCATCCGATTCTCTGTGTTGTGGTTGGCTAGGTGTCAGGGATGCAGCACATGGTGCAGGCTGGCTGTCCCTTGCCTTTCGGTACGTGATGTATTTCACTTTCCTTGGGGAAGGGACCTCCTCATCACTGCTGCTGGTAACCTCATCAGGCTGCACGTAATCCTTGTCAAGGGTGTCGTCATCCAGTGTGGAATCACTGTCACCTGTAAAGGCATCCAGGGCGGCTTGTATCTCCTCCTCTGACAGACCACGACGCGCCATGTCTGACCTTGGTGACTGCTGAGAGGTGAGTGGACGAGACAAGGGGCAGGCGGGGTCACGCTGAGTCTAGGAGCTTGCCCGCCTGGCGGCGAGTAGGTGAGGCTTGCGTAGGCGGGCGAACTGAAAATCAGGCGCGAAATTTGAAAATTGTGAAAATTATGCACCTTGCAATGTTGCCGTGTTAATTTACGTCTCCGGGATATGAGTGCATATCACGTGAGGACGTGAATTCACGTCTACGGGACGGGGCGGGTTAAACATGCCTGGTCGGCACTCCAGCCACAACTCAAGTCTGCTGAGACAGAGAGAGAGCAGCCATCAGAATTAATGACTAATGATTGGACTTGTAAATCAGATTTCAAGAAAATACCAGAAACAGTATCACGATCGAGTGAATGCCCACCATCAGTCACTCATCGCTCACTTTCTTTCATAAAGCTAGCCAGCCGAGGAAGAACAACAGAGAAGGGTTGAATAGATGATGACATTGGGGACTTTTCTGAAGATTTTGACTTTATGGGGTTTGATGAAGTGTTGATGGAAGTGGGTGACCCTGGCGTGAGAGGCAGGAGTGGGGATGAGGCCAGCAGGGGGTCAGGGGGTACGATGCAGTAGCATCCATAACACAAGCCTCGAAACAATCATCATACCAAACACCTCATAACTCCATTAAGGTGAATTTTATATTACTCATGATGATTTAATAACTAATCTTATTATTTCTGCTAAAAAATAGTAGTGATAGGAGGACTCCAGGTGGGAAAAGTGGATAAAAGTCCTGGAGTGGTGGCACCAATAAACCCTTTATACATGTATTTTAATCTCACTCAAATAACATTTTTGCTAATAACGGCATTTTTCTGGCACCAATTAGGCGTTATTGGTGAGATCCTACTGTATATACAAAATATATACACTTCATACAGGGGGGTTGGCTTGGATGCTATTCTATCCCCACTAAATACTGACTCCAAATTTGCAATTCTTGCATGCATTCTGTGCATTGCAAACAACACTACTGCAAATACAATACAGAAGATTATAAAGACAGTAGGTGCTGGGCTATACACATAATATGGGTTGAACATACTCAAACTCAGATCTTCCCAGGGCTTCATTGTTTTATTGATCAGTTGCATAGTTTCACACTTAGGTGAGGTCAACTTAATACTTTTGCTCGTGTTTAAGTCCATATCAGGCAGTGGGTGGAAATGTGTATGTGTATGATTGAGAATGGCGTAGTGATGGATGGTGGATAAAGTGGACATGGATGGTGTAAATACCGCACAGTAGTCTGGTGCTATGTATAATCCTGATGCTGAAGTATGAGATGGTGGTATATCTGGACAGACTATTTAAACTAATGTGTTAAGAGTAAATAAAAAAACTGCGAGTGTCCGATGCATTGATGGTGTACAAGCTTATCTGGAGCAAAAGTGAAATTGCAATGATTATGAATATTGAGATTTCCTATGATAGCCATTTCACAAGGGACTGTATCAGTAGGCTGAAACTTGAAAATGTACACAGGACAAAGGTGAACAGCATGTAAGGATGTGCGGCACTTTCGTTCAATCGTTGATTCACTTGCGAAAGTGACAGTGTTCTGTCTCTTGGAGACCATGATGAGTTCGGTGTCTGTGTTGATGTTGATGATGACCAAAGTGTTATTATTCTTAGAAGGGAAGGGGTGTATTTGGTATACTGTGAACAGGTCATCAGTTATGAATGGTACATGAATTACTACTGATGTTGGTGTTAGTGTGGCTTCTAAATATGGATAATATTGCATGAATTCCCTACTTTGGAACAAGGGCTTCAATTTATGTTTATGTATGCCTTGACTAATTATCTGACGTAGCTCATGAACTGGAAGTAAGTCTATTGTGATCTTGCCATCACCGGCATTCAAAATTCCTTGCATAAGTGCCCTGTAACAAACTCTAGTGTTGTCTAACTGGAGAAGAATTGTGTCAATGTGTTCCGTGATGATGGAGAAGTGTTGGAAAAGTGTTATGTTACCTTCCATGTCATTTATTGTATGTACACTTTCGAGATCTATGTTTTTCACCATTTTCAGATTTTTCACAATTGTCTTCATTGCTGAGTTATGTCCTGTGATGAATTTATCTTGGTATGTTAGTACCTGAGCTATTTTATTAAATTTGTTGTTTATTTCTTTAAGGTCTTCCTCTGTAGCCAATCCAAAGATATTCCCAAGAACTGCGCCACCCAGGTCGAACAAACTGTGCTTTTGGCGAGTACGTGTGATGTTGTTCTTGTCGCTCAATACCTCCGTTCCATGAGATGGGAGATCTTGGATCATGATGAGCATAGTTGACTTAGCCTGTTCTATTTTCAATTTTGCTAACTTCACTATTTCATCCACTTCCTTTGTGTTATGTGCTTGTGAAACATAGCCTCCTATCATGAAGTCCAGGGTTCTTATTGATCTTCCGATATTTTCTAGATAAGAAGGTAATTCATATAAGTAATCCAGACTTATTTCAGTACTCATGACATCTTTCACGATTGACGTCGTGGCCGTTGGAGCTATGAGGCATGCTTGCCGTACTATGTGTTGGTGGTCTAAGTGCCCATATCCTCTTGCTATGTAGAGGAGAATCCATAGCATAAGTCCCTTCATAGCTACCTACTGACAAAAAAAATCTATTAATTTTCTATTATGGTTATGCTGTGGTCGATGATAGTGATGATGTGCATTACGGTTGGCTAACGTAGAACAATAACTTGATTGTTATTTCATTTATAGAAGGAGTTTAAATCGATATTTAAATCTCGTAAATGATGTACTGTAGATTTTATTGGAACAGTTGCACCAATGTTTGATTGTTTGGTATATGACCTTAATTTATTTTTGTAATTATTGTTGTTTTCTTGATTGGTTTCATGAGTTACGTTCGCTTGTTCGGTGGTATCCGGGGCTGAATAATTATTGGATAGCTCCCTTGAAACTCATTTTAAATGATCAATATGAACTTGTTTTTCTTCGCCACTTGACAGTGACTTAATTAAAACTTTGCTTTTATGTTAATTACTCTGTATGGGCCTCAGATTTTGGGGATAATTTATTGTCTCTCATATGAATGATACCATAAACAATGTCTCCTAAGCTGATATGCGAATCTCTTGCCATTTTATTAAATGCCTCTGTCATTTCTTTCTTGGATATCGTCAATTGTTTTTTGACTCTTTTGTGTATGTCCTGGAATTCACTTAAACGGAGTTTAGAGTAATCATCGTAATTGTATATGGGCAGGCTGTCACCTTCTAGAGCTCATATGGTAGTTTTTTATCTGTCCCAAATATAATGAAATGTGGTGTGTCACCTATGAATTTATTTATAGATCCATTAATTGAGGCTTCTACTCTAGGAATCCAATCATCCCAGCTTGCATAATTTTCATTGAGCATGTGTCGTAGCACATCTAATACTTTTTTGTTTTCTCTCTCTACTAATCCATTAGATGCTGGGTGATAGGCTAAAACGTTAACCTTTTTGATGTTGTTTACATATTTCTTGTAGGATATCATTTATTATTTATTCTTAGTACCTTTGGGGTAGTAAAGCAACATATTACATTATCTATTATTGCCTTTGCTACTGTCTCTGCTGTTTTATCTTTAATTGGAGCTAAAATTACATAACGGGAAAAATGATCCGTTGCTACGAATAGGTATTGGTTATCATTGTATGATAATGGCATCTTCAGTAAATCAACAGCGACAGCATTCCATGGTTGATGTGGTACAGAGTAATTACCCATCGGTGCAGGTGTGATTGGGTATCTTTTGTGTTTTGCACATGATTCGCATATGTTTATATGATTGTTTATATCTTTTCATAATGAAGGCCAGTAATATAACAACTGGGCTTGTTTGAATGTCCTATCCTTTCCAGGATGTCCTGCATGTGGGCTGTCATGTATCATTCATAAAACCTGGGGTATCATGTCATTAGGTACTACCAATTGGTTAGTATTTCTTTGGCATTTTGGTTGTTTCGGGTTGATCTTGTATAAAGTATTATTGACTACAGTAATCCCTCTAATATCCGAACACCCAATATCCGAACATCCCCACTAACCGGACATAATTGTCCCGGGATCAGACATTCCCAAAATGGTCCGGGGGGGGGGGGAATTTTTCCCGCCCGTAATTTGAACTTGCCGTGCGCGGCGCGGGACAGCATTGTTGTGGCGCGTCATTCTTCCGACGTCCAATAGAGCGCCGCTGCATCCTCCCCACTTTCCGCCTGTATCTTGCCGCAAGTGCAGCTCATCGTTATGGCTGCCCACGTGCTCGCTTTTGTGGTGGTGCCTTACCTGCTGCAGGCACTCCTGCTGCTCTTGGGCCTCCTCTTAGTGTGTGTGATGATGTCCCCGCCACCTGAGAAGAGGAAGGATTGGTGTT
Source organism: Coenobita brevimanus (assembly GCF_032717465.1). Taxonomy (NCBI): domain Eukaryota; kingdom Metazoa; phylum Arthropoda; class Malacostraca; order Decapoda; family Coenobitidae; genus Coenobita; species Coenobita brevimanus. Next base: position 22,936,049 of record NC_137043.1, on the reverse strand, counting down.
GACTCTGGAGAAGAAACGGGAGATATTGGAAAAAGTAGATGCAGGGTGGTCTTCTTCCCGCATCCTCTGCGAGTTCAACCTGGCCCGATCTACTTTGTTCGATATTAAGAGATCCCGAAACAAACTCATGCAGTACACGGCTGACTTCTCGTCTAGAAGCAAACGCGATGTGGAGAGGAGGTGATGTTTACTCCCAAGTTTGCTGAAATCGACTGCTCCACGTTGATTTGGTATTGACAGCAAAGTGCAGCTGGTGTGATGGTACGTGGAACGGAGCTGAAGGCTGCTGCTGAGAAGTTCGCCAGGCTTCGCAACGCCCTAGACTTCAAGGCATCCGAGGGTTGGCTCTTTGCGTTCAAGTTACGGCATGGCCTTACCAACCGTAAAGCTCATGGTGAAACGTTGGACGCTAACGAGGATGGAGTTGATGAGTTTTGGCACAAGGTGAAGGGCTTGATCGACAGGGAGGGCCTCACTCTCGGTCAAGTCTACAACGCTGACGAAACTGGTCTATTCTATCGCTCGCTGCCAACGAACACTCTAGCCAAGGAGACGGAGAAGCGTGTACCTGGCCGCAAGCTCTCCAAGGAACGGATATCTGCTTTGTGTTGTGCCAATGCTAACGGCATGCACCGGCTTAAGCCCGTTGTTGTTGGCCGTGCAAAGCAGCCTCGGTGTCTTCGTGGGGTGATGGATGTCCTTCCTGTTGTCTGGTACAATTCTTTGAAGGCATGGTTTACAGCCATGATCTTCAAAGACTGGTTCCACCGCCACTTCGTCAAGGAGGTCATCAATTACCAGATAAAGACACTGGGAATCCCGCGCGACCAGGTAAAGGCCCTCCTTCTCCTCGACAATGCACCTGCCCACCCGTGCGACAAGGACTTGGTTGCTGAGAATGGCCGGATTAGGTGCATGTTTCTGCCACCTAATACGACTACTCTCCTCCAACCAATGGACCAAGGAGTGATCGTGGCAACAAAGCGCCTATACTGACGGAAGTTCCTGGACGAGGTGATGGTTGTTCTCGAGGACGAGGACGAGCGCAGGGAAGAATGGGACACACGAGGCCAGCGGACTTTGGAAAACCTTCGCCGCTACATCATCAAGTCTGCACTCTACAACTGGGCTAGTGCATGGAAGGAAGTCCCTGTCAAGACTCTGGAAAATGGTTGGTCTTGTCTGCTTCTCGGAACGGATGTGGAGTACAGTTTTCTAGGGTTTGACGTGGATGACTTCCATGCACGTCTACGTACGCACGGCGACGATGTTGATGTGGACGATGTTCGTGAGTGGTTGGATGACGACGAGGGCGATCCTGGGTATCAGACATTGTCTGATATCGAGATCGCGTCATCAGTTGCAGGTGTCAGTACTGAGCTTGAAGAGTCCGACGATGATGCGGACTCCTCTCAGCAGGACACTACTCCAGCCATCCCCAAACTGATCGCACTCCAGGAACACCTAGAGTTCGTCCTAGACTACCTGGAACACCCAGTCTGCGACAGGGAGATGGGGCCCTTGGGACTTGTTGAGGAAGTGCGTGCTTTCAGGCAGCGCATCATCAATCGTCAGAATCGTCGGTCATTGCATCAATCAACCATTGACAGTTTTTTCAGGCCCATGACCCCCGCTGTGCCCAGCCCTGGCTCCACTCCGTTGCCTCCCCAAGACAGGCCCTCATGCTCCAAGCCACAGCCCAGCACATCAGCCACGGTGGAGTCACCGCTCGACGTGAGTTTGCGTCTGTCTTCAGAGTCGTCTGCAATGGGTACGCCATCACCACAACCCAGCGACGCACCCCTAGGTCACCTGCCAGTGATACTCTCGGACTCTGACAGTGAATAAACAGCAAGAACTTCTCCACTAGACCACACGGGAATTTAGAGTGTTGTGCAGTGAAAAAAACAGTGTGTTGTGTTAAGGATTTACAGTTGTGAGTGAAAAGACTAATTTGGAACAAAATTTAACGTAAATAGACTTGTTTGTTTTGGCTTTGGAAAATTATTAGAAGAATGGGAAAAGTTAAAGTGCAGAGTGCAACACTTAGTAAGTTACAATGGAGCATTAATTAGACAAGAGTGCGCACTGTGAAGAGAACGGACTTCTGAGTGCGATTGACTAAGTTCAGTGCAAGACTTGATGAACAGTGTACTGGAAGTGCTTCAGGAAATCCTTCTTACTGTCAGAGTCTGAGAGGAGGCGGTTATTCATCGAGGTGGCCATGGACTTGCTGTAAGTAGTCAGAATGTTTCATACTGTACTTTTTTCCATACTATACTTACCTCAAACACCTCATTTCACTCTTTAATGTCCTTTATTGGTGTGAATAAGGTGTTAGGAACTATGCATGTGCAGTAGGAAGGTGTTTTTCTGAGTTAGGCTAGGTTAGGGTCCATACGTACCAGTCCAGGAGCCAGTCACCAGAATGTTTAATATTGTATGAACCTACTTCTAAACCCTCATTTTATGCTTCTTTTGCATTTATTTCAGTCATTTATGTGCCTTATTGGTATGATTTGGGTCTTAAATAGGTGCTATGCATGTCCAGAGGGAGTTGTATAGGTGTTTCTCTGAGTTAGGGTCCATAAGTACAAGTCCATAAGCTGGGGCCCAATATCTGGACAGGACCAGTATCCGGACCTGCCTATGGCTCTGTTACGTCGGATATTGGAGGGATTACTGTGAATTGTTTGAGTGGTACATGCAGTTTGGGTAATTGTATGTCATCTTCACTTTCTAACTTGTATATATCTTTAGACCGTATTGGGTCAAGTCTTTGTGCTTTTGCGATATCATTATGGTTTGGGATGTCCCTTTTGAGATCTAATGCCGCGACCTGAATTGTGTTCAGGTTCCTAGATAATGCATCAGCTACTATATTCATTTTGCCTTGTATGTAGTGTATATTTACATTGTAGTTTTCGATTGTACATTTCCATCTTGCTTTCCTCCCAGAGAGGAGTTTTTCTTTAAACATACCCACTAGTGGTTTATGGTCGGTGAATAAGTGTATTTCGTAACCATATACCAAATCTCGAAACTTTTGTAATGCAAAAACCACTACAAGTGCCACTAAGTCTGTAGTGCAATAATTTTTCTCTGCTCCTTTTGTTTGTCTGCTGGCAAATGCAACTGGTTGATTCTTTCTTGTTTTATCTTCCTGCATCAGTACAGCCCCTTATCCTTTAACTGATGCATCTGTACAGATAATAAACGATTTTGTGATATCCGGATATGCCAAACAAGGTGCATTTGTTAGTTTAATTTTTAGTTTTTGTTCTTCTTCCCATTGGAATATAGCATCTTTTTTGAGTAGTTAATGTTAAAGCTTTGTAACATTTTTGTATATGTAACTCTTAATTCTTGTAATACGTGCGTCTTGAGTTAACCCCTTAAACGCGGCTGTGTACAGTCGTTTCCCCCCGAGTGGCGGGGTTGTATCGCGGTCTGAGTACCTGTAGGAAAATATTCGCCAAAAATCAGAGATTAACCCTAGAACATTATACTTGGTATGGCAGATAGTACTTACATTCAGCTTTCTCCAGAGACAGGTGTTGAGCCTTCGTGGACTACCCAAGGACTTGTGGAGACTTGCAAAGTTGGGTAACCAAATCTTCACTTTCACACCTCCAGCAACCCGGTTTCCCCTCTACCACAGCCTCATTCTGTCACAGTAAACTTTATACTGCAACATAAAGGTAGTTAGGATTCCGTATTTGTACAATAAGCACTGAAAATAAGGCTAAAATCAACGGAGCGTACGGCCGACATGCACTGTGGCGGCGGTCTTCCCGTCACTCAACAAACATTTCCATTTTCACAGATAAAAACATGTATACTACATTATTTTCAATCATATTACTTCCCAAAAGATCACCACGTCGCGCTTTTTATTCTGCCTTACGCCCGTTACTTTATTCTCGTTCCTGTCGGCCGCTTGCACTGACTGGGAAGAGCTAGAACTCGCCATAATGTCACTTTGAAAGCCTGCAGTAAACTGACGCTAAACAGGGGCAAACCGTGAGAAAAAAAGCTAGTGTTACAACTGGGGAAACAAGCGTTTCCTAGTAGCATAAACTGCTTGTGAGAGGAGAGCGCAGATTTACAGTTCTGAGCGCTCAGAGCGCTGCCATGTATCACAGCCAGGCTGGCCGGGCCGTGGTGGGGGGGGACGGGGGGAAAACGCGATACTTGGCAACAACTGAGGTCAGTAGTACAAAGGTAAAGTATGCTAGTTGTAGCTAGAGGGTGGTGGTACTGATAGACAATACCAGTTGGAGCCTGCTTGCCCGCGGTTATTCAAAATTTACTAGAATCGCAAATGCGACGATCCACCATTATGTCCTTTTCGCCGAGCATCGCAAACGCAACGATCCGCATTTAAGGGGTTAATTGAAGAGCAGGAGGAGTTAAAGATGAATACAGGGAGTTGATCTTGATTTATTATCTTCAGAGAAAGTCTAAGTTGAGCAGCGTATGTATTACAGAGACTTAATATACTAAGTATGTCTAGTTGGAACCCTCTTCTTATTCACTCTCTCCACTACCTGTCGATTCTAAGGCTAACCTCCTCCTGAGCTCTGCTTCCTAAATTCCTATTTTAGCAGGGGTCATGTCACGTGAAATATACTGATGTGGTTTCTAGAAGCCTGTGTGTGAGTATGTGTGTATGTGTGTGTATGGTCACGATGCACTGCTCGTGTGCCTATCAAGCATTCCTTGAGTTAGAGTGGGTAAGCATGTTTACCATTGCTCGATTCTCGCTGACACACTACCTATCTCATCCCCTGACTTGCTGCTTCCATCTATCTATCTATCTGTCTATCTATTATGATTTGTAATTATGATATGGAGTCCTGACACAGGAATTGATGGAGTCTGTGATGAAATGCTGAGGTATGGGGGTGAGATTGTTGTGGAGTGGATATGGAAGTTGTTTAGATTGGCTTAGGAAAAGGGAAGGGTTCCAGAGGACTGGAAATCAGGTATAATTGTTCCTTTATACAAAGGAAAAGGGAAGAGAGAAGTATGTGGTAACCATAGTGGTATTTGCCTTCTTAGTGTGACTGGAAAAATATATTGTAGAATATTCATTGATTGGGTTAGGCATATGACAGAGGAGCTAGTTGGAGAAGAACAAGGGGGATTTAGGAAGGGAAAAGGGTGTGTAGATCAGATATTTGTTCTAAGATGTTTAGTGGAGAAGTATCCTGAGAAGCGAAAGAAAGTGTATGGTGCCTTCATGGACTTGGAGAAAGCTTATGGCAGAATAGATAGGCAAGGTATGTGGAAGGTATTAAGAATATAAGGAGTGGAGGGGAAACTGTTGAGTGCTGTGAAAAGTAGGTATGAAGGAGCTAGGGCTAAGGTGCGAGTGGATGGTGAGCTGAGTGATTTCTTTGATCTCGGTGTGGGACTGAAACAGGGTTGTGTGATGTCTCCATGGCTATTTAATATATACCCCCCCCCCCCGGGGGTAAGGGGGTTTTCAAGAATACTCCCCCCAGTATCCCTGCTTGTCGTACAAGGTGACTATGGTGGTACAAATCTAAACTGGCGGCTAGGGTGTGGCACGACCCTCTGTACAGTGTTACTGTTTCCCAAACCCGCAATGTGAAACGGCTGTTATTCACGTAAAAGGCATCACAAATACGATAAACACATATGAATACAATGTTAATGTGTGTATTATAATATATGAAAGAACAGTAAACTTATTATGCATGAAATATTTATACAGCAATACAGAAACGTGGCATAAATATTTTACAATCACTTTTATTGACTTTTACCATATTTCTGGGGTGGATAATAATGTCACAGTTACGATTATAAGATAATGTGCAGGAATATAAGTAAAAATATGCCAATTTCTTAGTAAAAGAAAAATAATACATTAAACCCTCGTGAGCGGCAACACTCACACAGACCCAGACTAACCCGAGAGCCTCCTCGTGTCACTTTCCTTTGTGTCCTTATCTCCTGGGTGGTATGGAAATAAGTCAAATTTACAATATGTACAATATAATGTTAAGGAAAATAATCAAAATGTATCCTAAAACACCATAGATGAGAGAGAGAGAGAGAAGTGGGGGGGTGGGAAGGCAGGCCAGAGGAGGTGCTGAGGAAGGGAGGAAAGGAAGGAGGGAGGGAGAGAGTGATTGAATGAAAAATCACAGCGCCGCACCAGCGAGGTCATCTGGCGACATAAGTAAAACAATAATACATAGTTTTAAATAAAATTAGATATAATAAAAAATAAAGAAATGAAAGCATAAGTTTATAAGTCACTCTTTAAAGAAACAAAATTCCCTAGGGTGATGCACATCTCCCCCAGGAGAGAGAGAGAGAGAGAGAGAGAGAGAGAGAGAGAGAGAGAGGGGGGAGGGGGGGGCATCGCGCGTATGGAAAACTTGGCAACACTGTACAGGGCTTCGTGCCCCACCCTAGCCACCAGTTTATATTTGTCCTACCATAGAAGGGTTGGCGGAGGGTTAGTGCCCCTCCCCGGAGAACAGCTAACTAAAAAAACGAACAAGAAGCCTCAGACAAGGACTGACCAAAAGATGACGACCAAGGACCGGACATGGTACAGATCGCAACATGGAATGTAAGGGGTGCGAATAATGAGGTGAGAGAGAGAGAGATTGTCCAGGTGCTTGAGGGTGCGAAAGTGGATGTATGTGGAGTAACTGAAACTAAATGGAGATGAGAGAGTGTGAGAGAATGGAAGTATGGATGGGGTATAGGTGCAGTAGGTGAGAATGAGAGGGCAAAAGAAGGAGTGTGTATTGTTGTGAGTAAAAGATGGAAGAAGAACATAAGAGAGTATGGATAAGTTGGGTCAAGGATGATGATTGAAAGTTGGAATACAAACATGGGTGATTGTGTGCGTGTATGCGCCAACGCAAGACCATGCAAGCAGAGTGAGAGAAGAGTTCTGGACAAATTTGGAAGTGTGCATGGAAATTTTTGGAATGAATGAGAGAGTGTTTTTGATGGGTGATATGAATGGTACAGTAGGGAATGTGAAGGTGGATGGAATAGTTGGTGAGTGGGGTGTGCCTGCTGAGATAGATGAAAATAGCAGTGCGTTAGTGGACACTTGTGCCGGGAGGGGGTTGGTGATAGCCAATACCCTCTTCAGGCACAAAATGATCCACAGGTATACATGGCGAGTGATGAGAAGAGTGGGTGGTGAACTGAATGAAAGGAAGGTAGTGATTGATTATGTGTAATGGATGCAAGAGCTTATAGAGGTTGGGGGAGTGGACTTTCTGACCACTACTTGGTGGTGGCCAGTATCAAGATCCAAGCAAGATGGAGAAATAGAAGAAGGGAAGGATGGGAAGAAGGAGTAGTTGCAAGGAGAATGGAAAGATTACAAGAGGATGAGAAAATGGCAGAATATAAGAGAGAAGTAGTGGAACAACTGGGTAAATATGAATTAGAACAGATAGTGGATGTGGAAAGTGTGTGCAGGATATTCACAGAAGAAATATGTGCAGCATGTGATGTGGTGTGTGGGGTGAAGAGAAGACAAAGGGGGGTGCAAGGAACAGCGTGGTGGAAATACGAGGTGAGAAAGGCTGTGGCACAAAAGAAGAAAGCATTCAATGAATGGATGAGAAATAGGGACGTGGAAGAAGTTGAGAGGCGGAAGAGAGAGTTATATGTAGAAAAGAAGAGAGAGGTGAAAAGATTAGTAAGAGAGAGTAAGAAGAGAGTGGATGAGGAATTTGGAAGGAACTTGAGTAAAGTGGAGGGACTGTAAGAAAATGTTCTGGATAGTGGTGAAGAGAGTAAGACAGGGTGGCAGTGAAGTTAGCAGGGGAGTGAAAGATAAAAATGGTAGATTGCTAGTGGAGAAGGGAGAAAAAGTGAGCAGATGGAGAGAACACTTTAAGGAATTGTTGAACATAGAGGATGGAAGAAATGCGAGTATAAGTGGTTGGGGAATGGCTGGGAGAAAGAGGGAGGTGAGAAGACAGGAAGAAATCAGTACATAGAAGTTGTGGAAGCAATGAAGAAAGTCAAATTGGGGAAAGCCCCAGGAATTGATGGAGTGTGGTGAAATTCTGAAGCATGGGGGAAAGATAGTAGTAGAATGGATGTGGAAGACGTGCAGATTGGCCTGGGAGGAAGGTAGAGTCCTGAAGGATTGGAAGTCACGTATAATTATTCCCTTGTACAAAGGAAAAGGGGAAAAAGAAGTGTGTGGTGATCATAGGGACATTTGTTTTCTTAGTGTAATAGAAAAAGTGTATGGTAGGATACTTATTGACGGAGTTTGGGAAAGAACAGAGAAATTAGTTGGAGAAGAACAGGGAGGCTTTAGGAAGGGGAGAGGTTGTGTAGATCAGATATTTATTCTTAGATCTTTAGTGGAAAAGATTCTAGAGAAGAGAAAGTTGTATGTGGCTATCATGGATTTGGAGAAAGCATATAACAGAGTGGATAGACAAGGATTGTGGAAAGTATTAAGAATATATGGAGTAGATGGGAAGTTGTTGAATGCTGTGAAAAATATGTATGATGGTGCTAAGGCTGCAGTGTGTGTGGATGGTGAACTGAGTGAATTTTTCTCTTTGAAGGTTGGGTTGAAACAGGGATGTGTCATGTCACCATGGTTGTTCAATGTGTACATGGATGGGGTAATAAAAGAGGTACAAGGTAGGGCAGTGGATGTTGGAGTGGCCCTGGTGAGAGAGGGTAGTGTTTGGAAACTTCCTGTACTGTTGTTTGCAGATGATACTGTGTTGTTGAGTGAAGACGAAGGGGAGCTGCAAGGCTTGATGGATGAGTTTGGGAGAGTGTGTAAGAAATGGAATCTAAAGGTGAATGTAGGGAAGAGTTAAGTGATGGTCTTTGAGAGAGGTGAAGTCAGTGAATGTACAGTGAGGTTGGATGGTGAGGAATTGGAAAATGTGAGTACATTTAAGTACTTGGGTAGTGTGATGAGTAAGGATGGAAGTTTGGAGGGTGAAGTGTTTGAAAGGGTACAACAAGGTAGAAAGGTTGCTGGTTCCTTGAAAGCAGTGATATGAAACAGGGAAGTGAGCATGGAAGTGAAAAAGTTACTCAATGACAGTATTGTAATACCAACGCTAACGTATGAAAGTGAAGCTTGGATGTTGTTGGAAGGACACAAGTCAAGAGTGAGATCAGTGGAAATTAGTTATTTAAGAGGAGCCTGTGGAGTCACATGGAGAGACAGGCTGACAAATGAGGATATAAAGGAGTGTTGTGGTGTGGATGTGGATGTGATAGGAAGCATTGGGAGGAACACACTGAGGTGGTTTGGTCATGTGGAGAGGATAGAGGGTGAGAGACTGACGAAGAGAGTGTATGTGAGTGAGGTGGAGGGGGGGAGAAGGAGGGGGAGGCCGAGGATGAGATGGAGGGATGGGGTGGAGAGGTATATGAGGGAGGGGGGTGTGAGTTGGGAGCAGGGCAGTCAAATGGCGGGGGACATGGCGATGTGGAGGCGATTTGTTTGTGGCCACCCCATTCGAGATTGAGGCATCTGGCAGTAGATAGATAGATAGATTATAGACAGATACTACATACTCATTAGTTTAACTGTGAAAGGTCTGAATTACACTACATGTTGACTCCTCCCTACCATGATAAAATCTCCCTTATTCTTAAATAATAAGTTGATTCCCCCAACCATGGAAAAACCTCCCTTATTTTAAAATAATAACAGGAACGGGTAGTGGGGAAAAAGATTCCACGGTAGTGCAGAAAGACCTCTGCCTTCCCTTGACGGTGTTCGTCATTCATTTGTTTTTCCACATGAGTGATGAAATCCCACGAAACAGGAACACTGCTTTGTGGTGGGTGATGGAAGGCAGGATGGTGCGAGAGGAATGCCCAGAGAAGCTTTTGGCTGGAAACATTGGGCATTGTCCTTGTTTACATTGATGCGCCATATTTAGCTTGCATGATATGTTTGTCATTTGTTTGTTTTTCCACATAAACAGATGAAAGTCCATGATACAACAATGCTCTTTTATGGTAGGTGATGGGGTGTGGGCCAGGCTGTGGGAGGAATGCCCAGCGAAGCACCTGGCTTGAAACATTTGGCGCCAAACTTGCTTACATAGACACACCAAATTTAACTCTCATAAAATTGGAAGGATGGTGGTAGGTGGGGGTACTCCATCCACTTACTCGATGTAGTGCTGCTCTTGGGTGGCTGCCCTTTCCTATCTTCCTCCTTCCTTCCTTCCTCTTATGTCGTTCTTTCTTTTTCTTTTCTCTTCTTTCTGTCTGCGGGTGACTCCACACTGATTGACGAGCCAAATGGTTTCCTGTACACCAGGAAAGCATTCATGTCGCTGGGTGGTAACCATATAACCAAACTATGGCACCTGGTGGTTTAGTGGGTAATTACGGTGCTCCAACCGGATTGAGCCCGTGTCGGTTTATATCCAAGGGATGGTTGGTTTATTGCTCATATAATGCCTTTCAGGGATGAGTGTTGCTGGCCACTCACATCGTATATGTCAGGATGAATTTGCCTAGCCCCAGGCTCCTACGCTTCTCATGAGGCAACACAGATCTACAGTACATGATGATGAAGAAAATTGAAAGGATTTGCTTTAAATTGAAGCTATGTACATAATTGTATATGTTATTTTAAATTGATAATTTAAAATTAATTTGCCTTGTATTGATGTTCTGTCGTATAAAAATGATATAGAGAATATATAAAGGTAGCTATTGGATAATCAGTATGATTTGGGTTTGTATTGACAGGGGGACCTGTGTAGGGTTTTTATAGGGGTTGTACCCCCTGTAGAGGGATTAGGGATAGTATAGCTTTATCCAACAGGGCCTTGGCTTAAATGTGAGATGAATGGAGGATTACTATACTTGTAATAATATCTTGCATTTCAGCTTGTTGAAAAGAATTGAAAGGGTTTGCTTTAAATTGTATAATTGCATAATTGTATATGTTGTTTAAATTGATTTAAAATTAATTTGCATTAAATCGACCTTCTACCATGGAAGAATGATATAGTGAATATATAAAGGTAGCCATTGGAAAATCGGTATGATTTGGGTTTGTATTGACAGGGGGACCTATATAAGGTTTTATGGGGGTTATACCCCCTGTAGAGGGGTTAGGGATAGTGTAGCATTATCCAACAGGGCCTTGGCTTAGTTTTGAGATAAATGGAAGATTACTGTACATGTAATAATTTCTTGCATTTCAGCTTAAATTATGTTTTATAACAATCCATTCCTATATCATGCCTTTTAGGGTTTGTGAGGCTTGAGGTTAACCCTCTCGCGCACGATGATGCAAAACGAGTCAAAATGGTGTAAGGCTGAAGAGGAACTGATGACGCACTATGACACTTGTCAGTGTTGGTCTGAGGGAATGTCGATTAGGGAATTTTAGACAAAAATATTTACCAAAAATTAAGTTTTAGCATGACGTGCGTCAATCTTTGCTGCTTTGTAGGGGAGGGTGTCTAGTTCAAGGAGAACACTCTCAACCACACCTTCTCTTCCTGACAGAGATTCAGCTGTCTGAGGCAGCTGACAGCAAACCTTTTTCTGTTTCCTCGTACTTTATCTATACTCATTTCAAAGCCAAAGGTGGCTGAAGAGAGAAACCTGTACTGTACACAGGAAAAATGCTGCCTGGCTCTCACCTGAGAGTCCCAGGTTCGATTCCCGGCATATTGGTAATATATTGGATGGACCAAAGGTGGCTGTTGTGTTTATGTACACAAAGACTTATATTTCTGTCATGTTCCTGAACTTGATTCTCTGAATTATCTACTCTCTGGCTTCGACTTTCCTGTCATTCTTTGACTAAATACAGTAATCACTCTAATATCCGGACGCCCAATATCCGAACATCCCCACTAACCGAACCTTATCGTCCTGGAATCAAACATTTCCAAAATGGTCCGAAAATCCAAAAAAATTGGGAAAAAAATCGATTTTTTGCCGTCCGTAATTTGAACTTGCCGCGCGCGCCGCGTGAGAGCATTGTTTTGGTTCGTCATTCCTCCGACGTCCGATAGAGCGCCGCTGCATCCTCCCCACTTCCCGCCTGTCTCTCACCGCGACAAGACCTACGCTCTTTGCCATGGCTGCCCACGTGCTCGCTTTTGTGGTGGTGCCGTACTTGCTGCAAGGCCTCCTGCTGCTCTCTGCCCTACTCTTAGTGTGTGTGATGATGGCCCCGCCTCCTGAGAAAAGGAAGAGAGTGGTGTTGACTCTGGAGAAGAAACGGGAGATATTGGAGAAGGTTGATGCGGGTTGGTCTTCCTCTCGCATTCTCTGCGAGTTCAACCTGGCCCGGTCGACTTTGTTCGATATCAAGCGTTCCCGAGACAAGCTCATGCAGTACACGGCTGACTTCTCGTCGAGAAGCAAACGCAACGTGGAGAGGAAGGTTATGTTTACCCCCAAGTATGCAGAGATCGGCCGCTCCACGTTGATTTGGTATCGACAGGAACGTGCACCTGGTGTGATGGTACGTGGAACGGAGCTGAAGGCTGCTGCTGAGAAGTTTGCAAGGCTTCACGACGCCCTAGACTTCAAGGCATCCGAGGGTTGGCTCTTCGCGTTCAAGTTGCGACATGGCCTTACTAACCGTAAAGCACATGGCGAAGCATTGGACGCTAACGAGGATGGAGTGGACGAGTTTCGGCACAAGGTGAAAGGCTTGATCGACAGGGAGGGCCTCACTCTCGGTCAAGTCTATAACGCTGACGAAACTGGCCTATTCTATCGCTCGGTGCCAACGAACACTCTCGCCGATGAGACGGAGAAGCGTGTACCTGGCCGCAAGCTTTCTAAGGAACGGATATCTGCTTTGTGTTGTGCCAATGCTAACAGCATGCACCGGCTTAAGCCCGTTATTGTTGGCCGTGCAAAGCAGCCTCGGTGCCTTCGTGGGGTGATGGATGTCCTTCCTGTCGTATGGTACCATTCTTTGAAAGCATGGTTCACAGCTGTGATTTTCAAAGACTGGTTTCACCATCACTTCGTCAAGGAGGTCATACATTACCAGACGAAGACACTGGGAATTCCTCGCGACCAGGTAAAGGCTCTCCTTCTCCTCGGCAATGCACCTGCCCACCCGTGCGACAAGGACTTGGTTGCTGAGAATGGCCGTATTAGGTGCATGTTTCTGCCACCTAATACGACTGCTCTCATTCAACCAATGGACCAAGGAGTGATCGTGGCAACAAAGCGCCTGTACCGTCGGAAGTTCCTGGACGAGGTGATGGTGGTTCTCGAGGACGAGGACGAGCGCAGGGAAGGACGTGACACTCGAGGCAAGCGGACTTTGGAAAACCTTCGCCGCTACAACATCAAGTCTGCGCTGTACAACTGGGCTAGTGCATGGAAGGAAGTCCCTGTGAAAACTCTTGAAAATGGTTGGTCTCGTCTGCTTCTCGGAACAGATGTGGAGTACGATTTCCTAGGGTTTGACGTGGATGACTTCCATGCACGGCTACGTACGCACGGCGACGATGTTGATGTGGACGATGTTCGTGAGTGGTTGGACGACGACGAGGGCGATCCTGGGTATCAGACGTTGTCTGATATCGAGATCGCGTCTTCGGTTGCTGGTGTCAGTCCCGAACTTGAAGATTCCGACGACGAAGGCGATGATGATGCAGACTTCGCCCAGCAGGACACTACTCCAGCCATCCGCAAGCTGAGCGCACTCCAGGAACATCTAGAGTTCGTCCTAGACTACCTGGAACACCCGGACTGCGACAGGGAGATGGGGCCCTTGGGACTCGTGGAGGAAGTGCGTGCTTTCCGGCAGCGCATCATCAATCGCCAGAATCGTCGGTCCTTGCGTCAGTCAACGATTGACAGTTTTTTCAGGCCCGTGACCCCCGCTGTGCCAAGCCCTGGTTCCACTCCGTTGCCTCCCCAAGACAGGCCCTCATGCTCCGAGCCACAGCCCAGCACATCAGCTACAGTGGAGTCACCGCTCGACGTGAGTTTGCGGCTGTCTTCAGAGTCTTCTGTAGTCGGTACGCCATCACCACTACCCACCGATGCACCCCTTGGACGCCTGCCAGTGATACTCTCGGGCTCTGACAGTGAATAAACAGCAAGAACTTCTCCACTAGACCACACGGGAATTTTGAGTGTTGTGCAGTGAAAAAAACGGTGTGTTGTGTTAAGGTTTTCAAGTTGGGAGAAAAGACTAAGTAGAAAAGAAATTTAACGTAACTAACCTTCTTTGTTTTGGCTTTGGAAACTTAAAAAAACTTGGGAAAAGTTAATGTGCAACACTTAAATTTAATGGAACATTATTTGGACTAAAGTGAACACTGTTAAAAGAACGGACTTCTGTGTGTTATTGACTAAGTTCAGTGCAAGACTTCAGGAAGAGTGTAGTGCAAGTGCTTCAGGAAATCGTTCTTACTGTCAGAGTCCGAGAGGAGGCGGTTATTCATCGAGGTGGCCAGGGACTTGCTGTAAGTAGCCAAAATGTTTCATGTTGTACTATTTCCCATACTATATTTACCAGAATGTTTCATATTGTATTTTTTCCCATACTATACTTACCAGAAAGTGTCATACTGTACTTCTTTCCATACTAAACTTACCTCATGCATGTGCAGTAGGAATGTGTTTTTCAGAGTTCGGTTAGGTTCGGTTAGGTTAGGTTCGGTTAGAGTCCATAAGTACCAGAATGTTTATTAATGTATGAACATACTTCTAAACCCACATTTTATGTTTCTATTGCATTTATTTCAGTCATTTATGTGCCTTATTGGTGTGATTTGGGTGTTAAATAGGTGCTATGCATGTCCGGAGGGAGTTGTATAGGTGTTTCTCTGTGTTAGGGTCCGTAAGTACAAGTCCATAAGCTGGGGCCCAATATCCGGACAAAACCAATATCCGAACCTACTGATGGCTCTATTGATCCGGATATTGGAGGGGTTACTGTACATTTGTGCTGTTTACTTATCCCCTAAATCTACCGACTATGAAAAATTCATCGACTATCTTACTTTTAGGATGGAACACATTCTATCCATTTCTTCTTTCTCTTTATGACATAGAGCAGCATGTACAGCACCCTACCCATATCCCTGACTGCCTGGGAGTGAGCTCCAACATACTTGACCTCTTCCTTACAACTAATCCTTCTGCTTATACTGTTAATCTTTCCTCTCCGTTGGGCTCCTCCAATTACAACCATATTACCTTGACCTGTTCTATCGCTCTGGTATGGCCTGTGGACCCTCCAAAGAAACGTCGACTGTGGCGCTTTGGAGCTGCGGATTGGGAGACCCTCAGGCAGTACTACTTTGATTTTCCCTGGAATGATTATTGCTTCCATGGCCGAGAGCCATCTGAGTGTGCTTTGCGCATTAAGGGGGTTATACTCTCGTGCATGGAAGCATGCATTCCCTTCTCATACCCTTGGACTAATGCAAGAAAGTCTTGGTATAAGCACGCATGTTCTAATGCTGTCCGCAACAAGAAGAGGGCCTATAAAAGGTACCAAGAGCCAACCCACCCTTGAATCACATCTTGTTTATGTTTCTGCCCGGAATCATGCAAAGTCTGTTCTTCGCTCTGCTAAAAATATCATCCTTACTAAATGCTCTCAACTCTCCAACTCGAATTCTTCTCGCTCGTTCTGGCACCTTGCCAAAAACCTTTCTAACAACTTTACCTCATCATCCTTCACTCCTCTTTTCTACTCTGATGGCTCTGTAGCTATTTATTCTACTGATAAAGCAGATCTCTTCACTCAGACTTTCTCCTTCAATTCCACCTTAGACGATTCCGGTGCTGTTCCTCCATTACTTCCCCCTCTTTGACTTTCTCATAGCTGATATTAAAATTTCTTCAGCTGATGTATTTTCTGCCATCACTGGCCTTAATACTAACAAGGCATACGGGCCTGATGGAGTCCCTCCCATTATCCTCAAGAACTGTGCTTACATCCTGCCTAGGTAAACTCTTCCGTCTTTGTCTTTCAACTTGTACCTTTCCTTTTTGCTGGAAGTTTGCTCTCATTCAGCCAGTCCCAAAGAAGGGTGACCATTCCCAACCCTTTAACTATCGTCCAATTACTTTAACATCCTGTGTCTCAGAAGTTTTCAAGTCAATTCTTAACAGAAAAATTTTAAAGCATCTCTCCTATCACAACCTTCTTTCTGATCGTCAGTATGGGTTCCGTCAGGGACGCTCCACTGGCGATCTTCTCACCTACCTTTCAGACTCCTGGTCATCCTCCTTTCGGGACTTTGGTGAAAGCTTTGCCATTGCGCCTGACATCTCAAAGGCTTTCGATTGAATCTGACATAAAGCTTTAATTTCCAAATTGCCCTCTTATGGGGTCTATCCTTCTATCTGTACCTTCATCGATAGCTTCCTCCCTGGGCATTGTATAGCCACTGTTGTAGACGGCCATTGTTCTTCTCCTAGATCTATCAACAGTGGTGTTTTCAGGGCTCTGTCATATCACCAACTTTCTTCCTTTTTTTCATCAGTGATCTTCTAAGCTGTACATCTAACCCTATCCACTCGTATGCTGATGATTCCACCCTTCACCTTTCCATTCGGTTCCCGCAACATTCGTATCAGCATTTACTTCAACAAGCAAGGGATGAAGCAATGGCATGCCTAATGTCTGACTTGGCTCGTATCTCTGACTGGGGTAAAAAAAATCTTGTTGTTTTTAATGCATCAAAAACTCAGTGTTTACACCTGTCAACCCAACATGATCTTCCACAGGAGTAGCCACTAATTTTTATTAATATCCAGCTGAATCCTGCATTGTCCTTGAACATGGTTGGGGTTTCATTCACCTGGGACTTATCTTGGAAAGATCATATTGCATCTCTTGTAAAATCTGCTTCCAAGAGATTGGGTGTGCTAAGCCGACTCTGTACCTTCTTTTCCCCTGCACAGTTGTTGACTTTATACACAGTTGTTGACTTTTATTTGCCCCCGTGTAGAGTACAACTCTCGTGTGGGGAGGCTCCCCACATACAGCTCTTCTCAATAGGATGGAGTCAAAGGCTTTTTTGTCTTATTAACTCTCCTCTTACTGACTCCCTTCAACCTCTCTCTTTGCTGCACTGTTGCATCTTTATCTCTCTTCCATCACTACTTCAATGGTCACTGCTCCTTTGAACTGTTTGCTTGCATCCCTCCACCCCTACGACGGGTGTGTAGCACCCATCTAGCAACAAACTCTCATCCCTTTTTTGTCCAACTCTCTAATGCAAGAGTTAACTGTTACTCCCAGTCCTTCATTTATGCAACAGGTCAACTCTGGAACTGTCTCCCTCTGTCTGTATTTCCTACTTCCTATGATCTCAAGTCATTCAAACGCAGTGTGTCCAGGCATCTCGAAATGAACGGATCTTGAATTTGGCTCTCGTTTGTATTATTGTTTTTTCTTTGAAGGAATAGCTTGTGGGCTCCTGGCTTTTGGTTCCTTCTTTCTTGCATAAAAAATATGTCTGCTTTTTCTCGGTTTTCGGTGGGGGGCAGGGGTGCGCGCTTTTTTTTTTTTTTTTGCGATTTACTTGAAAACTATTGATTGTATCAAAATTGTGTAGACGTGACTTGAAAATGCTTTTTCTCGGTTTTCGGTGGGGGGCAGGGGTGCGATCTTTTTTTTTTTTTGCGATTTACTTGAAAACTATTGGTTGTATCAAAATTGCGTAGACGTGACTTGAAAGCTCATGAAATTTTGCATATAGACATATGCTTAGCTCTTGCATGGTGCAGGCAGAATATTGCAGTAGGGTGTTGGGAAGTCTTTTCACTGTGGAGACACATTATTCTCACTGCATTTTTGTACTTTTACTCATCAGTTTTGTGTGTTTTTATTAGCTTTTCGCATAGTATAACCATCAGCAAAAATGATGGTGTACAATTAATACCAATATAACCATTTCCTTGGGCAAATAAAATGAATTGGAATGTTTTCCTTTGTGCATGAGTCCAGCTGCCTTTGCATCATTTTTTCTGATCATGTCACACAAACTTACAGAAACTTAAAGTGAGCAAAGGGTTAAGTTGCCTGGTACAGTATGTTCGAGATCATTGATGATGAGGAGACAGACCTACTTCATTGACTTGATTGTACTTGATGGAAGAACCTCCAGTCATCTCATGAGGGTTGGAACCAGTTTTCATGGCACAGCCCTGATGTTCTACCACTAGGCCATCAGTCACCTTTGTTTTGTAATTTGTGAATTGTCATCATCACTTACTGGCTTTACCTAACTTTAAATCACTTGCTCCTTACCTTTTATCTTTTCATTGTCTTTTGTCCCCCATTCCCACTGATATATTTGCCAGCACCCAGTTCCTCGTATGTGAATCACCAAACCTAATCATTTGAACTATTTCTCTGCTCTCCACTCTCATTCATCAGTTAAAAAGTCATTCTGTTTTGACCTTTTATTATTATTATTTTAAGATGGCTAAGTTACCATTGAATTTCTTATGTTTCAGCATTCGTTAAGAGTGACCGACCTGCGGCGTTCCCCAACCTAACAATTAAGTGAGTTTTGGATTATTGTGATGTTAATATAGTAAATATAGTGCAGAGGTATATTGTTGTGTGAGGTTACTAATTTAACCAATTGAGCTCAGGGATATCTTTCATTTTATTCTTGCCTTCTCCTGACAGCTTTATTAAACATAGGCTAGACTTTCAAACTGGAGGGGTTAGGTATACTGTAATTATAATATACCCTCCAAATACAAGAGCCCTCTCCCAGTTTAAAAAAAATCTTCTGGTAGTAGCAAGAATACTCTAAAAAGGACATTACCTGACACAAGGGATTAAGTGATTGTAATATTCTTAGCAGTAGAATGTCACTGTTGATGTCTTTGTGAATGTTTTTGAACATTGCATTTATTTCATTTGTTTGGGTGGTGGTGGTGGTGGTGGCGACCATCATCCACTCGTTTGATGTAGTGCACATACTTCTTCCTTCACCTTTATCATTCTTTTCTGTGTGAATTCCTCTCTTCATATTTATCTCCTCTTTCCCACCACTTTATTACTCCTCTTTCCTTTTCACTTGGCTTTACATTGAGTGACAAGCCTGATGGTTTCCTGTAAGTCAGGACACCATTTGCATTGCTGGGTGGTAACCATATGGCCAACCCATATGTGCTCCCTGTGTCAAGAAGTGGGTTTGAGGAGGGTTAGTGCCCCCTTCCATAGAGCAACTAACTCAAAGACAAACGGTCATGCGGTATGGGATCATGGCGTCTGGCTATAGATTGATAGAAAGATTTTAATCAGTCTGCAGTGTTGTGATAAATGCTTGGTTTTTATCATGTTCAGTAACCATCCCATATATTTAAGATAATGACTTGTAGAAGTACTGGGTGTACATTCTACTCACTTCATCTCTGATTATTTTAAGTGCAATAAATCATCATTATTATTGTTGTTATTGTAACCCCAGGCCAGTGATTCCTCATTTTGTTATTATTATTATTATTTTGGCCCTAAATTGTAGACCAAAATAACCCTAAATTACCCTAAATTGTATTTTTTAAACTATGCAAGTAACTTACTTTTTTAGGACTGGAAACAGTAGCCCATAATGGTGATCATAAAATACAGTTGTTATAAGTTTGCAAAAGAGAATGCTAAAATAATTACATTAAAATAATGACATACCATCAATTGAGTAAGTGTGAGGCTTAATACAGGCTTAAAAAATACATAGGCTACATAAGTGCCTCTGTTGCTGCATTAACCCATCGTGTCCGGCATATATTCCCGCCACCCTTCTCCCAGCTGGGCATTTCTGAGAAAATCGTATATTTTCAGACTTTAACCCACTCAGGCACAGTCACGCGAATCTCGTTTCATGTGGATTTTCTCAATTTGCTCAGTCACGTGAATCGCATTTATAAGCACCAAAAATTTGCCAAAAATTAAGTTTCTGGCAGATTTGCGTCAAATTTTGACGCGTTTTAGCGATGGTAGTGCTTTCCAATGGTAAAGCATTGGCATCACTGAGCTGCCTGGCGGGACCCAACACGGACTGAGAAACCTCAGTCTCTTCCAAGCAGCCAGGCGGTGAGGTTGCGTCGCGTGTACTGTCCCCTTAAACTCCTACTAATTCTCCTCCTCCTGCCCGAGCCGAAGCCCCAGTGGACTCAGTGTGATAATGTAATATTTTTGAGCATATTTGGACAACGGCCATACCACGTTGAGTACACCGCTTCCCGTCCGATCAGCGAAGTTAAGCAACGTTGGGTCTGGTTAGTACTTGGATGGGTTACCGCCTGGGAACACCAGATGCTGTTGGCATAACGTTCTCCCTACGTGTCAAGTGGGGTTGGTGGAGGATTAGTGCCCCTCCCTGTAAAACAATTAACTCTAAGCCCTTGGCCACCCTGTTTGGGATACATGGCGTCTGGCAATGGATGAATGAATGAAAATATTTGGATGTGATATTGTCGATGGAACATAGATATATGTCACAAAAAGGAATTGTGTCTGTTATCAGGTGTTAGGCTTACTGGTGATATGGGTGTTCACTGTGGCGGGGTTTCGCCTCTCGCCCTCCTCAAGGCCCTATGGTGTGAATACAAATACGTATATAATGAAGCCAATGCCTAAACTGTTTTTTGTGTGAAAGATATTGTGCCTGGCTTGGTGAATATATGGAACTAGTTAGCATTGTGGACGCCATGAACCATAATGTGGAATGGGGCAGGCATCACGTACAGTTTTTATAGTCGGGAAGGGAGAATTAGAGGTACAGTAAACCCTCATTATACGATGGGGTTCCGTTCCTGAAAACCCCATCGTAAAGCAATCCATTGTATAGCAATCCCATTATAACATGGAGTCATTGGGGATACGTTCCCAGACGTGCCTCAACTCTCACATACACACACCTTAGCACTCACATACATGAAATATCCTTATGTTTAAACATTTAAAGTAACACATTAATAGTGAATAAAGAGAAAAAAGCACGAAAACTACAGTATACAGTAGATCTTACCTTTACTGAAGCAAGCAACTGTTGTTTATGTGGTTCCTAGACAATTCGCCATGAAGTCGACAATTCGTCGTCATAATATGGACGTTCCCCCGTCAGGACATTTCCCCGTCATTCTATAACATACTTATTACTGATTAACTGATACTTTAATAACTAATTCTCAGGGGGATCTATCAAAGTCTATTTTCATTCAATAGCATTGGCTTTGGATATCATTTGTAAGTTGCACTTTTAGACAATATTTAACTTGTTTCTACCTTGCTGTAGTTGACTTTGAATTATGTTCTAGCATCACCCACATCTGTTTTCATTAATTTCCATTGGTACTACAACATCCTGGGTATATTTTAAAACGACTTTGAAGAGGTACAAGTACAGTACTAAAAAACTAATGTACTGTACATCCTAAATAAACTGATATGAAAATAAACGATGGGGAATCATCCTGATGACGAAAAGTCCTGATGGCGAATTGTCTTGTTATTGTTGTGATGGCGAATTGACTTTATGGCAAAATATCCCGAAACATTTATATAGACGTAACATGAAGATTATTTGTATAATTCCAAAGTATGTCGATTGTTCACTTAAGGTAATGAAGCATTTATATAAATGCCAATGTCTCGTATGTAGCCTTATGCTAAGATGAAGGATCGATCATAAATCAGCTGATTCACGTTTCAATATATTATTATTTTTCATTTAATGCCTATGATTTGATGCCATATTTTACATTTACTATATAAACAATAAACCACCATCACTTTTATAACTTACATAATTAAAAAACTAGTGTACTTGCTAAATAAACTGATACGTAAATAAATGATGGGGAATCATCCAGACGGCGAATTGTCCCGACTCGGCCTCAGTCACAGGGACTCACAGCCTTCACTCATCAATGTCAGAACTGCCTGGCTGGGCAGGGCTAGCTAATGAGGCTGGACCGGTGGACAAATGTGTGTGATCTAATGCCAACAGTGTGAGGACATTTTTGTTGCGTTTGCACATTCACTGTTCACTGAACTGTGGATGATCCATCGTTGTTGCAAATCGTTCCCATTGTATAGTGGGCATAGGGTACTAAAATTTTGACATTGTATAAGTGAAATATCGTACAAAGAGGCATCGTAAAATGGGGGTTTACTGTATTTAGGGATGGAATTATTGTGATTCTGATAGTGAAAATGCGTATGGAATCGTGTGAAATATACGTCTAACATGCTGCGGGTGTTCGTGAAGGAGTGTGGTGTGTGCCAATACAATAGAGTTGCTTCGTACTCTCCCGGCGAAGGATGCTGCATCACAGTCACGTTGAACCGTAGCAAGGAAGGCAGTAATTGCGGAGGTTAGGTTGGATTCGTGGTGGTAGTCATGTATTTGTGTATAATATTGTGTCAAGTGTAAGTGAAATGTGCCACATATCCTCATGACAGCATAAATTATGGTGCATTGCGTAGGTGAGCGGGACCTTAGCGGCAGGTGTGCTGTGAAAGGTAATGATGGCAAGGAACGAGGGATGTCATTGAACAGGTGCTGTACCTTGGTCAGACATTTAGTGATAAATTATACTTTATGTAAAATATACGTGAACTGTGCCGCGAGTGTTCGTTTAGGTGCGTAGCATAGGTGAGCAGTACTTTAGCGGCAGGTGTGCTGTGAAAGGTAACGATGCCAAGGAATGAGGGACGTCATTGAACAGGTACTGTACCTTGGTCAGACATTGTGATAAATTATACTTTATGTAAAATATACGTGAACTGTGCCGTGAGTGTTCATTTAGGTGCGTGGCGTAGGTGAGCGGTACCTTAGCGGCAGGTGTGCTGTGAAAGGTAACGATGCCAAGGAACGAGGGACGTCATTGAACAGGTACTGTACCTTGGTCTGACATTTAGTGATAAATTATACTTTATGTAAAATATACGTGAACTGTGCCGCGAGTGTTCGCTTTGGTGCGTGGCATAGGTGAGCGGTACCTTAGTGGCAGGTGTGCTGTGAAAGGTAACGACGCCACGGAACGAGGGACGTCATTGAACAGGTACTGTACCTTGCAACGCCGGGCAACCACGGGCGTCAGTGGACAGGTAGTGTACCTTTCAAAAACAATTGTTGAAATTTATGATTCTTATCTAAAATGTTTGTGATATGTGCCACAAGTGTTTGTGGGAAATATTGTATCATATGTTGGGGGAATGTTTGGGGAAGGAGGGTAAAATGTGTGTCTATATATATATATATATATATATATACATTCATACATATATATATATATATATATATATATATATATATATATATATATATATATATATTATATATACTGTATATATATATATATATACAGGTAACTCGCACGGAACACGTTCTCACGGAATGCACTCGCAATTATACACGATTAGTGCTGGGATATGTATAAGATAACGTAAGATTAAAGAACCATTACGAAAACTATATATTTACGCAAGAGAGGCCTTTGATGGGCCAAATCCTCGAATGTCAGATCAGCACGCACGGTTTGTTTTGATCACGTGATGTGATTCGCTGTACTGCTTTTCCTCAGTGCTGTATTTGTAAGTTAAATATTTACAGTACTGTTCTGGTAAGTTTATGTGCAAGTTAAAGTATTATTAAATAATGTTCAAGCAAGAAATAAAGTCTTATAACCAGTTTTCTGATAGGCGTCAGAATATTACCTTTTTTATTTGTTTGTTAAATATTTGCTGTACTGCTTTTCCTCAGTAGTCTATGTAAGTTAAATATTTACTATTCTGGTATGCACTTGTAAGTTAAAGCACGTAAAGAAAGTTAAAGCATTAAATAAAGCCTAGTAACCAGTTATAGATTACACACGATCGGTGGGTTCCAAGACAGTTCGCCATCATGTCAATTCCCCGTCAAAACATGAACGATTCCCCATCAGGACAATTCGCACCCTGTATGATTCCCTGTCATTCTATAAATATATTAATTCATCAGTACTTTTATAAATATACTTATTATTAATTAATCAATACTTTAATAACTATATTTCAGGGGGATCCATCAAAGTCTATGTTGTCTTGTTATTGTTGTGACGGCGAACTGGCTTGACAGCGAATACTCCAGAAACCATTTTGCTCCCTAGACTCCCTAAACGTGATATTTTGCTGTTATCTGCCATTGGTAATCCATATGAAGCGCTTTAAGTGGTTAGAAGGTTTATTTAATGTTTTAACTTACAAATATAGTACTGCACAGCAAAACTTTGACATACAAATATCTAAACACAAGGCAACATTCCGACGCCGAAACCAGTCTGCGTCGGAATGTTGCCTTGTGTTTAGATATTTGTATGTCAAAGTTTTGCTGTGCAGTACTATATTTGTAAGTTATAACATTAAATAAACCTTCTAACCACTTAAAGTGCTTCATATTGATTACCAATGGCAGATAACAGCAAAAGACCACGTTTAGGAGATCTAGGGAGCAAAATAAGGAGTAGTTAAAACTTACGTGGTTTCGCGCCAAATGCTCCATGTTAGGAACGAAACCCAAGCGTTGGGGGCAAGCTTCCTGTGTGTATATATATATATATATATATACACATATATATACATAAATATACATATATATATATATATATATATATATATATATATATACACATATATATATACACATATATATACATACATATACATATATATATATATATATATATATATATACATACATATATATATATATATATATATATATATATACACACATATATAGTAATCACTCTAATATCCGGACGCCCAATATCCGAACATCCCCACTAACCAGACATAATCGTCCTAGGATCCAATATTCCTAAAATGGCCCGAAAACCCCCCAAAATTAAAAAAATTAAAAGAATTTTTCCCGCCCGTAATTTGAACTTGCCGCGCACGGCGCGGGACAGCATTGTTGTGGCGCGTCATTCCTCCGATGTCCGATAGAGCGCCGCTGCATCCTCCCCACTTTCCGCCTGTCTCTCGCCGCGCGTGCACGCTCGTCATTATGGCTGCCCACGTGATCGTTTTTGTGGTGGTGGCTTACCTGCTCCAGGCACTCCTGCTGCTCTCGGGCCTCCTCTTAGTGTGTGTGATGATGGCCCCGCCACCTGAGAAAAGGAAGAGAGTGGTGTTGACTCTGGAAAAGAAACGGGACATATTGGAGAAAGTAGATGCGGGGTGGTCTTCTTCCCGCATTCTCTGCGAGTTTAACCTGGCCCGATCTACTTTGTTCGATATTAAGAGATCCCGAGACAAACTCATGCAGTACATGGCTGACTTCTCGTCGAGAAGCAGACGTAACATGGAGAGGAAGGTGATGTTTACCCCCAAGTTTGCAGAAATCGACCAATCCTCGTTGATTTGGTATCGACAACAACGTGCTGCTGGTGTGATGGTATGTGGAACGGAGCTGAAGGCTGCTGCTGAGAAGTTCGCCAGGCTTCACGACGCCCTAGACTTCAAGGCATCCGAGGGTTGGCTCTTTGCGTTCAAGTTACGGCATGGCCTTACCAACCGTAAAGCTCATGGCGAAGCTTTGGACACTAATGAGGATGGAGTTGACGAGTTTCGGCACAAGGTGAAGGGCTTGATCGACAGGGATGGCCTCACTCTCGGTCAAGTCTACAACGCAGACGAAACTAGACTATTCTGTTGCTCGCTGCCAACGAACACTCTAGCCGAGGAGACGGAGAAGCGTGTACCTGGCCGCAAGCTCTCCAAGGAACGGATATCTGCTTTGTGTTGTGCCAATGCTAACGGCATGCACTGGCTTAAGCCCGTTGTTGTTGGCTGCGCAAAGCAGCCTGGGTGTCTTCGTGGGGTGATGGATGTCCTTCCTGTCGTCTGGTACCATTCTTTGAGGGCATGGTTTACAGCTGTGATCTTCAAAGACTGGTTCCACCACCACTTCGTTAAGGAGGTCATCAATTGCCAGACGAAGACACTGGGAATCCCGCGCGACCAGGTAAAGGCCCTCCTTCTCCTCAACTATGCACCTGCCCACCCGTGCGACAAGGACTTGGTTGCTGAGAATGGCCGGATTAGGTGCATGTTTCTGCAGCCTAATACGACTGCTCTCCTCCAACCAATAGACCAAGGAGTGATCGTGGCAACAAAGCGCCTATACCGAAGGAAGTTCCTGGACGAGGTGATGGTTGTTCTTGAGGACAAGGATGAGCGCAGGGAGGGACGGGACATACGAGGCAAGTGGACTATGGAAAACCTTTGCTACTACAACATCAAGTCTGCGCTGTACAACTGGGCTAGTGCATGGAAGGAAATCCCTGTGAATACTCAGGAAAATGGTTGGTCTCGTGTGCTTCTTGGAACGGATGTGGAGTACGATTTTCTAGGGTTTGACGTGGATGACTTCCATGCATGGCTACGTACGCACGGCGACGATGTTGATGTGGACGATGTTCGTGAGTGGTTGGATGACGATGAGGGCGATCCTGGGTATCAGACATTGTCTGATATCGAGATCGCGTCTTCAGTTGCAGGTGTCAGTACCGAACTTCAAGATTCCGACGAGGAAGGCGACGATGATGCGGACTCCTCTCAGCAGGACACTACTCCAGCCATCCCCAAGCTGAGCGCACTCCGGGAACATCTAGAGTTCATCTTAGACTACCTGGAACACCCAGTCTGCGACAGGGAGATGGGGCCCTTGGGACTCGTGGAGGAAGTACGGGCTTTCAGGCAGCGCATCATCAATCGTCAGAATCGTCGGTCATTGCGTCAATCAACCATTGACAGTTTTTTCAGGCCCGTGATCCCCGCTGTGCCCAGCCCTGGCTCCACTCCGTTGCCTCCCCAAGACAGGCCCTCATGCTCCGAGCCACAGCCCAGGACATCAGCCACGATGGAGTCACCGCTCGACGTGAGTTCGCGTAGGTCTTCAGAGTCGTCTGCAGTGGGTACACCATCACCACGACCCAGCAATGCACCCCTAGGACACCTGCCAGTGATACGATCGGACTCTGACAGTGAATAAACAGCAAGAACTTCTCCACTAGACCACATGGAATTTAGAGTGTTGTGCAGTGAAAAAAACAGTGTGTTGTGTTAAGGATTTACAGTTGTGAGAGAAAAGACTCAATTGGAATAAAATTTAACGTAAATAGACTTGTTTGTTTTGGCTTTGGAAAATTATTAGAAGAATGGGAAAAGTTAAAGTGCAGAGTGCAACACTTAGTAAGATACAATGGAGCATTAGTTAGACAAGAGTGCGCACTGTGAAGAGAACGAACTTCTGAGTGCGATTGACTAAGTTCAGTGCAAGACTTCATGAACAGTGTACTGGAAGTGCTTCAGGAAATCCTTCTTACTGTCAGAGTCTGAGAGGAGGCGGTTATTCATTGAGGTGGCCATGGACTTGCTGTAAGTAGGCAGAATGTTTCATAATGTACTTTTTTCCATACTATAGTTACCTCATTTCACTCTTTAATGTCCTTTATTGGTGTGAATAAGGTGTTGGGAGCTATGCATGTGCAGTAGGAAGGTGTTTTTCTGAGTTAGGCTAGGTTAGGGTCCATAAGTACCAGTCCAGGAGCCAGTCACCAGAATGTTTAATATTGTATGAACCTACTTGTAAACCCTCATTTTATGCTTCTTTTGCATTTATTTCAGTCATTTATGTGCCTTATTGGTGTGGTTTGGGTCTTAAATAGGTGCTATGCATGTCCAGAGGGAGTTGTATAGGTGTTTCTCAGAGTTAGGGTCCATAAGTACAAGTCCATAAGCTGGGGCCCAATATCCGGACAGGACCACTATCCGAACCTGCGTATGGCTCTATTACGTCGGATATTGGAGTGATTGCTATATATATATATATATATATATATATAAGTAATCACTCGAATATCCGGACGCCCATTATCCAAACATCCCCACTACCCGGACATAATCGTCCTGGGATCCAGTATTCCCAAAATGGTCCAAAAACCCCAAGAAAAAATAAATAAAAACGATTTTTTCCCGCCCGTTTCATACTGTACTTTTTTCCATACTATACTTACCTGATTTCACTCTTTAATGCCCTTTATTGGTGTGAATAGGGTGTTAGGAGCTATGCATGTGCAGTAGGAAGGTGTTTTTCTGAGTTAGGCTAGGTTAGGGTCCATAAGTACCAGAATGTTTATTAATGTATGAACATACTTCTAAACCCTCATTTTATGTTTCTTTTGCATTTATTTCAGTCATTTATGTGCCTTATTGGTGTGATTTGGGTCTTAAATAGGTGCTATGCATGTCCAGAGGGAGTTGTATAGGTGTTTCTCTGAGTTAGGGTCCATAAGTACAAGTCCATAAGCTGAGGCCCAATATCTGGACAGAACCAATATCCGGACATACCTATGGCTCTATTACGTCGGATATTGGAGTGATTACTGTATATATATATATACAGTAGGCTCGCATAGTACGCGAGAGATTGGGCGGTGCACGCGCTTGCGCACTGGGAATTTGCGTACTAGGAATACATAATTTTATGGGAATAATTACACATGGGCGGTACCCCCTCATACCTGGACATTTTTTGGCCCTTAGAGACATAATAAAGGTCATATGTTTCAGGCATTGTACTAAAGCTATAGCTACAATAACAAAAATATGGGTAGTCACCTTAACAACAGTAGACAACAGGCCTGATGACCTTACATAACAGGGGTTCCGAGGCGCGGCAACACTTACAGCGCCGCACTCTCCACTGCACCAACACTTCCCTCCACAGACTCCTCTTGATCACCTTCCCCAGGAGCATCCAAGTCACTCACTTTGGCCATAAACCCTTCAAAGTCGAATGCTGACACTTCTGACATTGCATCCTCTTCATCCTCAACAGGATCAGGAGCAGACGATGTCGATGGTTCCGCTATTTCACCAACTTGAGCCCGCTGTGTGTAGCTTGTTATGAGCGTCTGTCTTCTCCTGTTTATTTCTTCCCTGTGCCTGTCTGTGTAGAAACGGAAGAGTTTGTCGATACCAACCAGAAGTTCCTCCGTTCTTAGGTTGCTCACTTCCTGTCCCTTCACCTCTTCCTTGAGCTTATCCACGGCAGCAAGGATCTTGCTAATGTTTGACATACACAGCTCAGTCCTGCCTTCCATCACACTAGGCTGCTCAACTTGACTCTGTCTGGCGTCGGGCTCGGCGTCAGCCTCGTCTATCCGTTGCAATACTTCCTCGGGTGGTTGTTCCTCAGTAGCATTGTGCACTTCTTGTATGTCCGCCAATGTAACGTCCTCGAAACCTGGTACAGCGTGTGCTGCTGTCAATGTTGCTGCCTCAGCATCGGCCAGTGGTTGAATGGCTGTCTCCTGGGTGATGCATAGGTGAGGCACGAGCATTCGCCACGCATGGTTCACTGTTGCAGGTGTAATCTGGTGCCAGGCTTGAAGGAGAAATTCAACTGCGTCCTTCACCGTAAAGATACGTCAAAATGCCTCAACAGTCTTGGCATCTGTGGTAGGTCGGGATAGAGGTGCTGGTGGAGATGGAACGGGAGCAGATGCCTCATCATGGTCTTCATCGTGATCCTCTTGTAGGGCATGAAGCTCCTCTTGTGTGTCGGTCTTCCTGCGTAGGTAGTCGTACACTTCCCTGTGGTAGAAATGCTTCACTGTGGTGATTAGTTCTTGATCGAGTGGCTGCATTAGTGACGTTGTGCGGGGCGGCAGAAACACAAACACGACAATCCTTGTGAAGATATTCCAGATATGGAGGGTGACTTGGTGCATTATCAAGCACAAGGAGCATCTTAAATGGAATGCCCAGTTCCCGACACTCGGCTCTCGCATCATGGACACACCGCCTCGTTAACCAGTCTGCCATAATGTTCCCGGTCATCCAGCCATTTACGGACTTATACCAGTACACGCCACTTGCATCCATGTTCGTGAGGTTTTTGTAGCACCTTGGATGTGAAGCTGTGTGTACAACAACTGGCCTCATCTTGTGGCTCCCAGACAGGTTTACAGCGAACATTACCGTCATCTTACACTTCTGGAGCTTGCGACCATGGGCTTGTTTCTGTCTTTTAGCAATGTAAGTTGATTTTGGCATGGCCTTGTAATATAAGGACGTTTCATCGATGTTGTAGATCTGGTCCTTGGTGTACTGTCCCACTTCAATAATCGTTTTAAATATTGCAGGATACTCTCTTGCGGCCAGCTTATCGGCAGAGGCACGTTCACCAGACAGTTTCACGTAACGGAGTTCCTTGCGCTTGAGAAAATGGTCCAGCCATCCAACCGATGCCCTGAACGGTTTTTCCACTTTTAACCTTCGAGATGCAGCCTTGTAAAAGAGCTGGGCTTGGTTCCGAATAAATCTTCCATTGAGTGGAACACCTTCCTTTTCTTTCCGCATTATGAAGGTGGCAAGATAGCGCTCCATTAATATCATAGCACGATTTCCCACCCGCGAACGGCCGTCTAGGTCAGAGGCACCGTACGTCTTAACTACAGCCTTTATGGCTTCACGGTTCTTCTCACAGTTCTCACTGTAGATTCAGCCAGTCCCAGGGTTCTCCCGATAGCCGTGTTTCCTTGACCCTCCTCCTTCATCTTAATTATCTTTAACTTGGTGTCATGCATCAGAAGTTTCTTTACTCTTGGGGTTGGAGCCATGGTGCAGCAAAGTACAGGCAGCACAAAAAACACCACACATTGTACACGACAGGTTAGCTGTAGAGAGCGGATCCACACAGTGCACGAGCCGGGACTGTTATGGCGTGCCCGCTCCCTTGTACCCCAAGCTGCGCAGTAGAATGCCCGGGAATTTCTGCGCATCAACCTGACGACACGTGACACGCTTTGTGAAGGGTGGTCGCACACTAGTAGAAAATGGCATTTTTGAGCCACACCTTCCCTCTGCCTCGCGTTCTGTGCAGTAAACTCGCACATTAAAGGGTTTTTGGTTATGATTTTTGGTCACTCGTGCACAAGGCGAATTGCGCACTGCAGTGACGCGCACTGTGCGAGCCCACTGTATGTGTATGTGTATATATATATATATATATATTTTATATGTCCGACACTGGGCATAGGCTTCACAGCCTGCTCTTGAGGCCCAGTAGTCCTCCTGCATACCATACACCTCACTACATGTCACCACTTCAGCGCTGACACCCACCGTCCATATTGACTACATGCTAGGGCTGTCTCATACAGGACTGGTGTATTGGTATTAACTGGGGTATTTTTACGACATGTCGGGGGTTCTTCTGGTAGATTGGTAAAGTCTGATTTTATTAAATTCAAATCCTTTAATTGTTCCCTGCCCCAGCGGGATTTGAACCTGGGTCCGGTAGGACTGCAGGCCACCTCTCTACCGACTGAGCCTCCTCCTCCCCCCAAAGAAATACAGTAATCCCCGTAATATCCGGACGCCCAATTTCCGGACATCCCCAATTACTGGACATTTTCATCCCGGGATCCAGTATTCCCAAAATGGGCCAAAAACTGCAAAAAATTAGAAAAAATCTGACTTTTTTTCCCACCTGTATTTTGAAATTGCCACGTGACGCCGAACAGCCGTTACACCATGGTCCCTTCACCCCTTTCTTCCTTCCCCCTCCCCTGTCAGGATTGCCATTTGGTATTTTTTATTACCAAATGTGGGCCAATTTGGTAATGAAAAATTCGCTTGGTAATGAATCAGAATAATACAATACCAAACGAATTTATCACATGTATGAGGGTACACAGGATGGAGATGGTGGATTGTTTGCTCTCTCTGATTAATTTGGTAGCCTGTATAGCGTGATAATAATCAACATGCTGTTGATTATAAGAGTGATTACATGTATTTCCACTTGTGTACAGTGGGGCACCAATTTTCGCGCCTAAGTGGGTCCAAAAATAATGCGCGAATTATTTAGCGAAAGTTGGGGCATTGTCTTTATGGCAAAAAGGCTAATTGGTTCCCGGTTATCCTAAAGTAACATCAGATTTTCATTTTCACTTGCAATACAGTACATCAGATCACTGTTGTACATTGCATTGTGAGATACAAACAATAAAAACTGTACAGTACACATTATATGAGGAGAAACATACCACAGAGACCAGGTTGAGGTGTTTAATGGATGTTGGGGGTAAGTATCCGAGGCGCGTGGCGGGCT
Source organism: Coenobita brevimanus (assembly GCF_032717465.1). NCBI lineage: Eukaryota > Metazoa > Arthropoda > Malacostraca > Decapoda > Coenobitidae > Coenobita > Coenobita brevimanus. The sequence goes on along the minus strand of NC_137043.1, from coordinate 22,903,887 downwards.
TATTTAGCCACGCCAGACGTATTGGCGCCACTTCTTGCTGCCTCGCTACCACTCTCTCTGCTTCCTCAGATGCAACTTGATGCAACACTTCCACTCTGTGCTGAATTTCCCTTTGTACTAGGTTCTCTTGAACAGATCCATCGAAATCTTCATCCAGGTTAAGCTCCTCTATGGCACTGGAGCTAGCACGCTCGTACACAATGGCGGGAATGGGTGGACAGAGTGTTGACATTCAAGATGGCGGTGGGTTGCGGGTGGGCGGTGCAGGAAATTCAAAGTTCAAAATATTGTCCCAAACCCAAAATTTGTGCGCGAAAATCGATTTTTTTCAAGCGAAAGTGGAAGTTAGGGAATATTTGGTGCATGCCGCGAAAGTGGATTCCACGAATCCTGCTGTAGCGAAAGTTGGTGCACTACTGTATATAGTTAGTGAAGAATACTAGCTTTACGAATTTGGTAATGAAAGTTAAAAATGGTAATGAAAATTGAGGGGATTGGTAATGTGGCCATTGCGATCTGGCAACTCTGTTACCTTGCCATCATCAACAGTCATAGCCTAACTCTGATCGAGAGCACATGCTTAAAGCAGTGCAAGCCACAGGTGCTCGTTTTTTGATGATAAACAGTGAATAAACTGCAATACCTCGCCACTAGAACACACGGGAATTTACAGTGTTGTGCAGTGTTAAGAAATCAGAATTTAAAGTGCAAAGGATTAACTGTGGACTGCAAACTGGCGGTTCAAACCAGTCCAGGAGCCAGGGACTTGTTGTAAGTACCCAGAATGTTTAATATTGTATAAACTCATCTCTAAAACCTCATTTTATGGTTCTTTTGCATTTATTTCAGTGTTTTATGTCTCTTATTGGTGTGATTTGGGTCTTAAATAGGTGCAATGCATGTCCAGAGGGAGTTGTATAGGTGTTTTTCTGAGTTAGGGTCCATAAGTACAAATCCAGAAGGCTGGGGCCCAATATCTGGACAGGACCATTTTTCAGACGTGCCTTTGGCTCTATTACATCAGATATTGGGGGGATTACTGTATATATATATATATATATAATTACCTTAGGATTTTCTCGATGATATGCTCATTATGTTTCCCAGGCAAAATTACAGAGGTTAGCTTTACCTGACCTTACCAAACCTAACCTGTCCCAATAGGACTGCTTGGCAAAGGTAGCCAACTATGGTATTGAGACGAATATCCACACCAAATGGAAGTGTATTGTACGGTATTGTAATGTACGTACACGCATACAGTACCATACTCTGTACAGTACGGTATTATCACATGCATTAGTGGAGAAATTGCTCTACTGATATTGTAATCATAGCATGGGAAGGAATCTCTCTCTCTCTCTCTCTCTGATGTGTGTGTTTCCAGGTGGCTGCGCGATTTTTGACTCGGTAGAGAGGTGGACAGGCACTGTCACTGAACATGTACTCGTGGCTTGTGGTCTCTGTTTGATGGTGGTGTTAGTTGGACAAGACATAGCCTGATGGCCACGTGACTTTTGATGTTCGGTGGAGAGGTGGACAGGTACTGTCACCGAACATGTGCTTGTGGCTTGTGGTCTGTGTTACAATCTCATTTGTGATGAGGAAGGAGCTAGCCAGGTGGCTGCGCGATACTGGACATTGGGTGGGGACGCATACGAACGTTTTGACACCACTTGCAGGTTACAGTCGTATTGCTCGGGTGCTGGAGGTTCATTGGACTTGATCGGACGATTGTGTGACTTTGACCATTAAGTACAGGGGTGGATGAACATTTCAGCTTCGGTTGTAGGTTACAGACTAATTTCCGATTACGGCTCAAGCCCAGCGGCCACGATACTGAATGTTTGGACATGTTGGCTGGCCGGCCGAAGTTCCCGGGCACTTTTACGTTCAGATAATAGCAAGTAAATTTGGATAATGGTTTAATAGAGCCAAGGTCCAGTGTCCTGATACTGAACATGTCCGGATAATTGAGGGATCACTTATTCCAATTTACTTGTTTTAAGACTTGGGTGGGTAGAGGGCAGGACAGTAGGTAACAAGGATGCCATATCACCCAGTTTCACTTATAAATAAGGACAGAAAATGGCCAGACACAATATAACGATGCCTGCCTCCTCACACACGGTCGTTATATAACGTTGCACACCTATTAGGGGTTAAAACAGGCATGGGCAATAATTAGTGAATTACAAGAACGGGCCTCAGAACAGGAAAAGGGCAATAAAGGAATTGAAAAATAAATTAGAGAGCATCTGCTCACACAGTGTTGACCAGGAGAGAAAGGTGTCTGAATTAAAAGTGAGTAATGAATCAGCCACAAATGAAATAAAATAGCTTAAATGGGAAAATAAGAGGCTGGAGGAGGAATGGGACAATATTAAATGTTAACTTGACGAGCATGAATTTAAAACTAAGATGCACGAGGAACATATCAAGGAAATCCAAGTGCATTATAAGGGGTGGATAAAAACTCAACTTCAAGATAAGTCTTAAGGAGATTTTAGAACAACAGAGAATGGAAAATCAGGAAAAGGTGGAGAAGGAAGTGGTGAAGGTACTAAAAAGTAGCGAATCTTTAGTTAGGGATGTAGCAGATGGAAAAAGTGTGATAATTTCAGGATTAAAAGAAAAACTTGTCACTAAGATCAGAAAGGGAAAGAGAAGAACTGAGAACGGCTAAAGAGATAATATCTTTAGTTATGGAGGGTGACAGTGAAGCTCAAGAAGAGATTAAAGAAGTCTAGCCTGGGAATATATGAGGAGGGAGGTGTGTGGCCACTTAAAGTTAAATTTCGGTCACAGGTTACAGTAAATGAGATTATTAACAAGACCAGGAAATTAGCAAACAAGGAGGGGTTCAAGAATGTTTGGACAAGAAGAGATGCAAATGAGGAAGAAAGAGCTAAAATAAAGGAGTTAGTCAAGGAAGCTAAGGGGAAACAACAACCAGAGAATGGAGGAAGAGAAGACAGAGTTCTATTGGAGAGTTATGGATCAGAAATTCAGAAAGTGGCACCGACAGAGAAAGGAAGGGAGAAGAACAGAATAAAATATAATGCATGTGGTAGGTAGGGGCATTCACCATCCACTCACTGGATGTTGTGCTGCTTCGGGTGTCTGCCCTTTCCTCTCTTCCTTCGTTCCTCTTCTGTTTTTCTTTCCTTCATTTCTTCCTCTTCCTTCTCTTTATGGGTGACTTCACACTTCCCCTTCTGTCTTCCTTCCCTTCATTCATTCCTCTATGGATGACTTAACACTGAGTGACAAGCCAAATGGTTTCCTGTACACCAGAAACCATTTACAATGCTGGGTGGTAAACATATAACCAAATTATGGTGCCTGGTGGTGTAGTGAGTAATCAAGGCACTCCAGTTGGATTAAACTGGTGCAAGTTTATATCCAAGGGGTGGTTGGGGTTTATTGCTCACATAATGCCACTCGGGGATGAGTGAGGCTGGTCACTCTCATCTTATGTCAGGACCAACTTTCCTAGCCCTGGCTCCTACACTCTTCATGGGGCAACATAGGAGTGTATGATGGATGGATGGTGAAAAGATTGAAAGTGACTTAATGTTAATATAGGTGGCTTAACCTTGGCAAGGCTAGAAACCAAAGCCTTCTTGAGGGTAAATGACCCAGATAATATGTTTTATAGAGACCAAGTTAAGAGAGGATATTGATATCCAAATGGGAGATGGTTAAAACAAATTATGGAGAGGAGATAGAAAAGAAAATTTTTGGAGGAGGATTGATGATAGTGAAGAACACCATACATGTGGGTGATGTGGAACTAGGAGAAGGTAGAGCAGAAGTGATAAATATGAAACTAGAAACCAGAGGGAAAGTCAAGAGAGACATCATAGTAACGTACATACCCCCCAAGACAAGGGCATGGAATGAGGATGAATACCAGATGTAGTAGTAGTAGTAGTAGTAGTTGTTCCCTAGGCAGTCTGGCCAAACAGCCCCGAGTCCCTTAGGAAGGCCATGGCTGAGACCGGGTTTTCCCACAGAGCTCTCAAAGAGTGTATGTTGTGTTGTTGACGTAGGTGATTGTGTGCAATGCATCCATAATGTGCTTAAATAAAGTATGGGGTGCTGTGTTGCATCCTGGACAGGCATCAGCAACGGAGTCATCCAGCCTCTTCTGGTAGCTTAAGAGGGCTGGATGGTGCCCACATCTCAGCCTGGCCAGGTGGACCCTGTCCTCACTAGGAAGATAGGATTCAGAAGGGTCGATGTCAGGAGGCCGTGCATGCAGCTGTATGTTGTCTTTAAGTGACTGAATGGAGCGGCAAGTGATCTGAGTGTGGATATGCTTCTGGAAGCTGGTCTGAGGTGGGCGAGGGGGGAGAGATGACAGTATTTGTGTATGGTATCGTGTGCTGGGTGTTGTTTTGATGTTCCTTGGTGTGGGTGGATGTGCTGCCATGTACTGTAGTGGATGTTGTGGGTTTGTGGAGGCTGCAGCAAGAAACTGGGTGCCTCTCATATCTAGGTGATCCTTGACTTTGAGGACTTTGGTTTCTTGATGTAGGTGGTCTGTGGGTGTAGTAGCTGTGCAGCCTGTGATTATTTTTAGGGCCTTGTTCTGTATGGTCTGTAGAGTGTTGTAGTGTGTTTTGGTGAGGTTAGAAGCCCAGGCAGGGCTTGCATAATTGTATACTGTGGTGGTGGTTTCTTTGTTGTGTCCAAATGTTGTATGGGCAAGTGACCTCAAGGCATTGAGTCTTGGTGTTATTTTATTTTTAATGTTTGTGATGTGTTGTTTAAATGACATTGATGTATTGTATGTTACACCAAGGATTGTGTGTGTGTGTGTGTGTGTGTGTGTGTGTGTGTGTGTGTGTGTGTGTGTGTGGTAGGGGAGTGTTGTTTATGGTGAGGTGTGGGATGTGACTGTGTTCTGCTGTCCAGTTTGTGAGAAGAGTCACTGTTGTTTTGGCTGGGGCTATTTTGAGCCTGTTTGTGGTGAACCATTCATGTAGTGTGTTGAGATAAGGTTGAATGATGTGTGCAGCTGTGTTTGCGTTTTGGTGCGTACATGTAAGTGTTATATCATCTGCATAGGAAGCTATGTGTATCTGTGGTGTGTGGGGTGTGGGTACGTCGTGCAAGTACAGTATAGGTTAAATAGTGTAGGGGACAAAACAGATCCTTGGGGGACGCTGTTTGTGAAGTTTCTGATGTTAGAAGACTGACCGGCAAATGTTATGTGTGCACATCTGCCTGCTAAGTAGTTTGCCAGCCATCTTTTGTGTTATTGTGCATGTTTGTGTTGAGTATTTTGTTTGTGAGGTTGTGGGGGGGGATGGCATCAAAAGCATTGCTAATGTCTAGTGTGATTAGGATTGTTCTGTGTGGTGAATTCATGCCATCGAAAACTCTCTGTGTAAGGTCTGTAAGAAGGGTGTTTGTGGAGTATAGTGGCCTAAAGCCATGTTGTGACTGGGCTAGGGGAATGTGAGGTGTGACTAGTTGTAGTACCAGTCGTTCAGTGACTTTAGAGGGGGTGCAGAGGAGTGTGATGGGGCAGTGTGAGGAGGGTAACGTGGGGTGTTTTTTGGGTTTAGGGATAGTGATGATATTGCCATGCTTCCAGATGTTGGGTATTATGTTGTGTGAGTAGCTGTAGTTTGATATGTTGGTGATTGCTTGTATGTCTTGTGGTCCTAGGTGTTTAAGGTGAATGTTGCTTATGTTGTCTGGTCCACAGACAGATGAGTGCTTGAGGTTGTTAATGATGTGCTTCGTCTGGTTGTAAGTGAAAGGTTCGTAGTCTGGGTCTGTGGGGAACTGTCTCTTACGTCGGATGATACGTCAGTCTTCGGGATGGGGGTTTAGATGGCTAACTTGTGAAAAGTGATTGATGAGAGTGTTTGCTTGTTATTTGTTTGAGGGTATGGTGTCTGTTGTTGTGATGGCAGTGTGTGATTGTGTGGTGTTGCTGTTGGCAAGTGCGATGCTGTTTAGTGTTTTGTAGAGTTTGCTGATGTTTGTTTTGTGGTCAAGTGTTTGGAGGTAATATTTCCAGTTTAGTGTTTGCTGTTCTGATATTTTATTGTTTATTTGAGTGTTCTTGTATTTATTGTACGGTGTCTTGTGTATGGGGTGTTGGGGAGTGTCGCAGTGTCCTGTTGTCTGATGAGGCCTTGAATTTCTGGTGTGAAGTTGAGGTTGTCTCTCTTTCTGTTGCCTCTAGGGATGTCTTTTGTCTGCATTTTGTATAATTGTATTGAAAGTGTGCACGGCGGTGTTGATGTTTGTGATGGGTGTACTGTTTAGTGTTTTGAGATGTTGTTCTGTTTCGGTTACAAAGGCCTACCAGTTGGCTCTCTTATAATTAGTGTATGTGTATTTGTGGCCAGCTGGGATGCTTCTGGATGTTGTTGTCAGACATGGTTCGAAACCTGCAGAAAATGATTGAGAAAAGCAACAATATGATGCTGGTGGGTGATTTTAATTGTAAAGAGGTGAACTGGGAAGAGTGGGACTTGGGAGATAGTGAAGATTTGTGGGGCAGTATAATGTTAAATACAGTATAGCAATGAATAATGTAATGACCCAGTGGGCTAAAGAAGAGACAAAATGTAGAGATGATGACACACCAGCAGGACAAGATTTACTGCTATCCAAAGAAACTGACATAATTGAAAAATTGAAATATGTGTCCTGTAGGAAAAAGTGATCGTGCAGTGATAAGTTCCAAACAATAGAAGGGAATGTGGTGACAAGAGATTAGCTATATAGACATGGAAGATACAACTTTGGGAAAGCAGACTTTACAGGATTGAGACAGTTTTTCGAAGAAGCGGATTGTAAGAAAATGTTCTGGAAAGAAGTAGAGTTAAACAGGATGTCAGAGAAGTTAGTCAGGAGCGATAGAAAAAAATGGTGGATTACTAGTGGACAAGGGAGAAAAGACGAGCAGATGGGGAGAACACTTTAAGGAATTATTGAACATAGAGGATGAAAGTAATGCAAGTATAAATGGTTGGATAATGGCTGGGAGGAGGAGGGATGTGAGAAGAGAGGAAGAAATCAGTAGGATGGAAATTGTGGAAGCAATGAAGAAAGTCAAAATGGGAAAAGCCCCAAGAATTGATGGAGTGTGCGGTGAAATGCTGAAGCATGGAGGAGAGAGAGTAGTAGAATGGATGTGGAAGATGTGCAGATTGGCCTGGAAGGAAGGTAGAGTCCCAGTGGATTAGAAGTCAGGTATAATTATTTCCCTGTACAAAGGGAAAGGGGAAAGAGAAGTGTGTGGTAATCATAAAGGCATTTGTCTTCTTAGTGTAATAGGAAAAGTATATGGTAGGATACATATTGACAGAGTTAGGGAAATCCATCCATCCATCCATCCATCATCCAATCCTACGTTGCCTCATGAGGCGCATTGGAGCCCGGGGCTAGGCAGTTGGTCCTGACATTTAAGGTGAGAGTGACCAGCCTCACTCATCCCTGAGTGGCATTGCGTGAGCAATAAACCCCAACCACTCCTTGGATATAAACCTTCACTGGCTCGATCCGACTGGAGTGCAATAATTAACCACTAAACCTCCGGGTGCTAAAATTTGGTTATATGGTTACTACCCAGCATAGTAAATGGTTTCCTGGTGTACAAGAAACCATTTGGCTTGTTACTCAGTGTAAAGTCACCCACAGGCAGAAGGAAGAGGAAAGAATGAAGGAAAAAATGATGGAAGAGGGAGTGTAAAGTCACCCGTAGTTAGGGAAATAACAGAGGAATTAGTTGGAAAAGAACAGGGAGGTTTCAGGAGGGCAAGAGGTTGTGTAGATCAGATATTAATTCATAGATCTTTAGTGGAAAAGTTTCTAGAGAAGGGAAAGAAGTTGTATGCGGCCTTCATGGATTTGGAGAAAGCGTATGACAGGGTGGATAGACAGGGATTGTGGAAAGTATTAAGGATATATGGAGTAGATGGGAAGTTGCTGAATGCCATGAAGAGTATGTATGAGGGTGCTGAGGCTGCATTGTTTGTGGATAGTGAACTGTGTGAATTTTTCTATTTGAAGGTCGGGTTGAAACAGGGATGTGCCATGTCTCCATATTTGTTCAATCTATATATGGATGTGCTTATAAAGGAGATAACAGGTAGGGCAGTGGATGTTGGAGAGGCCCTAATGATAGGGGGCAGTGTTTGGAAACTCCCTGTTCTGTTGTTTGCAGATGATAGTGTCGTTAAGCAAAGATGAAGGGGAGCTGCAAGGCTTGGTGGATGAGATTGGGAGAGTGTGTAGGAAACAGAATCTAAAGGTGAATGTAAGGAAGAATAAAGTTATGGTCTTCAAGAGAAATGAAGTCAGTGAATGCACAGTGAGGTTGGTTCAGAAGGAAATGGAAAATGTGAATGCATTCAAGTACATGGGTAGTGTGATGATTAAGGATGGAAGTTTAGAGTGCGAAGTGCATGACAGGGTACATCAAAGAAGAAAGGCTGCTGGTTCCTTGAAAGCACTGATAAGAAACAGGGAAGTGAGCATGGAAGTGAAAAAGTTACTACATGACAGTATTGTGATACCAGCTGTAACGTATGGAAGTGAAGCTTGGACGTTGTTGGAGGGACAGAAGTTTAGAGTGAGAACAGTGGAAATAAGTTATTTGAGAGGAGCATGTGGAGTCACATGGAGAGAGACTGAAAAATGAGGAAGTGAAGGAGCATTGTGGTGTGGATGTGGATGTGATAGGAAGCATTAGGAGAAACACATTGAAGTGGTTTGGCCATGTGGAGAGGATGGAGAGTTAGAGACTGACAAGGAGAGTGTACGTGAGTTAGGTGGAAAGGGGGATGCCAAGGATGAGATGGAGGGATGGAGTGGAGAAGTATATGAGAGAGGGGGGGGGTGAGCTAGGAGCAGGGCAGTGAAATGGCAGGGGACAGGGTAATATGAAGGCAATTTGCCACCCCTTACGGGATTAAGGTGTCTGGCAGTAGGATCGGAGATAATTCAGTGAAACATAAGACACGCAGAAGAGGTAGGATATCTTTCTAGGCTTTTACAACTCGAATGTGGAATATTGTGCCGAAAGCAAGTGGGAAAGAGAACTGGAAAAAGGATTTGTTCAACAGAAGGTGTATAATAGCTAAAAAGGAAAGGGATGCGGCATGGAACAAATGGAGAAAGTGAGGCAGCAATAGAACAGAAGAAGAGTACAAAAGAGCTAGAAATGAATGCAGTACATACAAGAGTCCGTAGAGAGGAAGAAAGAAACTTTGGAAGAGGTATAATTGACAAATGTAAGGAAGAACCTAAATTGTTTTATAGGTTTGTCAGTGGCAAATTTGAACATATGGAAGGAATCAATAAGCTGAAAGGAGGAAAGGTGTACTAAGATGCAGTAATGCAAGCAGAAATAGTGAATCAAAGTTTTCAGTTGCTTTTCACTAAAGAAGTGATTTTATGGAAGGGGAGGTTGTGAATAGAAATGTAGTGTTAAAAGATATAAAGTGGAAGTGCAGGAATTGTATAAATTACTGGAAACTCAAGATGTAAGGAAGGCCCCAGGGCCTGATGGGATCTCAGATTGGATACTGAAGGAATGGAGAGAACAACTGGCAGACAAGTTTCCTGGTTTAATGGTGAGTTCTCTGGAAGAAGGGAGACTGCCCCAGGAATGGAAGAGGGCCAGTGTGGTACCAATTCACAAAGGAGGGAGTAACAAAGAAACACTGAATTACAGTATAGACCAGTGTCCCTGACCTGCATGGTCGCAATTTTGTGCAAGAGAATCCAGAAAGATAGATAGATAAAATATCTGAAGAAGATGGACATCATGGCAGAAAGTCAGTATGGATTCAGAAATGGAAGGTCGTGCGTCTCAAATTTGTTGAGCCTCTACTCAAGGGTAATTGATGTCCCACAGGAGAGAGAGAGTTGGGTGGATTGTGCGCATCTAGATCTGGCGAAAGCCTTTGACAACGTACCTCATAAATGACTTATGTGGAAATTGGAGCACATAAGAGAACTAAAGGGAAACTCTTGGAGTGGATGGGAGACAGATGAGGAGAGTAATAAAAGACAAAATGTTTGGGTGGAGGGAAGTAACACATGGAGTCCCATAGGGCTCATTGCTGGTGCCTGTAATGTTCCTAATTTATGTAAACAGTATGGTGGATGGAATGAACAGTTGTGCAAGTCTGTTTGCTGACGATGCAAAGATCATGAAGAAAGTCAGAGTTTTCATTCATTCATTCATTGCCAGACGCCATGTATCCCAAACGGGGCGGCCAAGGGGTCAGAGTTAATTGTTTTTACAGGGAGGGGCACTAATCCTCCACCAACCCCACTTGACACGTAGGGAGAACGTTATGCCAACAGCATCTGGTGTTCCCAGGCGGTCACCCATCCAAGTACTAAGCAGACCCAACGTTGCTTAAACTTCGCTGATCGGACAGGAAGCGGTGTACTCGACGTGGTATGTACGTTGTTAAAGATCGTAAAATGCCAAAGGAATACCTAGACAGGATTTATGATTGGAGCCAGGTATGGGAAGTGAATTTCAATGCAAAATATTGAAAATGGGTATAAGTACCAAGAGGCCATCCCAGAATTACTTGATGGGAAAGGAACTCATTGTAAAAGTGAGAGAAGAGGAGGACCTGGGAGTGTTGGTCCAGGATAATTTGTCACCCAAAAAACACACGAACAAGATTGTCAGAGAGACATACAAGGTTTTCATAAACATTCATTCATTCATTCAACATCCAATCCTACGTTGCCCCATGAGGAGCGTAGAAGCCCGGAGCTAGGCAAGTTGGTCCCGACATTTAAGGTGAGAGTGACCAGCCTCACTCATTGCTGAGTGGCATTACATGAGCTATAAACCTTCACCAGCTCAGTCTGATTGGAGCTCCGTAAATACCCACTAAACCACCAGGCGCCAAAATTTGGGTATATGGTTACCACCCATCATAGTAAATGGTATCCTGGTGTACAGGAAACTATTTGACTTGTCACTCAGTGTAGAGTCACCCACAGGCAGAAGGAAAAGGAAAGACTGAAGGGTGGCATTTCATTACATTGACGAGAAGATGATGAAAAAGTTTATAGAAGTATACCTTGGTATGTGATACCCCGGCTTAGCGATTGGGGTAGTATTCCACCATACCCCCGCCTAACAATGACCAAACCCCGGTTTATTTTTTTTTTTATTTTTTTTTTTTTTTTATACCAATACCAATTTGGCTGATATTTTAGACTAAAATTATGTTTAGGTTGATTTACAAAGTGTTTTTAGACTTAGATTAATGTGTTTTAGTTATAGATGGGGTGAACATTGTCATTTTGGGATCCAGTTTGCTAAGTTTGATTTTTTCCAGACTTATATATATTTGACAATTTTCACATTTAGATTGGCTTTAAACTTGTTTGGTTGAGTTTAGGAATTGGTTGGGGGAGAAACCCAGGGCTTAAAAATGCATTTCTATACTTAACATGTTAAATCTGCCCCAATATACGATACCCCACCTATTGATGGGTCATTACTTAACCAATTGCATCATTAAACTGAAGTATACCTGTAATGCATATTATCCGCCCCAGGTTGGAATATGCGACACTGGTGTGGTCCCTACATTAAAAGAATTATATAAACAAGATTGAGAGAATACAAAGAACAGAAGCCAAGATGGTCCCTAGCCTAGCATATCTGTCATACAAGGAATGACTGGGTCTGCCTTTTTTAGAAGAAAGAAGAGGGAGGGGCGACATGATTGCAGTGTTCAGGATCTTGATGGGTTTAGACAAAAGTGACAGAGAAGATCTGCTTGTATGGGATGGGGGAGCAACAATAGGACATGGAAAGAAATTGAAAAAAGACAAGTTGCTTGAAAGATGTCAAGAAATACAGTTTTCCATGTACAGTACCCTCGCGTCCAACACGCGTTAGTCCAGCACGATTCACATCCAGCACGGAGAGCAAATAATTAGTATTATTTAATACAATTTAATTACTTTAACACGAGTGTGTTAGCATAACATGCACAGAGCTCCGAGAAGTGGGCGAAATCCGCAGAGTTCAACTCTAACACGATCACCCCCGGTCCAACATGGTCATACTGGACATTCCCATGATGATGATAGCCAATGAAAACTTCTGATCAAGTAGCCTTCCCCGCCCGCTATCGTGACATGATCGTGATGCCGCCCAATTAAAAACGCTTCTGGTGTCACGTGATGTTTTGTTTAAATTTCTCCCACCACAGCGCCACTCAGTCGCATAATTCGCATTGGAACGTGCTTTTTTCTTGCTGCATTTTCTGCCCTTGTTACTGCATTTTACCCTGCTCACGATGCCTAGGAAGCCTTCTGAGAACCCCAAGAAGCGTCGGCACCTCCCTCAGGCCACCAAGCTAGAAAGCATCGAGAGGAAGAAGAAAGGGGAGAGGAAAGTTGACATTGCCAAGGCCTACAACATGAATGAAGCCAATGTGAGGACCATAATAAAAAACCAAGACAAGATCCTGGCAGCCGAAGGCTATCACATGGCACTTCATACCAGGTTTGCTGAGGATACGATGGTAAATCGGAACGGTAACGTGGTAAAATTGCCAACGATACCATGGGCATTTGGAATTCATCTGGATGGATTCCTGCCGAGGATACGACAGGCAAAACAGTGTGACCAAAACCCAGGCGACTCGACAGAGAATGTATCGTACTACAACATTGAACATTTAGCCTGACACTGAATACATATTAATATTTTAGAATAAATATCAATCGTTTTGAAACCCTTCTCATCGGCGTGTGTACCCGTTTATAAACAAAGTTCATTCATTCATTCTCCTTATTCTCTACCGAGTCAGCGACAACGATCACTTTCCACAGTCACGAGACGGGGCTCTGGCAACAGTGTGAGAAGCATGCCGTTTGCCGAGGATTACAGAGTGCTAGGACAGGCAGAAGCAGGACCTTCCATGGCTGTGGACGAAGATAGTGATTCTGAGTGTGATTTCGAAGGATTTATGAGGGAGGTTGAGGAGGAGCAACAGCCATTACCTGCTAGTGACGCCAGCAGCCATCCTCCGGGGACCCAGTAGGACTACCTACAGCCTTGGATACCACCTTCCATTCCCAGCAAGCCCACCAACACTATCCTAAAAGGTTAGTTATCATTCATAGCACAGTACCATTTATTATAATTACAATAGTACCAATATATGTATAGGTATATGGTAGGTATTTAGGGTGACTTTTCCTAGGGTTGCTGACATAATTCATTTTTCCCCATAAGCTCTATTGTTAGTCCAACACGTTTTTGGTCCAACATTTGACCCATGCATGACAATATTACCGTGTTGGACGCGAGGGTACTGTAGATGCTTACAGCCTGGACAAAGAGATCGTCCAATCCAAAAACTTAAAAATAAGTTTGACCGGTTGAGACACAGAGACGGGACCCCACGAACGTAGCTCATTTCCTATATATCACAACTAGGTAAACACACACACACACACACACAAGAGAGAGAAAGAAGACGGCTGCATGTCTATTCGCTTCCGGTGCTGTCTACTATTGGCCACTACTGGCCACACTTAATACTATCTTTATGTGAGTCAAGCTCTGTGCTAGGCTAAAGTATGTGATGTTCTAATAAAGTAGAGAAAGTAAAAGCAAAAAAGTACAGTAATCCCTCTAATATCCGAACGCCCAATATCCGAACATCCCCACTAACCGGACATAATCCTCCTGGGATCCAATATTCCCAAAATGGGCCAAAAACCGCAAAAATTTAAAAAAAAATCTGACTTTTTTTCCCTCCCATAATTTGAAATTCCCGCCTGGCGCTGAACAGCTGTTACACCATGGTCCCTTCACCCCTTCCTTCCTCCCCCTCCCCCCTCCCCTGTCAGGTTGCCATTTGGTATTTTTCATTACCAAGTGTGGGCCAATTTGGTAATGAAAAATTCGTTTGGTAATGCATTAGAATAATGCATTACCAAATGGATTTTTCACATGTATGAGGATACACAGGATGGAGATGGTGGATTGTTTGCTCTCTCAGATTAATCTGCTACCCTACATAGTGTGAAAATAATCAACATGGTGTTAGTTATAAGGAGAGTGATTACATGTATTTCCACTTGTATATATAATTAGTGAAGAATATATGCTAGCTTTATGAATTTGGTATTGAAAAGTTATATTTGACAATGAAAGTTGAGGAGATTGGTAATGTGGCTGTTGCGATCTGGCAACTCTGTTACCCCACCAACATCAACAGTCACAGCTTAACTCCGATGGAGAGCAGATACTCATAACAGTGCAAGCCACATGTGCTTGTTTTTTGTGAATAAACAGTGAATAAACTGCAATACCTTGCCACTAGAACACAGAGGAATTTACAGTGTTGTGCAGTGTTAAGAAATTAGAATTTAGAGTGCAGAGGATTAACTGTGGACTGCAAACTGGCGGTTCAAACCAGTCCAGGAGCAAGGGACTTGTAAGTACCCAGAATGTTTAATATTGTATAAACTCACCTCTAAAACCTCATTTTATGGTTCTTTTGCATTTATTTCAGTCTTTTATGTCCCATATTGGTGTGATTTGGGTCTTAAATAGGTGCAATGCATGTGCAGAGGGAGTTGTATAGGTGTTTTTCAGAGTTAGGGTCCATAAGTACAAGTCCATAAGCTGGGGCCCAATATCCGGACAGGACCACTATCCGGACCTGCCTATGGCTCTATTGATCCGGATATTGGAGGGATTACTGTGTCCAAATAAAAGAATACGTCAAAGTCAGTGCATCAAAGGAATCTGCTGATACAATGCAATCATCAGCTAGGTGTCATCATATCACCAGGCGGGTAGCAGGGAGATGTCAATTTGTAAGTAAAAGTTATCTCTCTGTAAGATGGATTACCGTACTTTGGAAAAGTGTCTCTAGAGGGTGCAAAGAGAAGGGACAAAAGTAGAAAACAGAATGGAGAATACAGAGAACTGGTTGAAATGGAAACATATAATAAACTACAGTAATCTGTCATTTATCTGGACATAAAAGAGCAAAGGCATGTCCAGGTAGTGGCAACATCCTGATAATGAACACTATTCCCCTACCATACCCAGACTCTACATATACCCACCTCCAACCTATACGTAACCTATTTGTACAGTACCTATGCTTAATTTGACAGTGTTTTCCTGTCATTCAGGCATATTTAGACATCAAAACACACAAAGAAATATCCAAGTTAATGCTAAACACCAAGAAAATCATGCAGAAAAACCAGTGAAAACCAAAAAACACCTTACCAAAAAACTACTGTATATACAGTACCCCTCCTTATTTTGGCAGTATTTTCCAGTCATTCTGCATATTTTGACATCAAAACATACATAGGATTATCAAAAATAATTTTCAACACCAAGAAAACCATGCAAAAAAAAAAAAAAAAAAAGACCCCCCCCCCCCCCAAAAAAAAAAAAAAAAAAAAAAAAAAAAACTCCCTCTATATTGTATGTACAGTACCACTCCTAATTTTGGCACTGTTTTCAGGTCAGTCTACCATATTTAGATATCAAGAAACACATAGGAATATCCAAAGTAATGCTAAATACCAAGAAAACTATGAAAAAAGAAAAGTTGAACACATAAAAACACCCAACCTAAACACTACTGTATGTACTGTACCCCTCCTAATTTTGGCAGTTTTCTGGTCATTCTGCCATATTGAGACATCAAAACACACACCAAGAAAAACATGATAAAAAAAAAATATATTGAAAACCAAAAAACACCCAACCTATACAGTACTGTATGTATGGTACCCTTCCTAATTTTGGCTCTGTTTTCTGGTCATTCTGCAATATTGAGACATCAAAACACACATAGGATTATCCATATTAATGCTAAACATTAAGAAAACAATGCATAACCAACAAAAATCTACAAAAAACATGACGACAGTTTGAAAATCTGTTGTCTGTGACAAGTGATTGCTCCGAGGGCTCAGACTAAATTCAACGGCCAAATATGCCATCAGAAATTGGTTATATTGATATAAATAGGTATACTGTCATCTTTGCTGATGTTTATACTATAAGATAAGCTAATAAACACACGTAAAACTGATAAGTAAAAATGCAGTAATAATATCAGGAGTAAAGCTTACCTTCATAATTTCCCACCATCCTAGTGCAAAATTTTTGCCAGCACCTTCCAAGAGTTAAGCCTATATGTAGATGCAGAATTTCAGGAGCTTTCTCTTGGTCACTTTGGATATTCGATGCGGCCAATAATAGTCAAATAAATCACAGAAAACTTTGAAAACTAACAAGTCAGTGTTATCACCATGCAGGAGAGTAGGGACTGGGAGTGAAGGGGGGGAGAAGTGAGGCTGTGGGCAGGATTCTGCCTCTTCTGTCAACAGGTGGATGGCGCTTTTACCATACATTTACTCTTGCCTTGCAGTCTGTTAGACACCTAGTGGCCATGCGGAAACACAACTCACCTTTAGATTCAGTTTCTTACTCTCCCAGACTCATCCACCAAGCCCTGCAACACCCCTTCATTTCCACATAACACAGTATCATCTGCAAAGAACAGTACGGGGAGTTTCCAAACATTACCCTCTTTCATTAGGGCTGCTTCAACATCCACTGCCTTACCTTGCATCTCTTTTATAACCCCATCCATATACAGATTGAATAACCATGGAGATATGACACATCTTTGTCCAGCCTTGAAATAGGAAAATTCACTCATTTCACTATCTACACGCACAGCAGCTTTAGCATCCTCATACATATTCTTTTTATAACAATTTAACCAATTTCTGGTGGCATATTTGGCTGTGGAATGTCTTTTTGGCCCAGGAACAGCTGTCACTGATGTCAGATAACTGATTTTCCAACTGTCCTGAGTTTTTTTGTGGATGTTCATTGCTTATGCATTGTTTTCCTAGTTTTTAGCATTAATATGGATAATCTTATGTGTGTTTTGATCAGATATTCATTCTGAGATCTTTAGTGGAAAAGTTTCAAGAGAAGGGAAAGAAGTTGTATGCAGCCTTCATGGATTTGGAGAAAGCATATGACAGGGTGGATTGACAAGGATTATGGAAAGTATTAAGAATATATGGAGTAGATGGGAAGTTGAATGCTGTGAAGAGTATGTATGAGGGTGCTAAGGCTGCAGTGCATATGGATAGTGAACTGAGTGAATACTTCTATTTGAAGGTTGGACTGAGACAGGGATGTGTCATGTCTCCATGGTTGTTCAGCCGGTATATGGATGTGGTCATAAAAGAGATACAAGGTAGGGCAGTGGATGTTGGAGCAGCTCTAGTGAGAGAGGGCAGTGTTTGGAAACTCCCTGTACTGTTGTTTGCAAATGATACTGTGTTGTTAAGTGAAGACGAAGGGGAGCTGCAAGGCTTAGTGGATGAGTTTGGGAGAGTGTGTAAGAAATGGAATCTATAGGTGAATGTAGGGAAGAGTAAAGTCATGGTCTTCGAGAGAAGTAAGTCAGTGAATGTACAGTGAGGTTGGACGAGGAGGAAATGGAAAATATTAGTAAGTTTAAGTACTTGGGTAGTGTGATAAGTAAGAATGGAAGTCTAGAGTGTGAAGTGCTTGAAAGGGTACAACAAGGTAGAAAGGTTGCTGGTTCCTTGAAAGCATTGATAAGAAACAGGGAAGTGAGCATGGAAGTGAAAAAGTTACTATGTTACAGTATTGTGATACCAACTCTGACATATGGAAGTGAAGCCTGGACCTTGTTGGAGGGACAGAAGTCAAGAATGAGAACAGTGGAAATGAGTTTGAGAGGAGCATGTGGAGTCACATGGAGAGACAGACTGACAAATGAGGAAGTGAAGGAGCATTGTGGTGTGGATGCGGATGTGATAGGAAGCGTTAGGAGAAACACACTGAGGTGGTTTGGCCATGTGGAGAGGATGGAGAGTGAAAAACGGACGAGGAGAGTGTATATGAGTGAGGTGGAAGGGGGGAGAGAGAAGGGGAGGCCAAGGATGAGATGGAGGGATGGAGTGGAGAAGGATATGAGGGAGGGGTGTGTGAACTGGGAGCAGGGCAGTGAAATGGTGGGGGGCAGGGCGACATGGAGGTGATTTGTTTGTGGTTGCCCCTTACGGGATTAAAACATCTGGCCGTAGATAGATGGATAGTTTTGATGTCTAAATATGGCAGAATGACCTGAAAACAGTGCCAAAATTAGGAGGGGTTCTCTACACACAGTAATGTAATTTTTTTTTTTTTTTTTTTTTTTTTTTTTTTTTTTTTTTAGGTTGTCTTGGTGTTGAAAATTATTTTGGAAAATCCTGTGTATGTTTTGATGTCAGAATATGGCAGAATGACCAGGAAACACTGCCAAAATTAGGAGGGGTACTGTACATACAGTAGTGTACATATATACAGTAATCACTCCAATATCCGACGTAACAGAGCCATTGGTAGGTCCGGTTATTGGTTTTGTGCGGATATTGGGCCCCAGCTTATGGACTTGTACTTATGGACCCTAACTCAGAGAAACACCTATACAACAACTCCCTCTGGACATGCATAGCACCTATTTAAGACCCAAATCACACCAATAAGGCACATAAATGACTGAAATAAATGCAAAAGAAACATAAAATGAGGGTTTAGAAGTATGTTCATACATTAATAAACATTCTGGTACTTATGGACCCTAACCTAGCCTAACTCAGAAAAACACATTCCTACTGCAGATGCAGTAGGTAAGTATAGTATGGAAAAAAGTACAGTATGAAACATTCTGGTAAGTATAGTATGGAAAAAAGTACAGTATGAAACATTCTGGCTACTTACAGCAAGTCCCTGGCCACCTCGATGAATAACCACCTCCTCTCGGACTCTGACAGTAAGAACGATTTCCTGAAGCACTTGCAGTACACTCTTCCTGAAGTCTTGCACTGAACTTAGTTAATAACACACAGAAGTCCGTTCTCTTCACAGTGTTCACTTTAGTCCAAATAATGCTCCATTGTAATTTTGTGTTGCACATTAACTTTTCCCCTTCTTTTCAAAATTTCCAAAGGCAAAACAAAGAAGTCTATTTACGTTAAATTTAGTTTCCACTGAGTCTTTTCTCTCAGCTCGAAAACCTTAACACAGCACACCGTTTTTTTCACTGCACAACACTCAAAATTCCCGTGTGGTCTAGTGGAGAAGTTCTTGCTGTTTATTCACTGTCAGAGTCCGAGAGTATCACTGGCAGGCGACCAAGAGGTGCATCGCTGGGTCGTGGTGATGGCGTACCCACTGCAGAGGACTCTGAGGAGAGCCGCAAACTCACATTGAGCGGTGACTCCACCATGGCTGATGTGCTGGGCTGTGGCTCAGAGCATGAGGGCCTGTCTTGGGGAGGCAACGGAGTGGAGCCAGGGCTGGGCACAGCGGGGGTCACGGGCCTGAAAAAACTGTCAATCGTTGACTGACGCAAGGACCAACGATTCTGACGATTGATGATGCGCTGCCTGAAAGCACGCACTTCCTCCACGAGTCCCAAGGGCCCCATCTCCCTGTCGCAGTCCGGGTGTTCCAGGTAGTCTAGGACGAACTCTAGATGTTCCCGGAGTGCGCTCAGCTTGGGGATGGCTGGAGTAGTGTCCTGCTGAGAGGAGTCCGCATCATCGTCGCCTTCGTTGTCAGAATCTTCAAGTTCGGTACTGACACCAGCAACCGAAGACGCGATCTCGATATCAGACAACATCTGATACCCAGGATCGCCCTCGTCGTCGTCCAACCACTCACGAACATCGTCCACATCAACATCGTCGCCGTGCATACATAGCCGTGCATGGAAGTCATCCATGTCAAACCCTAGAAAATCGTACTCCACATCCGTTCCTAGAAGCAGACGAGACCAACCATGTTCAAGAGTTTTCACAGGGACTTCCTTCCATGCACTAGCCCAGTTGTACAGCGCAGAATTGATGTTGTAGCGGCGAAGGTTTTCCAAAGTCCGCTTGCCTCGTGTGTCCCATCCTTGCCTGCTCTCGTCCTCGTCCTCGAGAACAACCATCACCTCGTCCAGGAACTTCCGATGGTATAGGCGCTTTGTTGCCACGATCACTCCTTGGTCCATGGGTTGAATGAGAGCAGTCATATTAGGTGGCAGAATCATGCACCTAATACGGCCATTCTCAGCAACCAAGTCCTTGTCGCACGGGTGGGCAGGTGCATTGTCGAGCAGAAGGAGAGCCTTTACCTGGTCGCGAGGGATTCCCAGTGTCTTCGTCTGGTAATGGATGACCTCCTTGACGAAGTGACGGTGAAACCAGTCTTTGAAAATCACAGCTGTGAACCATGCTTTCAAAGAATGGTACCAGACGACAGGAAGGACATCCATCACCCCATGATGGCACGGAGGGCTGCTTTGCATGGCCAACAACAACGGGCTTAAGCCAGTGCATGCCGTTAGCACTGGCACAACACAAAGCAGATATCCGTTCCTTGGAAAGCTTGCAGCCAGGTACACGCTTCTCCGTCTCCTCGGCTAGAGTGTTCGTTGGCAGCGAGCAATAGAATAGGCCAGTTTCGTCAGCATTATAGACTTGACCGAGAGTTAGGCCCTCCCTGTCGATCAAGCCTTTCACCTTGTGCCGGAACTCGTCAACTCCATCCTCGTTAGCGTCCAATTCTTCGCCATGTGCTTTACGGTTAGCAAGGCCGTGTCGCAACTTGAACTCGAAAAGCCAACCCTCGGATGCCTTGAAGTCTAGGGCATCGTGAAGCCTTGCGAACTTCTCAGCAGCAGCCTTCAGCTCCATTCCACGTACCATCACACCAGCTGCACGTTGCTGTCGGTACCAAATCAACGTGGATCGGTCGATTTCTGCAAACTTGGGGGTAAACATAACCTTCCTTTCCACGTTGCGTTTGCTTCTCGACGAGAAGTCAGCCGTGTGCTGCATGAGTTTGTCTCGGGAACGTTTGATATCGAACAAAGTCGACCGGGCCAGGTTATACTCGCGGAGAATGCAGGAAGAAGACCAACCCGCATCAACTTTCTCCAATATCTCCCTCTTCTTTTCCAGAGTCAACACCACTCTCTTCCTTTTCTCAGGTGGCGGGGCCATCATCACACACACTAAGAGGAGGCCCGAGAGCAGCAGGAGGCCCTGCAGCAGGTAGGGCACCACCACAAAAACGAGCACGTGGGCAGCCATTGCGAAGAGCGTAGGTCCAGTCGCGGTGAGAGACAGGCGGGAAGTGGGGAGGATGCAGCGGCGCTCTATCGGACGTCGGAGGAATGACGCACCAAAACAATGTTCTCCCGCGGTGCGCGCGGCAAGTTCAAATTACGGACGGGAAAAAATCGTTTTTATTTTTTTGGGTTTTCGGACCATTTTGGGAATGTTGGATCCCAGGACAATAAGGTGCGGGTAGTGGGGATGTTCGGTTATTGGGCATCCGGATATTAGAGTGATTACTGTATATATATTTTTTTACACTAGGAAGAAGGAACCAAAGGCCACGAGCCCGCAGTAACTGTTCCCTCCAAGAGAAAAACAAAATACAAGAGAGAGCCAAATTCAAGATCCGATCATTTCGAGATGCCTGGACACACTGCACTTGAAGGACTGGAGATCAAATGAAGCAGGAAATTCAGACAGAGGGAGACAGTTCCAGAGTTGACCTGTTGCATAAATGAAGGACTGAGAGTAATGTTTAACTCTTGCATTAGAGAGTTGGGCAGAAAAGGAATGAGAGTTTGCTGCTAAACGGATGCTACGCACCCGTCGTAGAGGTGGAGGAATGCAAGCAGACAGTTCAGAGGAGCAGTGACCATTGAAGTAGCAATAGAGAAGAGATAAAGATGGAACAGTTCTGTGAAGAGACAGAGGTAGGGTGTTTTTGGCTTAGAGCATGGTTTTCTCAATGTTCAGCATTACTTTGGATATTCCTATGTGTGTTTTGATGTCTAAATATGCCAGAATGATTGGAGAACACTGCCAAATTAAGCATATGTACTTACGTACAGATAGGTTAGGTATACGTTGGAGGTTGGGTGTAGGTAGGGTTTCGATATAGTAGGGGCATAGTGTTTTATCCGGATATTGCCACTACTCAGACATACCTGTGGCTCTATTATGTCCGGATAAACGAGTAATGACTGTATAACCAATTTCCGGCGGAATATTTGGCCATGGATCCCTCCCCCCCGAACAGCTGTCACTCGTCACAGAAAGATAACTGATTTTCCAACTGTCTTCAGGTTTTTTGGTGGATTTTTTATGTACATGCATTGTTTTTTTGGTGTGTAGCATGAATATGGATATTCCTATGTGTGTTTTGATCTCAGTATAGCAGAATGACCTGAAAACACTGCCAAAATTGGAAGGGTACTGTGCATATAGACACAGGTAGTTTTAACTTCTTCTTTTTTTTTTAATGGTTTTCTTGATGTTTAGCTTTACTTTGGATATTCCTGTGTGTGTTTTGATGTCTAAATATGGCAGATTGACCTGAAAACAGTGCCAAATTAAGAGGGTACTTCACATACAGTAGTGTATAGGTAGTTTTTTTTTTTTTGCATGTTTTTCTTGGTGTTTGAGTATTTTGGATATTCCTATATGTGTTTGATGTCTAAATATGCCTGAATGACCAGAAAAATGCCAAAATAAGCAGAGATACTGTACAAATAGGTTAGGTAGGTCTGGGTATAGTTGGGGAGATATTGTTCATTATCTGGATATTGCCACTACCCGGACATGCCTTTGGCTTTATTACGTCAGATAATTGAGGGAGTACTGTATTGTGTTCTAGAAGAAGTCGTGTAATTTGAATTTCGTGTAATATAAGCATACTTTTCCCATGAAAATACATGTTAATTGAAGGAGTTAGGTTCTGTGAACTTTCTTGAGTACTATATGGTAACTAAAATATGGATTTTACTTCAGAGGTAGAAGGACGGTTGGAGGCCATGATGAATCAGACAAAATAAGTTAGGTAACAAAAAAATGGTGTAAAACACTGGTGAGGCTGCAAAGTGATGTTGACAAGAAACTGGTACATCAGTAAATGCATGTTTGGCAGCGTTTTTCATCCTCCAGCGTGGGAAGACAGTGTGAGACCTGTGGTGGCCGCATGTGAAATGCCCCATTGCGTTAGTTTCATTTTTCTTAAATCATGTTATTTTAAGAAAAACGTGTATTGTAAACAAAAAGACAGTTTTTTTACATAGTGTTATTTCAAAAACATGTAATTTTATCTCATGTAAACCAGGAAGTACCTGTACTTTCTGAACAGACCTCATTTATGGGCCTAGGTCCTCAGGAGGTGGTGAGGGGTGATGGGGAGAGCAAAGAGATGAGGCCAAGGGATAACAAAGTAGTGTGGCAGCTGGAGAGCACTGCAGTGAGGTGGTGGAGGAGCATAAGGGTGAGCCAAGCAGCAATGAAGATGGAACAGATAAGATGTAGGCAAGCGAGATAGGGTGTAGCTTTTGCATCCCACTCATTGATGGCCTGGACTCTTCCTCAGCTGATGGTTGCCACAGTGGGGAACAAGGCAGTGATGATGGTCTGCCATGCTTGTGCCATCGTAATCGCCAAGAGCTCCCTGTGTGGCCTGAGGTGTTGCTCTATCCTGTACTTAGTAGCATAACTCCTCACTAGGTTTGGGTCCTTTTCCTGGGTGTAAGGAGTAGTGTCATTGATCTTGGCAAGGAACTCCTTTAATGTCTTATATTCAGGACACAAATGGGCTCATCCTCCTCACAGTCCATGCCACCCTGCCTCCACTACCTGTGCCCTTAGCTCACTGAGCTTCTCTTGCATATGAGCCTCACCAATCTTGTCAAACCCTGTCCTGTGCAGTAGGTTGAGGATCTCACAATGGATGCCCTCAACCACTGAGAACCCTGTGAACTCCAGCCAGACTTTCCTGCAGATGGTGTTGAGTGTGCTCAGCTGTACCACCTTCCACACCGATGTGATGTTATCAGTGGCATTCTTGATGTTTTATTTTCTCCAAAACTGTCACAGTATGTCAGTCTTCCTAGAGTCACTTGCTCTCACCAGTTGCCACGTGATGTGATGGAGGTAGTGGGCCTTAAAGGAGGTAATGACACCTTGGTCCATGGGCTGGAGCAACAATGTTGTGTTGGGGGGCAGTCATCATCATATATCATTTATAAGGGCTCCAACATGCATTCATGCATCTGCCTTGGTTGCCTAATGGTGGCTGTCCATGCTGTTTGATCAGTGGTAGTCTCTCTGTTGAGTTCCTTATTCCTGAGGTCACAGTCTATGACCTCGTCTCAGGTTTTTCCGATCTGTCTCTCACAACCCTTCCCTTAACGTTAACAGTTATCACTTTCCACACCCATTTGTCATCCTCTGTACTCTCTACATTCCCAAACCATCTCATTAGTAGAACCCCATTCATCCTGAAGTTAAAGGACCGGCAATTTTTAAAAAACCGGCAAATTCAGTGTATAAAAATGTTTGACTTGCAAAAAGAATGAATAAATTTGAATTATGCACGCGTTTATGGCCGTGCCGTGTGGATGGTTCTAGTCTGTACTGGGAGGGTGGTTCTAGGTTGCGCTGGGTGGATGGCCGCACACATGGATGGCCTTCTACAATACACAGCAACGCGACCTTTGTTTGCACTGTCACCGACCCGAGTAGGTCACTGCTGCCGCTCCGCTACTATCTCTGTGTTTTGTGCCGCTTTTACAGGAAAAGTCTGTCACAAAATCATCCAGCAGTGCCTAAGGACAATTCTAACAAGAGAAAAAGGGTGGTGTTAACTCTAAAACAGAAACTAAAAATATGTAAGAAAATTGAAAGAGGTGTGAAACGCTGTGTGTTGATGAAAGAGTACAACATCGGTTCATCCACCATTTACGATATCGAAGCACAGTCACAGAAACTTAAAGAATTTTTCATGAAAACTGAAACATCTGATGGCATTGAAAAGCGACGAACACTGCACACAGCAAAGTTGAAGGACCTCAATCATGCTTTGTATGAGTGGTTCCAGACAGTGAGGTCTGAGGGCATGTGCATTTCGGGTCCTATGTTGATTGAAAAAGCAAAAGAATTTCATGAAAAAATGAACATAGAAGAGAAGTGTCTTTTCAAGCAGTTGGTTAAGTTGCCTCAAAATTCGTCACAGAATACGGCAGCTGGATATCTCGGGGGAACAGAAGTCTGCCGACACAGTCTCTACGGACGAATTTGTAAGCAAATTTAGTGCCATTGTTTCTGAACACGGATTGACTGCAGAGCTAATATATAACACTGATGAAACTGGGCTGATGTGGCGATGCTTACCAACATCAACTCTTACATGTGGCCATGAGATAGTTACACGTGGATTCAAACAAAATAAGGATAGAGTGACTGTGCTTGTGTGTGCAAATGTGGCAGGTACGCACAAACTCAAGCTGCTGGTTATTGGCAAATACGGCAAGCCACGGTGTTGTAAAGGGTTGTCTGATTTGCCAGTTTATTACAAAGCACAGAATAATGCCTGGATGGCCTGTGAAATTTTTCATTGGTGGTTTCACCACGTTTCTGTTCTAAGTGTTAAGAACCATCTTAAGAAAATTGGTAAGCCAGAGGACAGTAAAGTGGTGCTTGTGCTTGATAACTGCCGAGCGCATCCCCCAGCTGATCAGCTCGTAAATGGTAAACTTTTTGCAGTGTTCATACCACCCAGTATTACCAGCCTTGTTCAACCCATGGACCAGGGTGTCATTCAAAACATCAAGATGTTGTACAAGCGGGACTTTATGCATAAAGTCCTAAATGCTGATGGGAAAATTGGCGAGTTTCAAAAGGAGTTCAACTTAAGAGAAGCCATTTACACTCTGGCAATCGCGTGGAAAAATGTGAAGAAACAAACCCTCAGTAGGTGTTGGCGCAAGATGTGGCCTAGGGTTATGATTGAATCAGAAAGCTCTGACGATGACGAACAATTTGAGGGCTTCCCAACCGAAAAAAACATCGAGTGAGGATCGGCAGCAGGAGGTATGCAACTTGGCAGGCTGCATTGTTCCCCAGGAAGAAGTTGGGGAATGGTTGAAAGTTGATGAAAATATTCCTGTCACCCATAATTTCAGCATTGAGCAAATAATAGATGTAATGATGAACAGAGGAAAAGAAAACACCAAGGACGAAGAAAGTGATGGGGAAGAGCCTGAAGAGACTAAAATTTTGTGGAGTGAGAGAATAAATGCAATGAACACCGTCATCAAGTTTGCCAAGATGAAGCCGTTCTTCACAATCCTTAATCTTTCTACACCAACTCATTAACCAGATGATTACTGAGAGGCGCAAGAAAATTAAACAAAGTGACGTTCTCCCTACGTGTCAAGTGGGGTTGGTGGAGGATTAGTGCCCCTCCCTGTAAAACAACGAACTCTAAGCCCTTGGCCACCCCGTTTGGGATACATGGCGTCTGGCAATGAATGAATGAAAACATTAGAACGATGTTCCAGAAAGCTGCACAGCAGTCGTCAAAACCACCGCAGCAGCCAGAACCAGTGCCATCCCCATCAGCTGTGGATGTGGAGGATGACCGTCCAGCTGTCCTTCGACTCTAACAATGTTCGTAAGGATGAGTGAGTACTTACACAATATTTTATCAGGCTGCGGAGTTGCATTATATATTAACGTTATTCTTACCAGGTTTCTTGCTCAGAAAAGATTAGTAGACTAACACATTGTTACCCTAGTCACTTGCTTCCGCCAGCTTAAGTTACCGAAGTCACTCGCCAACAAAAATATCATTTATCTTAACGTATTGGTTTTGTATTTCTGCTAGCATGGGACTGTGATTGAAAATTCTCAGTATGAGGTGGGATATCAACTGCAGAGTGGAATGCTTAATTAAAGTTTTCATTCAGTGGGCTTCTTAGGAATGAGGATGGGTGCGGGGAGATGGACAACAGTCGCTCAGAAAAACATACGTAACCTGCTCCTGACAACATTCGAACATGTGTTCCAGCCAGCAGAGGTCCTTCCGTATTTTATTACGGTATTCCTGACAACATTCAGACAACGTGTGTTCCAGCCAGCAGGGATACTCAAGAAATAAATGTTCATGAGCCATTAGCACGGAAAAACATGCGTCCGCCTGGCAACAGTCGGACATGTGTTTATGGTTCAGAAACATACAGTATTTTATGAGCCATGTCTATGAATTATTGCATTTATTACTTTAAATAAATAGTGTGCTGCAGCATGTGAACATTTATTTATTCCAGACCTACCTTTTGATAAGACGTTAATGACTTCTCAACGTTAAGAATAATGAAATAATATACTTACTTACCCGAATCTGAGCAACAAATATTGGGTATGCAAGGTGCTGCAAACATTCAACTCGGTAGAGATACGTGGTAGGATGGTGCCATGGAGTGTTAGGTATACAGTAGGGTGCCAAACAATGTTTTAATAATATACCCACCGGAGTTTTTCTCATACATCCTGTAGAAATACTTAACTGGCACTTTAAAATTCCCATTAGTGCCGGTTGATGGGGGTTCTACTGCGCAGTGACAGTATCGTAACCAATGAGGTCTTGCCTAAGTGACGTATTTGCTGCTGCTATAAAGCTTCAATTGGGAAAAGTTTCAATACCATCTCAGGACTTTTGCGGCACCTCAGTTTGGGTTACCTTTCCTAGAAGGGTAGTCAAGTCGTACCCCACCTGCTTGTGGTGACCTCGCAGACACCCTGTTTTTTTTGTGTTTTTTTTTCTCTATTGCCAGACGCCTCAATCCCGTTTGGGGTGGCCACATACAAATCGCCTCCAAGTCGCCCTGTCCCCCGCCATTTCACTGCCCTGCTCCCAACTCACACCCCCCTCTCTCATATACCTCTCCACCCCATCCCTCCATCTCATCCTCGGCCTCCCCCTCCCTCTTTCCCCCTCCACCTCACTCACATACACTCTCTTCGTCAGTCTTTCACCCTTCATCCTCTCCACATGGCCAAACCACCTCAGTGTGTTCCTCATAACGCTTCCTATCACATCCACATCAACACCACAACGCTCCTTTATATCCTCATTCATCAGCCTGTCTCTCCATGTGACTCCACAGGCTCCTCTTAAATAACTCATATCCACTGCTGTCACTCTTGACTTGTGTCCTTCCAACAACGTCCAAGCTTCACTTCCGTACATTAGAGTTGGTATCACAATACTGTCATGTAGTAACTTTTTCATTTCCATGCTCACTTCCCTGTTTCTTATCACTGCTTTCAAAGAACCAGCAACCTTTCTTCCCTGCTGTACCCTTTCAAGCACTTCACCCTCCAAACCTCCATCCTTACTCATCACACTACCCAAGTACTTAAACATACTCAAATTTTCCAATTCCTCACCATCCAACCTCACTGTACATTCACTGACTTCACCGCTCTCAAAGACCATCACTTTACTCTTCCCTTCCACCAAGCCTTGCAGCTTCCCTTCGTCTTCACTCAACAACACAGTATCATCTGTAAACAACAGTACAGGGAGTTTCCAAACACTATCCTCTCTCACCAGGGCCACTCCAACATCCACTACCCTACCTTGTACCTCTTTTATTACCCCATCCATGTACAGATTGAACAACCATGGAGACATGACACATCCCTGTTTCAACCCAACCTTCAAAGAGAAAAATTCACTTAGTTCACCATCCACACGCACTGCAGCCTTCGCACCATCATACATACTCTTCACAGCATTCAACAACTTCCCATCTACTCCATATATTCTTAACACTTTCCACAATCCTTGTCTATCCACCCTGTCATATGCTTTCTCCAAATCCATGAAAGCCGCATACAACTTCTTTCCCTTCTCTAGAAACTTTTCCACTAAAGATCTAAGAATGAATATCTGATCTACACAACCTCTTCCCTTCCTAAAGCCTTCCTGTTCTTCTCCAACTAATTTCTCTGTTCTTTCTCTAACTCTGTCAATAAGTATCCTACCATACACTTTTCCTATTATACTATGAAGACAAATGCCCCTATGATTACCACACACTTCTTTTTCCCCTTTTCCTTTGTACAAGGGAATAATTATACCTGACTTCCAATCCTCCGGGACTCAACCTTCCTCCCAGGCCAATCTGCACATCTTCCACATCCATTCTACTACTATCTCTCCCCCATGCTTCAGCATTTCACCACACACTCCATCAATACCTGGGGCTTTCCCTGATTTTACTTTCTTCATTGCTTCCACAACTTCTACCCTACTGATTTCTTCCTGTCTTCTCACCTCCCTCCTTCTCCCAGCCATTCCCCAACCACTTATACTCGCATTACTTCCATCCTCTATGTTCAACAATTCCTTAAAGTGTTCTCTCCATCTGCTCACTTTTTCTCCCTTCTCCACTAGTAATCTACCATTTTTATCTTTCACTCCCCTGCTAACTTCACTTCCACCCTGTCTTACTCTTTTCACCTCTCTCCGGAACATTTTCTTAGTCCCTCCACTTTACACTCAAATTCCTTCCAAATTCCTCATCCAATCTCTTCTTACTCTCTCTTACTAATCTTTTCACCTCTCTTTCTTTCTACATATAACTCTCTCTTCCACCTCTCAACCTCTTCCACGCCCCTATTTCTCATCCATTCATTGTATGCTTTCTTCTTTTGTGCCACAGCCTGTTTCACCTCTTCAGTCCACCACGCTGTTCCTTGCACCCCCATCCGTCTTCTCTTCCTTCCACACACCACATCACATGCTGCACATATTTCTTCTGTAAATATTCTACACACACCTTCCACATCTCCCATCTGCTCCAATTCATATTTGCCCAATCGTTCCTCCACTTCTCTCTTATACTGTGCCTTTTTCTCATCCTCTTGTAACTTTCCACTCTCCTTGCAACTACTCCTTCCTCTCGTCTTTCCCTTCTTCTATTCCTCCATCTTACTTGAACTCTAATTCTGGCCACCACCAGGTAGTGGTCAGAAAGTCCACTCCCCCAGCCTCTATAAACTCTTGCATCCATTACACATCTTCGCATCCTTTCATCCACACACACATAATCAATCATTGCCTTCCTTTCATTCAGTTCACCACCCACCCTTCTCATCACTCGCCATGTATACCTGTGGATCATTTAATGCCTGAAGAGGGTATTGGTTATCACCAACCCCCTCCCAGCACAAATGTCCGCTAACACACTCCCATTCTTATCTATCTCAGCAGGCACACCCCACTCACCAACTATTCCATCCACCTTCACATTCCCAACTTTACCATTCATATCACCAATCAAAAACACTCTCTCATTCCTTCCAGACTTTTCCATGCACACTTCTACATTTGTCCAGAACTCTTTTCTCACTCTTCTAGCACGATCTTGCGTTGGCGCATACACACACACAATCGCCCACATTTGTATTCCAACTTTCAACTTTACCCACACAATCCTTGACCCAACTGATCTGTACTGTCTTATGCTTCTCTTCCATCTTTTACTCACAACTATACATACTCCTTCCTTTGCCCTCTCATTCTCACCTACTCCTGCACATATACCCCATCCATACTCCCATTCTCTCACACTTTCTCCCCTCCATTTTGTTTCAGTTATTCCACATACATCCACTTTCGCATCCTCAAGCACCTGGACAATCTCTCTCTCTTTCACCTCATCATTCACTCCTCTTACATTCCATGTACTCATTACCAAGTCCTTTGTCCGGTCCTGGGTCGTCATCGTTTGGTCAGTCCTTGTCCGAGGCTTCTTGTTTGTTTTTTTAGTTAGTTGTTTTCCGGGGAGGGGCACTAACCCTCCGCCAACCCTTTTAGTCACCTTTTACGACAAGCAGGGATACTGGGGGAGTATTCTTGAAAAACCCTCTACCCCCATTTCTGTTTTTTGTACTTGTTTTTCTTTCGGTTTTCTTTTTTCTCCTAAATTAGGGTGACACAAACGGGGGTCCGGGTAGTATTGTATATACATTTTGCTGTTGTTGTCATTTTGTTTTGTTTTTTTGTTCTCCCTTACCATGAGTAAACAACACCAGTGCCCTCGCTGCAGTAGGTCTGTAGCAAAAAGTGCACAAGCACTGAAGTGCGCCTACTGCAGCGAGTGGATTCATATAGTTTGTGAAAATCTGGATGCAGGCGACTATCCATTCATGAAGAAGAGCCACCAGCTGGGCTTTCGCTGGCTGTGTAGCCAGTGTGTTGCACCAGCAGACGAGGTCTTGGCTGGTGGAGGAAGTAGTACCAAGAAGGAGTTTGAAGATAAAGTTATTGGGCCGATCTTTCAAGCAATCAGAGACGTATCAAATAGACTGGAGGCACTAGAGACCAAGGTCTCATCACCCATGGCGGTCAAGCAAGATCAGGCCAAGTCATTTGCGGATGCTGTTCGCGGGTCTCTCGTGGGGGGAAGGAAGGATCTGCCTGGGGGTGTGATTGAGATCAGTGCTCATGGTCAGAAAAATGCCTTTCATAGTCAGCATGTACTGATTGTGAAACCAGAGAGTGGCGCTGGTGCCCTGACAAATCAGATGGGACCAGAAGACATCAGAGGCGTACTTAACTCCGTACCGG
Source organism: Coenobita brevimanus (assembly GCF_032717465.1). NCBI lineage: Eukaryota > Metazoa > Arthropoda > Malacostraca > Decapoda > Coenobitidae > Coenobita > Coenobita brevimanus. Next base: position 22,872,335 of record NC_137043.1, on the reverse strand, counting down.
TTGATAGCTGCCTTAAGACCAAGGCTGGTGGGCTGGTAATGAAGTTTCCATCAGCTGAGGCCAAGGGTGAAGCAACTGGGGTGCTGACTGATCATTTTGGCACTGAGGGCACTTTTTGCATATGAGAGCCAAAGAAAATGTTGTCTAAAATGACCGTGACAGGCCTTTCCTCTTCCTTGGATGACTCTGACATCATCCCAAATAATTCTGAGAAAAAACAATAAAATTAAGATGCTCGTTGATCGAGGTTGTACCCTCAACCTTCTCTTCACAAGGACAAGGAATGACACCAAAACTGCTGTCTTGAAGATGTTGCCAGAGGTGAGATCCTCCATTGTAGAACAGGGCAATTACATCTACCGTATGTGGATCTTACAAGATGCTGTGCTTTTGATAGATTCTGGGTTACACAGTGTCATTACTGTCAAGGCTTTGGTCATACATTTGAGAGATGTTCTAGGAAAAGTGATGAACCTAAATACGTCTTTTGTGCTGGAGCCCATAAATCTAAGGACTGTAGTAACAGAAATTCTCCCAAATGCATCAACTGCTCCTTTTTAAGACATCAAGATGCTAATTCAAAGTCACAGTCGGTTACCCATTTTGCATCAAGTAGAGAATGTCCACTTATGATTTCTCATAGGAATAGATTGACTGAAAACACCAATTTTGACCATTCAAAAAACTGACTACGTCCCTCTTGAACCAGTTAAGGATGGGTCTTCTAAATATTCGTTCTATCCATAATAAGATAGACTATATTAATGAAACTCTAAATCAGCACGAGCTTGACATTTTGTGCTTGACTGAAACCTGGTTGTATGAGTCTGATATCGATATTATTCGTAATGCTTTGCCTAAGACACATTCTATTATTAGTATTCCCAGGCCTGCTGCTGACTGTCCGGGAGAAGGCATAGCACTCATCTACTCAGCAGCACTTGCAAACGTTTCTCTCATTGACTCAGACCTGACCCCATCTTCATTTGAATTTATGAAAGTATTAATAAATTTCCATCAGAATACCACTAGAATTGCAATTGTCTGTCGACCAGGTCATCCGGGCAGAGATCGAGGTTTTATGGAGGAGTTTGGGCAGTTTCTTGAAGTATTTTCTCTTAAACCTGGAGGATTTCTTGTTTGTGGTGATCAGTTATTGGGTTGACAGTCCAGAGTCAAAACCATTTTCTTCAGAATTCCTTGAGTTGATCACCCAGGACAATTTTTTCAATCATGTGAGTAATCCAATTCATGTCTCAGGACATGTCCTTGACTTGATCTTGTCCCTTGTTAGTTGCAGGCGCGTATCAGATTTGGAGGTTGACTCATTTGACCCCCTCATCTCTGATCATGCTCTGATCACTCTTAGTTTTGATATCCCGAAATCCCCTTCATATAAAAAGGTCATCAGGTTCAGAAATTACAACAGTGTTGACTGCCAGTTGATGTGTTTTGAAATTGATCAACGTTTAAACTCCATCGATTCTTCAAGTCTTTCTTCTGGTTAATTGGTTGATATTTACGACAGTGAGCTCAGGTCAATTTTTGACCATTATTGTCCTGAAGTAGTAAAAACTATCACTGTACGTGATGATTCTCCGTGGTATGGTCCATCCATTAATTCTTTGCGTAGAAGGGCAGAACGTGAGTGGCGCTTGCAGCGGACCGAAGTAACTCGTTTGCATTGTTTTTGCGAGAAGAGCAGTTGTTCACACTGTAAAAGCCCAAAAGGCTAGGTATTATCAAAATAAAGTTGATTCATGTGGTGGTGATAAAAAAAAACTGCCTGCAGTTGTGAACAATTTGGTTGGTCGGAGGAATTTAATTGTTAAACCAACTTCTGTATCTGATGCCCAATTGGCTTCTGATTTTGCTTCATTTTTTACGAGTAAGATATTTCGTATAAGAAGTGATTTAGACAGCAGTTCTCCTAGTGAAGCGTACTCAGTTGACTTCTAGCCATGGTGCACCGGGGATCATTTGCTTTCAACATTTCATCTGCTGGATATAAACAAAGTCAAATGTTACATCAGAGAACTTAATAAAACATTTTGCTCACTCGATCCGTGTAACATGTCACAACTGCCTGATGTGTATGAGCACGCTGCAGACTTTATCTGCAACATAATAAATAGATGCTTCTTAGAAAGTATTTTTGTGCAGACTGAGAAATGTGCTTTGCTTAGGCCCCTAATTAAGAAACCTGGCCTTGATGTCGAGGGCACGACAAATTATCGTCCCATCTCTAGCTTGTCTTTTTTATCCAAGATTATTGAGCGGGCCATACTCGATCAACTCTTACCACTACTGGAACACAACAGAGTTGTTCCTGTTGTTCAATCTGCATACAGAAAATACCATTCAACTGAAACTGCACTAACAAGGATTCAGAGTGACTTGGTGGCAAACACTTGTAGTGGGATGTCCTCTCTCCTAGTTCTGTTGGATCTGTCTGCAGCTTTTGATACAGTAGATCATAAACTATTGTTGGATGATCTGTATTTTTTTGGCATTCGTGATAGTGCCCTTTTGCTCCTTAAGTCGTATCTGTCGGACAGATCTCAGAGAGTGGTTGTTGATTACGCTAGCTCTGATTCTGCTCCCCTTCTATTTGGAGTCCCTCAAGGATCAGTTTTGGGTCCAATTCTGTTTACTATCTACACAAGTAGTTTGTCATCTCTACTTGATGCTCATGATGTGTCCTATCATTTTTATGCTGATGACACCCAGCTCAATGTTAAGATGTCAGATATCAACGATACTAAGACAGAGTTTGAATCTCTAATGTCTGATATTAAGATTTGGATGGCTAAGAGGAAACTTAAGCTGAATGATGGTAAAACTGAGATCACCATCATCAGAGGAAACAGAAGGGGTGATGACACTGACAATGCCCTGGCTTTGAACATTTGCGTGTCACAGCTGCATCCAGACAGTTCTGTTCGAAATCTGGGTGTTTATTTTAATTCTAAGTTAAATTACAAAGAACATATTAATCAGGTTGTAACAGGGTGTAACTTGCATATCAGAAATCGGTACTCTGTGAGAAAATTCCTGAATAGATGGTGCCCCTTAACATTGGTCCATGCAGTGGTCTTGTCTCGTGTTGATTATTGTAATTCACTGTGGGTTGGTCTTCTAAATAATATACTAACAAAAGTTCAGTCTGTGTTGAACAGGGCGGCACAGCTTATCTTTGGTCTCCCCCCGAGAACCTCAACTACCCCGTTTCTGATTGAGTTGCATTGGTTACCAGTAAAGGCTAGAATTGAATTTAAACTGTGTCTTATTACATTCAAGGTTCTTAAGTTTGGTGAACCGAAGTATCTTGCTGAATTGTTAAAACTCCCATCAGCACGCCCGGGTGTGATGTTACGCAGTGAAGATGATTCCTTGCGTCTTGATGAGCCAGGAGCCATTCACCAGTCATCTTTCTCTGATCGTTCTTTTGCATACAGAGCCCCTAGATTATATAACAGATTGCTATTGTCCATAAGACAACTCTCTACTGTTGAATCCTTTAAGAGACAGCTGGAAGCCTTTCTTTTTTCAAAATGCTATGACCTGGAGAGAGGTACTGTGATGGATGATTATAGGGTTTAATTATTGCCACTTTCATGTATATATGATGTAGCTTGTATTATATACAAGAAATGTCACAATTCTTGTAACTGTAAAAATAACGTATGTGTGTCAAGCGAGCACTAGTGAATTCCCAAAAGGAAGAACTGGCGCTTTTGAGAAACAAAAGGCCAGATTATTATTATTGTTATTATTACCCCTCTTCATCACAACACCAATACCCTAGGCCCATCCTTCCTCTCAACTCTTCAGTCATACACATAGCTCCCCCAGGCCTCACAGGATACATTACACATCCATCTGATCATTGTCATTTCTGTACATGTAACTCTGTGAATATCCTCTTCCTTTACTGTTCATGTCCCACTACCATACAGCATTACATTCCAAATACTTGCAGCATACAACGATCCCATAGCTTGAATTGAGAACTCTCTGTGTTGGGAGGCAACAGCTCCCTGAACTTCCCCCAACCACTCTGCACCTTAGCCACAGAGCCAGCTAGCTTCAACCCCACCTCAAGCACATAATAACTATGTCCCAAATAACAAAGCTCTTCCACACAAGTACCTAACCAGTAAGATAAATCCATTCACACCTGACAACCTCTTCATGCCCTTCCTGACACACTGCACACATGAAATCAGCATTGTTTTGTAGTCTACCTCTCCCACCTCCAGCACATAACATGTCCCAAATAAGAAAACTCATCCACACACTCAAGTGACTCACCAGCAAGATCAGTCCTTTCACACTTGACAACTTCTACATGCCCTTCCTGTCACACTGCACACACAAATTCAGCATTATCTAGCAGTCTACCTCCAGTACCATTACATCTCGTATGTAACTGTCAGTACTGCACACGATGGAGTTGCTTCTCACACCCTTGTGGCAGATCACAAGTGGCCACTCTCCCTCTGCCTTGACTGTACTGCTACCAGCCCTAGATGTCATCACTTTTATTTTATTCGCACTTACTCTCCAATTCTTGTGTCCCACTTGACCTCTCCATTTTCCTAAATCTTTCGTTTGCCTCCCTTTCATTCTCTGCAGTGAATACCAATCATCATACATCTCCCATAGGGGTCCATTTCTGAAGTCATGTGAGAGAGCTTCGAGCATTATGATACAGTACAAGGCTCAAGATGCACACCAATATTCACAGAAAACCCAGCATTCAGATCTTCATTCACTTTCACCTGGGGTGAGTGCCCCCATACATAGCCATAACCACTCTAACCAGACACTCCTCGATCCCAAGCCTTCTCATTGCTTACTTCTGCACCTCCCTGGGGACTTCCTAAATATTACCACAATGCCGGGAATCGAAGCCTGGACTCTCAGGTGAGAGCCAGGCAGCATATCCCTACATGACGACCAGCTTCATTCTGACGTGCCATAAGTGCTTGGGATAAATTAAAAGCATCTGTTTGCCTGAGTACCAGAGGGTTATCTCATCCTCTTCAGGCCCACAGTGGGGGCGGAGGGACACTGATTACAAGATTGTGACAATGTTAGATAACTTTAACTGGTCGTGGTGTAGTGGTCTGCTGCCTGGCCCTCACCTGAGAGTCCCGGGTTCGATTCCCGGCATAGTGGTAATATTTAGGATGATTTTTTATGTGTAAAGTACAGGTTTCTCTCTTCGTCCCTAGGGAACTCTTCTTCACCACCTTTTGCTCCCTTTAACTTTAACATTCCTCACCAACCTCCTATCAGCTGTCATGGCTAGGAAATCGTCAGTCTGGCTACTATTTTCCCGAGACTCATATAGAATCATGCTACTCTCTCTCTCCCTAAAATGTTTGTTGCATACACTCTTGTTCATCGCCTCCTCAAATTCGAGTATCCTTTCCCCCTCCACATTCTTTGTACCATATGTGCATCCTCTGTGTATCCTGTCATATCCTTGAACAGCTTTACCCACATCTTTATGTTGTCCACCCATTCCTCCATGCTTTCAGGGTGGCTTGGGTCATTGTCTGTCAGGAGGAAAAAGTGGGTGGCCTGATTGCTGTGGCTGTCATAGTCACGCAGGCAGGCATGGGTCGGCATAGTGCAGAGGTCTACCAGGTCTTGGAGTTACTCTTTCAAATAACCCCCAAGTTCTTGACGTATCCTGCTAGTGCCTGGGGGTTTTCTCAATGAAAGACCAGTAGGGGTTTCAGATTAATCTGCATTTGCACCAAGGAGGAGAATGAGGTAGTCCTTAACTGCCTTTAAGTCTGGCATACATTCTTCCATATTGATGTAGGTCTTCTGAGAGATGTTTTTCCAAAATAGACCGGTCATATCAAAATTCAGGACCTGTTTATGAGAGTGTTGCTCTCCTTCGGTGACCACCTTCAGCTTAGCTGGAAAGGCCTCAGCCAATACTTGGTCAGCACTAGCAGCCTTCCCATGCATGGTCTCAGGTTTGAGGCTTGAACGGACTTTAAACTACTCGAACCACCCTCTGTGTACCCTGATTGCTCCTTCACTGGCACTCTTTCGTTTCCTTGAGATCCCTCTACAGATCTAGTGCTCTTGGTGCAGATGAAGCTGCAGTGCAGAGGCTGCTTTGTTCAATTAGGTTCATGACCCACAGCACTAGAAGACACTCGATCTCCTCCATAATGGAATCCTTAGGTTTATTTAGGCACTTAGCAGTCAGTATAGGCATGTTTTGTGACAGAGCTAGGACAGCCTTGGATGTTTTTATTATGGTAAAGATTGTGGACTGGGGCAGCTTAATAACTTCGTTAACCCCCTGCCCATCTTTATGGCACTCGAACAGTGTCCAGTTTCACATTAAGGTAAAGGCTTGATCTCGGCATTCTCAGTAGCACCACACACTTTCCACTAGGGATTGCATCCATGCTAAACATGATTTCCAAGTCACAAGCTTCAGCATTTCATACACAAAAAGTCATCATGCCGCTTAATATTGCACACTGCACTATTCGTTGTGCACTTCTTTTTTTTTTTGTGTCCGACTCTGGGCATAGGCTTCACTGCCTGCTCTCAAGGTCCAGTAGTCCTCCTACATACCATACACCTCTACATGTCACCTGCATTGTTATGTGGCAATAGTGATGGTGTTTTAATGGCTTTCCACATGCGAGATGATCATGTAACACAGGAAAACGAACACCACTATGGGATACGTAAGCAAGTGGATTGAGCTAGACTGAGTTTTCAGAGGGGTGGTGCGAAGCAGGTTTCATGCGCAAACTAGGATTCTGTACATGTAAACACTGGGTGACCATCTTAGCCCAAATGTCTGACATGGCTTGTGTGGACGGCACTCTGTACACATGGAATTGTCATATGCGGCCACCATAGTTATCATATAAATAAATTCTGTAGTCGTTATTCTGTTGACTGATCACGTACTCTAAATTCTGTAATCGTTATTCTGTTGACTGATCACGTACTCAACCATCACATACCAGGGTGTGACTGTACTCTGTATAACCGAGCATCAGAGCTGCCTGGTTATATTTCTGTGCTCCCCCATGAGAGTGTCCCTATCCAGCTCCCTCACAGTTCTTTTTCAGCATTAGTGAATAGCAGGCCTTTCTGGTCTTTCCACTCCTACAGTGTTGATAATTGCTAACATAAGGCTAAGCAAAGTATGTGTAGATTACTTCAAAGGACAGTTTCTACAGCACTGTATCCTCTGCACACTGGGGACAAAACAAAATATGAGTATATTTACCATGCTTGCCACTATTCATCAAAAGCATGATTATTAAATGTTGTGGTGCAAGCAGAGGTACAAAACTGCTAAAATATTACTTTTAGTTCCCAGCAGAATTGCTGGTAGGGTCTAGCCCAAGTGTTAGCCCTTGCCGAGCTGCAGGCCTCATATGAGGTACAATGGGCCAAGCTGCAAGCCTCATATGAGGTATAATTTATCTATCTATCTATCTATTGCCAGATGCCTCAATCCCGTTTGGGGTGGCCACAAACAAATCGCTCCAAGTCGCCCTGTCCCCCGCCATTTCACTGCCCTGCTTCCAATATACACCCCCCTCTCTCATATACCTCTCCACCCCATCCCTCCATCTCATCCTTGGCCTCCCCCTCCCTCTTCCCCCCTCCACCTCACTCACATACACTCTCTTCGTCAGTCTTTCACCCTCCATCCTCTCCACATGGCCAAACCACCTCAGTGTGTTCCTCATAATGCTTCCTATCACATCCACATCCACACCACAACGCTCCTTTATATCCTCATTTATGTTGGTTATAAAACAATGACTTTGGGGAGCTAAACTACCTTACAGAGAATCAATCTGGCAAGGGTTTAGGATTTACTGTATTGAAACATCACTTTTTGTAGTGTATGTAGTTTGGACAACTCATCACTCATAGCACTTATTAATTTACAAAATTACCTAAATAATACCCTCCAAAATGTGCATACTAGGGGTGGAGCCAGGATTTTTTAGAAGGAAGGGTGGGCTGATGTCACCCTCAGTAGGTGGGAGGGGTGGAAACCACATTGAAATTATGCTATTCTAGATTTAATACAGTGCATTTTAGAGTTTATGTGGGCTAAAAGCTAATGATTGAGAAAGGGACAGATGAAACCCATTTTACTTCTATTAATTCATTATTTTGAGCCTGAAAGGGAGTATGTGCACATAGACATCCTGGACTTGCTCCGATAACCCTAAGAAGTGAATTGTGCTAAACTGTTCCCTAAACCAGTACCAGTGACCCTAGAATGGGATAGTTACCCTGAAAGTGGAAACACTGTCACAGGCTCATCTGAATGTTAACCAGGTGAACTGCAGGCTGAAGTTTCCCTTCTGTAGTCTACCATCCTCTGGAGAGCAGGGAGGGAGCTTAAGGCATTTTGTATAACTGGGCAGTGGTGCTACACTGTGAAGGTGTTCCATTCCCATACCAAGCTCTATACAACCAAAAGATGTGTCAGAAAGTGTCACAACTTTTTTCATGCAGGTGGTATCTGATGTAGGTGTCAAACAAAGCAAGATGTAATGAGAACTTGCTGTATAAAGATGATGAAAATGATAAAACAACCTTTTTCATTGAAGGTATGTGAGAGGGGCAGATCCTGTTATCAAGTTGATGGACGAAGATGGTGATGTGATGGAGACCCTGGCCATCGACAAATGGAACACCGATTCTGTGGAGGAGTTCCTGAATACCTACTTGATCCTCCCAGGACAAAATGAAAATGACAAAGAGGAACTGGATAGGTCTGAAAATGAGATATAAATACTCGTCCATATGTATGACAGTGGCCATTTTCATTTACACCTGGTATGAATGGGCAGCTCTACCATACAGATACGGTAAAATGTTGATAAGTCAGAAGATATGGGGCTTTTGCCTAAGTCAGAAGGTATGGGGCTTTTGCCTCTCTCCGTTAATGTTTAAAGGAAGCCGTGCTTCCTCTCACGGACTCTCCATATTGAGGTTGTTTGGACTTTCTGGCCTAACAAAATTTAATCATATCTGTGCACTTTTCCCTCAGTTGCTTTCTGCCACAAACAAATAGCTTAAAAATATTATTGGCCTATATACTTTTATAGTTAATGATAGTTAATTTTGACAAAGTAACTTTCACCATTATTGCAGGTGAGTATTGATGCTTATATTGACATTTAATTGGGCAATGTAGGTATTGCAGCACTTCATTAAACATGAAGTTCAATACATTACAGTCATAGCAAGCAATGCTGTTTAATTTGTTCAGACTCTGGCAAATATTTTGATGTCATAATTATATTTTAAAAAATTGTCTTGTCATAATATTCCTAATTTAAGAATCTGAGAATGTAATCATGCCACCCTATCAAATTGTGACATTAATTGTCAACTTATCAAGGTTTGATTGTCCGAGTAAACAAAGTAACGGTACTGTGCAATAATGAAATTGCATAGTTAATGTTGGAAAGTGTAAGTGAAATGTCTTGTCCTCAAGGCCCAAATTAGTTTATTCTGGTATTTTGTGCATGTTACTTATATGTGAACTTTGGTATACTTTTTTGAACTGGTGAGAATTGCTGTTTTAATACATGATTTACAAGGGAAGTTCTTTTTGGACAGAACCAGTCAAGTCCTAGAAGTGAATGTCAAAGTTATCTTACTGCCCAGTATTTCAGAACTTCCATTATATTAAGTATTAGGATGTAGGTCCATTTGTATACTGTGACCACTGAGTGTGACACCATAAGAGGTGAGTGAAACAGTGTGAAGCGCTGACCACAAACCCCCAGGGTGGGTCTATGTGGATGAAGATTCACTTGTCTTGTATGGTGGCATGCCCTGGAACTTGCATTAAAATTATATTTGTACCGAGTGTTTCACTTTACATGAAAAGAATGTCATGCTGGACCCTTACTTTACAAACTTTGCTTTCATTTATTGTGGAAGAACATTACTTTCATGAGCATTTTTAAGTTGAAGTTGTGAGAGTAATACTTGAAGTCCTTAATAGAGAGCTGAAGTGTGATGTCATGTAACCATGTACTGGTTCTAAACAAACATATCAAATGACGCTGCCATCTCCATAACAGCAAATTAAAAATGGTTAACTGATTTGTTAGAGATGAACAACCAGTCAGAAGCTTAAGTTTCTTTCACTCTCTAGAAGATGAAAAGGAAATAAAAGGTGGATAAAACTACGAAGTAGAGACGACAAATCTACTTCATTGTCATCAATATGTAGCTGTCATTTTAGTTGTAAGAAAGTAAATGGACCATTATATTTAAACGAAATACTGATGGAAATTTTCCGGTTGGAAAAGAGAGAGGGAGGATGGGGTAACCTGCAAAATCTAGTGTAAACCAGATTATGGGAGTGTACAACGTACCAACTCTTCTTAGATCAGAAATTATTGTCTCCAAGTTGCAGCATACTAAGAGGGAACTTGAATTTTGCAAACCTGTGAAACAGTGTATGAAAAACAGTATTCTGCCAAATTCATGCATGACATGATGGTATACAGAACTACTGTATATGGAGACTTGGCTTCCATTTTAATATGTTTGTCAGATATGTGCAGATGTTTTCTAATGCAGTAAACTGCTTTGCAGGCTGAAAGTTGAATCAGTCAATTCAGAGGACCAAATTTTTGTAACACTTATGAGTGTCCACTAGAATTCTTGTAACTTTCACTTAACCAACACTTTCACTGCAGTACATCAGTTGTGAGAATGTCAGTACTGTACATTATGTATGAAGACTATGAGGGTAACAGGAGCCCCCACAAACTGGAAAAACTTCCTCCGCTTGCCACATAATTTAATGCAAAAGTGTGGTCAGCTTGATTTACCTTCTATTACAGTATACAATTTTTGTGTTACTTTACTGAAAATAGGATATTTATTGGTTTATGTATAATATATATAATATTGGAGAAAAAATGCATATTTATCAAAATATAACAGAAATGGAAGGTTGTCATTTGCGTCTATCTCAGTTTTGGGACAGTTTACATGCGAGTATTAATATATTGCCTGAGTGTTGATCACTGTAATGTTTTTAGGTGTTGGATTTACATCTGTAAGGAAAAATGGAAAATGGGTAAAATGAAATTGTGTCTTGCATAACAAATGATGGAAATATGGTCCTTAAGCAATCGAAAATCGTATAAACCCACCGAGCTCATATGGAGGGGCTTTCTCATGGGTAACTCCACATAGTTTGTGTGCCCGCCTCCAGTGGCTCAGGGCGGCGCTGATGGTGTGTGTACACCACACCTGATGGCTGTGCCTTTTGAAATCAGCCAATGAATCTGGAAAATATAATGTCATGGTCCGCTGAGCGGCTAAAATATATGTGGAAAAATGGACTCTAGCAGCACTGAGATGTTTCCTCAAAGCTAAAGGAATACCATTTTTTTAGAAATTTGGGTTGTTGATATCAGTCCGGTAAGATTTCGGCCATACAATATTTAATATTATTTAGTGTATACTGGATAGAATCATGTCAGGATTTGCCAAATGAAAGATTACAGTCTATGGAAACTGTATGATAAATTTTTCCAACAACTGAGATTCCTAACACTTGGTAAAAATGTGCTGAATGCAAACACACAAGATTTCATGGTTTTTTGTAAACTTTATGAAGAACTTTTCAGCGCAGATCTTCCATTGAGCATCAGTACAATATGTAAGATGAATATAAGACTGGTGTAATATGCGTGAGTAATAATCCCAAAATGAATATTTTAAAGGAAGGTACACCAACTGTGAGTGGGTAGTGATCCCACGCTATTTTGTGATTCGACAAACACTGGCAACTTTCAGGAGTTTGTGTGGGCTCCGATTTCTACAGCAGATCTAGGCATCTCTTCAGGGAATTTTGTTTTCAGGAATTTGCATTTTTTTTTTTTTTTAATTGCACAGGCACAGATACTGAAACTGCTAGTCTATCCAAAGCATCTGATAATAAAAAACTATATATACGCATTTATTATGGTTATGAATGCATTAATAGTTCTAACTTGCAACAAAAGCCCTGTCAGTTAGTTAGTCCTTTCAAACCTAGTATACTTTTTTTTTTTTTTTTTTTAATGCGAGGAAGAAGGAACCAAAGGCCATGAGCCCGCAGTAACAGTTCCCTCCAAGAGAAAAACAAAATACAATAGAGAGCCAAATTCAAGATCCGATCATTTTGAGATGCCTGGACACACTGCGTTTGAAAGACTGGAGATCATAGGCAGGAGGAAATACAGACAGAGGGAGACAGTTCCAGAGCTGACCTGTTGCATGAATGAAAGACTGGGAGTAACGGTTAACTCTTGCATTAGAGAGTTGGACAGAAAAGGGATGAGAGTTTGCTGCCAGATGGGTGCTACGCGCCCGTCGTAGAGGTGGAGGAATGCAAGCAGACAGTTCAGAGGAGCAGTGACCATTAAAGTAGCGATAGAAAAGAGATAAAGATGCAACAGTGCGGCGAAGAGACAGAGGTTGAAGGGAGTCAGTAAGAGGAGGAGAGTTAATGAGACGAAAAGCCTTTGACTCCACCCTATTGAGAAGAGCTGTATGTGGGGAGCCTCCCCACACATGAGAGTTGTACTCCACACAGGGGCGGATAAAACCCCTGTATAGAGTCAACAATTGTGCAGGGGTAAAGAAAGAGCGGAGTCGGCTTAGCACACCCAATCTCTTGGAAGCAGATTTTACAAGAGATGTAATATGATCTTTCCAAGATAAGTCCCGAGTAAATGAAACCCCAAGCATGTTCAAGGATGATGCAGGATTAATCTGAATATTATCAAACATTAATGGGTATACCTGTGGAAGATTTTGTCGGGTTAATAGGTGTAAGAACTGAGTCTTAGAAGCATTAAAGACAACCATATTATTTTTACCCCAGTCAGAGATATGAGCCAAGTCAGACATCAGGTGTGCCACAGCCTCATCCCTTGTTTCTTGAAGTAACTGTTGAGATGTGCGTTGCGGGAACCGAATGGAAAGGTGAAGGGTGGAGTCATCAGCGTATGAGTGGATAGGGTTAGATGTACAGCTTAGAAGATCATTGATGAATAAAAGGAAGAGAGTTGGTGATAGGACAGAGCCCTGAGGAACACCACTGTTGATAGATCTAGGAGAAGAACGATGGCCGTCTATGACAGCAGCTATAGGACGACCAGAAAGGAAGCTAGCGATGAAGGTACAGATAGAAGGATAGAAACCGTAGCAGGGCAGTTTGGAAATTAAAGATTTATGCCAGACTCGATCGAAAGCCTTTGAGATGTCAAGTGCAATGGCAAAGCTTTTGCCAAAGTCCCGAAAGGAGGATGACCAGGAGTCTGAAAGGTAGGTGAGAAGATCGCCAGTGGAGCGTCCCTGACGGAACCCATACTGACGATCGGAAAGAAGGTTGTGATAGGAAAGATGCCTTAAAATTTTTTTTGTTAAGAATCGACTCGAAAACTTTTGAAATACAGGACGTTAAAGCAATTGGACGATAGTTGGAGGGTTGGGAGTGGTCACCCTTCTTTGGGACTGGCTGAATGAGAGCAAACTTCCAGCAAGAAGGAAAGGTACAAGTTGACAGACAAAGGCGAAATAGTTTGCCTAGGCAGGGTGTAAGCACAGAAGCACAGTTTTTGAGAACAACAGGAGGGACCCCATCAGGCCCATATGCCTTGTTAGTACTGAGGCCAGTAATGGCAGAAAATACATCAACTGAAGAAATTTTAATGTCAGCCATGAGGAAGTCAGAGGGGGGAAGTGATGGAGGAACAGCACCGAAATCGTCTAAGGTGGAATTGGAGGAGAAAGTCTGTGCGAAGAGATCTGCTTTATCAGTAGAAGAAATAGCTACAGAACCATCAGAGTAGAAAAGAGGAGGGAAGGATGATGAGGTAAAGTTGTTAGAAAGATTTTTGGCAAGGTGCCAGAAGGAGCGGGAAGAATTCGAGTTGGAGAGTTGAGAGCATTTAGTATGGATGAAATCATTTTTAGTAGAGCGAAGAACAGACTTAGCACGATTCCGGGCAGAAATGTAAAGATTATGTGATTCAGGGGTGGGTTGGCTCCGGTACCTTTTGTAGGCCTTCTCCTTGTTGCGGACAGCATTAGAACAAGCGTGATTAAACCAAGGCTTTCTTGCGTTAGTCAAAGGATATGAGAAAGGAATGTATGCTTCCATGCCTGAGAGAATAACCTCCGTAATGCGCAAGGCACACTCAGATGGCTCACGGCCATGGAAGCAATAATCATTCCAGGGAAAATCAAAGAAGTACTGCCTGAGGGCCTCCCAGTCCGCAGCTCCAAAATGCCAGAGACGACGTTTCCCTGGAGGGTCCGCAGGCCGTACTGGAGCGATAGGACAGGTTAAGGTAATAAGGTTGTGATCGGAGGAGCCCAACGGAGAGAAAAGATTAACAGAGTAAGCAGAAGGATTAGTTGTGAGGAAGAGGTCAAGTATGTTGGAGCTCTCTCCAAGGCGGTCAGGGATACGGGTAGGGTGCTGTACAAGCTGCTCTAGGTCATTAAGGATAGAAAAGATGTAGGCTTGTTCACCAGGTGGATCCGTGAAAGGAGAGGAGAGCCAAAGGTGGTGGTGAACATTGAAATCTCCAAGAATGGAGATTTCAGAGAAAGGAGAAATGGACAGAATGTGTTCCATCGTAGAAGTAAGATAGTCGAAGAATTTTTGATAGTCAGTAGAATTAGGGGATAAGTAAACAGCACAGATATATTTAGTCAGAGAATGACAGGAAAGCCGAAGCCAGAGAGTGGAGAATTCAGAAGAATCAAGTTCAGGAACACGAGAGCAAGATAAGTCGTTGCGTATGTATACACAACAGCCACCTTTGGCTTTGAAATGAGTATAGAGAAAGTAGGAGGATACAGAAAAGGGTTTGCTGTCAGTTGCCTCAGACAGCTGAGTCTCCGTTAGAAAAAGAAGGTGAGGTTTAGAGGAGGAGAGGTGGTGCTCAACAGAGCGAAAGTTAGATGAAAGGCCGCGAATGTTGCAGAAATGAAGAAGAAGAGAGTCAGACAGTGGTTCCAGGCACCTCAAGTCATCACCGGGAGAGGGGCAGATGGCGGGGGCATTTATGGTCCCCCCCCCTGGGGACTCCGAGGCTGGGTGAATTGACGCCATTTTGGTAAATTTTGAATAGGAAGTGTAGTGTGTACTGTGCATGTAGTTTGGTGAAGATAGATAGAGAAATTTGTACTGGAGAGCATGCTGGCCTACTCTCTGTGTAACTGAGACACTGAAAAAGTTCAGCAAAGGGGGATGGTCAGGAACTAGCCCTGAGGGCTGATGAAACGGGAGCTCCAGCACTCCCTGTCATCAGCTTTCCATCCACCTCGGGAGTACTGCCCTGCTCGACTGGTGCTACAGTCTACTCGACTGATGACTCCACGCATAGGACAAACACATTCCTCACGCTGTTTAAAAAGCGTATTTTTCTATGTTAAATACACTGTTGTGTGAAACTGTGAATCATGGTACTGTCATATACCATAATATAATTAAATTGCCTGCCACCGGACCTCCCACCTCACCACCCCCCCACCCCACCACCGGGCCGCCACCTCACCACCACCCCAGGAGGACACAACGGTGAGGTTAGTGACCCCATTTAAGAGGGTCACCAGGACATCACTATCCTGGGCCCTTGTTCCCCGCAATTGCCCCAACCCCAGGTGATCAGGGAAAGGAGACTACATTGCGGGCGGAGCAATGGTCGTCAGAATAGGGGTGGGACTGAACAAGTTTCAGTCCCAGGTAACACCGTATTGACGGCTTTGTTACACCCTCTAGGGCAGGAGGCCCAAGGCTACGGCCTTACAAAGTGTACGAATGGTAAGGCGACCGAAGGCTCAGGCCTTAGTACACCAGAGAGAGAGAGTTGCCTCAGTGCATCCCTCTCTTGCTGTTCTCCCCTTCAGGAGCAACTAAGCGCCGACAGTCCATATACGTGGCGGGGAAGGGACGGCCTAGTACGCCCGTCAGTTGTTCCTGATCGGACAGATCAGCTTCCGGCTACGGCCAGAGTACGGACCAGGGTAAAGAGCCCCTGCTACCGTACGTGTAGCCCTTCCCTATTACGGGAGCAACACCACGCCGACAGTCCATATACATGGCGGGGAGGGGATGGCCTAGTACGCCCTGCAGGTGTTCTCAGTAAAACGGGTAGGCACTCTGCTCCGGCCGGGGCATGTACCAGGGTAGAGAAGCCCCTGAAGGTAGTTTTAGTCCGTATTGGAGAGAGTGTGGCCTCTGTGCCCCTCGCTCCGGCTTGTCCCCTACTACGGGAGCAACACCGCGCCGACGGTCTATATACGCGGCGGGGAAGGGATGGCCTAGTACGCCCTTCAGTTGTTCCTCGTATGCCAGGCAAGTCCACGGCTACAGCCAGAGTACGTACCAGGGTAAGGCAACCCAAGGCTCAGGCCTCAGGACGTACTAGAGAGGACACGAGTGACGTGAGTCCTTCTCCAGCCTCTTTCCCTTGCGGGAGCCCTTCGTCACCACCTGGGAATATAGCCCCGGAGGAGACGCTAGAGTGGTGGCAAGGCCCGATATTGGACTTACCGCCTACGCCTGGGAGTTCCTAGTTCCTGTCCGAGCCCCGTAGGAGATGCTGCCGCAGCCCAGTCTTGACGGCGCCTCTCCCCCTTGGTGCCCGCAGTCCCAGGACGCCCAGGCCAGACTCTCCAGCTCCTGACGAAGGCAATCCGGGCTCCCTCACTCCACGGAGCCAAAGATGACAGGCCCGATTACTCCAGCTGTTTGGGCCACCTATCAGGTTGAGGCCCCCAGACCAGAGGGCCTCCCTGCACCCCACTGACGCGGTCCTAGCACGAGGGCCGCCTCCTAGGTCGAGGCCCCCAGACGGGAGAGCCTCCCTGCACCTAACCTACGAGTGTGACCTAGAGCGAACATTACCCAGGAGATATAGGAAAACAGTGACCCCTTCCCCCCCCTGTGTCAAGAACAAGTCGGGAAAAAGAACAGTGCACAGTGACTAAGTGAAGAACAGTGTAGTTGATAGTAGCCCACAAGAACTCAGTGTTGGCAGGGCAGAGAATGAACTTTGTTGTAATTATCCCAGTCCCCCCACATAAGAGAGTTTTCTGTGAACACTGAGGTGAGGGTGCACGGGCCAGTCAAAAGCCTGAGTGTGAGTGTCTCCGTGACAAGGTGACAATGTCGAGTGTCGCTATCCGCACCCTACCTCATTTATAGTAATATTTCCCATACAGACTCCCAATCTTGTGTATTCCCTATGTGAACATTTCTATTTATATCCTGCCTCAAAGTGACGTATAAACAATACTATAGATAATTCACGATCTCCCTGTATGAACATTGTAGTGTGTGCTAAGTGTAACTCTATTTTGTGGTGCTGAATATTAACTCTGTTCCCCTGTTTCTCAAATATCACTCTACGTGTATTGTTACGGTTAGAATTAAGGTAATAGATGTGTTAAGGTATACTGCCTGGTTTTTATGTCCTGTTCCTTTGTTGGTGCTTTACTTCCGGTCTAGAAAGAGGACCCCGCTTCAGTAGCTAGTGTTTTTACAATGAGAAGTTGCCTTAAAAACACCAGCATAACACTGGTGGCAAGCGGTGGTTCTGGATCCGAGTAAAAGCAAGGAGGAACGATAAAAAGGAAACTCGCACAATGGCAGCCAAACCGCACATCCAATTACCGAGATTCAACCCGGACCAATGCGACATAGAAGTATATTTAGATATGGTCAAACCCCTCCTAGACATAGGGTTCGACTCAGACAGAGAAAAAATTGCAGTCACATTACCTAACCTGGGAAAAATAATTGCCACTCGCACCAAAAATCGTCCCAGAACTGTCATGGGATCAATTCTCAAATAGTGAGACAGGCTTTCACGCCATCAATAGGCAGAGTTGTTGCCCTCTCTCAACTCGACGCCCTCACCTACGACGGGAACCTGGACGATACATTCGTCCAGGCTCAGTGCCTCGTCAGCGCCACTTATCCCGAGGCAGCTACAAATGCCCGAGATATACATACATTTAATGCTCTGCTGAGGATTCTCCCTAGCACAGTCGGGGAGCACTTCTCAATCTATGATCCCTCAGGGGACATGGAAAACGACCTGCAACTCCTCAGACGTCTCCTCGCCGCCCGTCCCATACCACAACCACTCCACGCGGTGACACGATTCCAGACAAAACAAAACCCTGCACCCAAACCTAAGCTACCGTCTCACCAGCCAATTACAGAGCCACCTCCTACTGTGCCCAGGGCTTACCCGCAGAAAAAGCGCCCCAACCCCAAGGAGCTAGGTAATCTATCTATCTATCTATCTATCTATCTATCTATTGCCAGACGCCTCAATCCCGTTTGGGGTGGCCACAAACAAATCGCCTCCAAGTCGCCCTGTCCCCCGCCATTTCACTGCCCTGCTCCCAATTCACACCCCCCTCTCTCATATACCTCTCCACCCCATCCCTCCATCTCATCCTCGGCCTCCCCCTCCCTCTTCCCCCCTCCACCTCACTCACATACACTCTCTTCGTCAGTCTTTCACCCTCCATCCTCTCCACATGGCCAAACCACCTCAGTGTGTTCCTCATAACGCTTCCTATCACATCCACATCCACACCACAACGCTCCTTTATATCCTCATTCGTCAGCCTGTCTCTCCATGTGACTCCACAGGCTCCTCTTTAATAACTCATTTCCACTGCTCTCACACTTGACTTGTGTCCTTCCAACAACGTCCAAGCTTCACTCCCGTACGTTAGTGTTGGTATCACAATATTGCCATGTAGTAACTTTTTCACTTCCATGCTCACTTCCCTGTTTCTTATCACTGCTTTCAAAGAACCAGCAACCTTTCTTCCCTGCTGTACCCTTTCAAGCACTTCACCCTCCAAACCTCCATCCTTACTCATCACACTACTCAAGTACTTAAACATACTCACATTTTCCAATTCCTCACCATCCAACCTCGCTGTACATTCACTGACTTCACCTCTCTCAAAGACCATCACTTTACTCTTCCCTACATTCACCTTTAGATTCCGTTTCTTACACACACTCCCAAACTCATCCACCAAGCCTTGCAGCTCCCCTTCGTCTTCACTCAACAACACAGTATCATCTGCAAACAACAGTACAGGGAGTTTCCAAATGCTATCCTCTCTCACCAGGGCCACTCCAACATCCACTACCCTACCTTGTACCTCTTTTATTACCCCATCCATGTACAGATTGAACAACCATGGAGACATGACACATCCCTGTTTTAACCCAAGTTTCAAAGAGAAAAATTCACTTAGTTCACCATCCACACGCACTGCAGCCTTCGCACCATCGTACATACTCTTCACAGCATTCAGCAACTTCCCATCTACTCCATATATTCTTAACACTTTCCACAATCCTTGTCTATCCACCCTGTCATATGCTTTCTCCAAATCCATGAAAGCCGCATACAACTTCTTTCCCTTCTCTAGAAACTTTTCCATTAAAGATCTAAGAATAAATATCTAATCTACACAACCTCTTCCCTTCCTAAAGCCTCCCTGTTCTTCTCCAGCTAATTTCTCTGTTCTTTCTCTAACTCTGTCAATAAGTATCCTACCATACACTTTTCCTATTATACTAAGAAGACAATTGCCCCTATGATTACCACACACTTCTTTTTCCCCTTTTCCTTTGTACAGGGGAATAATTATACCTGACTTCCAATCCTCCGGGACTCTACCTTCCTCCCAGGCCAATCTGCACATCTTCCACATCCATTCTACTACTATCTCTTCCCCATGGTTCAGCATTTCACCACACACTCCATCTATTCCTGGGGCTTTCCCTGATTTAACTTTCTTCATTGCTTCCACAACTTCTATCCTACTGATTTCTTCCTGTCTTATCACCTCCCTCCTTCTCCCAGCCATTCCCCAGCCACTTATACTCGCATTACTTCCATCCTCTATGTTCACCAATTCCTTGAACACAACAATTCCTCATCACTATTAATCCTTGGGAGTTCACAGCTTGCAGTCGCACCTGCCCCCTGCACGACATAAGAGAACAGCTAAAGGCTAGCAGGCGCAGAAACTTTCACCAAGGGCGCAAGAAAGTCTCCTCCCTAGACGACGACACCCCGGAAGACAACGCACCGCCAACACTCTACTCAGGAACGGACGACGACGACCACGACGATCCCACTCCTCAGCAGATGGATTTTTAGGCCCGCCCCCACACCTCCCCATGGTGGCAGGGGCCACCTCACTTAGCTACAGACCACCAGTCTACAACAAGATTTGGATGAACGGGGTCAAGGCACGATTACTGGTAGATATGGGAGCAGCCAGATCGTGCCTCTACTCCCACTTCTACTCCCGCCACACCTCTGCATTCGGCCCCCTTCTCCCCACTTCAGCCAACCTCGTCGACGCGGGGGATGGCCCCCTGCCTATCCGTGGGGAAACACGGACCCTTCAAACCAACACCCACCAACGAGTATCCACTAACCACCCATTCATCATATTCGACTTGACATGTGATCAATATGATGGATATCTTGGGCTGGACCTTCTCCAAAAACTCCACGCCACCACTGACTGCCATCAGTGCCGCCTCCACTTCAGTCCAGCCCGTCCCAACCAAGCATCAATCAACAAGAAAAAAAAATCTCGTCGAAGAAAAAGCAAGAACACCATCCCCCCCTCACCACACAAACACACACAACCCCCAAACATTCACCTGCCCCAACCCACCTGTACATCTTACCCCAACCCAACCTCACACAATGCCTCACTCCATCCCCCTCCATCACCACCCCCCACCACACATCATCTGGACCCCTCCCCATCTTTTCCTGCCACTATCGCCTCCTCAATCACCATTCCACCCCACCATGAACCTTGGGTAAAACTGAGCAAACCCTCAGGTACCTCCGTCCTCTTCTCACCATCCATCCCCAACGGACCACTTTCCTCCTGTTTAGTAAGCCCCACCTTCCTTCCCCCACATGCCCATGAAATCCGTATCGCCAACCTCGCCACAACCCCACTAACCCTACCAGAAGGACTCATCATCAGCAACACAGAAGAAGCTGAACCATGCCAAACACCACCACCCCCGACCATCCCACTCTCCCCGACCTACCATCACACCTATCCCCTTCCCAAACCAACAGCCTCCGACAACTCCTCCTGGACTTTCAGGACCTGTTCTCCTCTGGCCCAACCGACCTTGGCCACACTACCTATCTCAGCCATGAGATACACACGACCGGACCTCCAATTCGCCAACCATCACGACGAAAAAATCCAAAACAACGGGCAGAAGAAGACCGGCAGGTCCAGGATATGCTCGATGCCGGCGTTATCTCCAACTCCACTAGCCCATGGTCCTCACCTGTTGTACACGTACAGAAGAAAGATGGGACTATGCGCTTTTGCGTAGACTACAGCCAAGTCAACAACGTCACTATCAAAGATGCTACGCCCCTACCCCGAATCGACAACTTGCTTGACTCCTTACATGGGTCAACCTGGTTCTCGACCCTAGACCTGCAATCGGGTTATTGGCAAGTCCTTGTACACCCCGACGACAAACACAAAACCGCCTTCTCAACATGAAAAGGGAAGCATTATGAATTCAACATTCTTCCCTTCGGACTCTGCAACGCCCCTGTCACATTCTTCCGCCTGATGGAGTCAGTTCTCAGCGGACTAACCTGGGAGACTTGTTTGGCGTATCTGGACGACGTCATCGTTTTCAGTCATACCTGGGCCGACCACCTCCACCGCCTCAAACAAGTGTTCCACCGTATATGCCAGGCAGGACTAAAACTAAAACCAACAAAGTGCGTTTTGGCCTAGAGATCAGTCTCTTTCCTTGGACATCTAATTAACGCTGAAGGCATCTCCCCGGACCCAGAAAAACTACGTGCAATCGCTGACATTCCCCTACCTCGTGACGTGCACAAAACTAGAGCCTTCCTAGGCCTAACATCATACTACAGGCGGTTCGTCAAAGGATTTGCAGATATCGCCAAACCCCTACACGACCTAACAAAAAAAGGCGAGCCGTTCGTATGGACCGAACCAAGAAAAACTGCATTTACCACCCTCAAGTCCAAGTTAACCTCTGCCCCAGTAGTCGCTTTCCCAGATTACAACCTCCCATTCCACCTGTATACCGACATATCACTCATCGCCATAGGGGCTGTCCTTGCACAAGTACAAGATGGCCGTGACCATATCATCGCCTGTGCCAGCCGGACCCTGAATCCTGCAGAAAGAAACTACGCGGCCACCAAACGCGAGTGCCTGGGAATCATCTGGTCCCTCGAATACTTCCGTTCCTACATCTCAGGCACCCATGTGATAGTCATTACAGACCACCAATCCCTACAATGGTTACGTCAGTCAAACACCACCAACGCACAACTTATACAATGGCGAGAGACACTCGAGGAGTATGATTTCGAGATCTCATACCGACCAGGCAAACTTCACACAAACGCTGACGCCTCGTCCCATCTACCAATCAATGCAATCTCGACAGAGCCAGATCTAGTCCAAATGTGGCACAACAAACAACGCCCTACCTGGATCCCACCGAACACATTCGCTAAACTCCACCCACATGGCGAACACCTGTTCGATCCAAATGGACACATCGTCCTAAGCCCCACCACTGCCCACGACACCATGCTCCACCTCCATGCCCATAACGGCATCCACCTGGGAACTAAAAAACTCCTACAAGTCTTTACCGACATGTACTGGACCCCTAACCCATCCACCATCGCCAAGAACATTATACAATCCTGCCGAGCCTGTGCTTTAGGAAAGGACATCACCCGTACACCCGGCCCTTCAGGAAAATTAACAGCACAGAAACCGTGGCAACTACTTTCCTTAGACATCGTCAGCCCCCTCACACCCAAAGCAGGGTACAAATACATAATCACATTTGTGGATGTATATTCAAAGTTTATCATCGCATGCCCCGCCAAAGATCACAGTGCAGTATCAGTTGCCGATGCCCTCACCCGCCATGTCTTCCCATATTTTGGTATTCCCCAAGCACTGCACTCAGATAATGCCCCAGAATTTACTGGAAAAGTCTGGGAAGAACTGGTGAACATATTTGGATACCACATCTCCCACTCATCCCCCTACTGGCCCCAAGGTAACAGCATCTGCGAGAGAAGCCATCGCTCCCTTATGAACCAGGTCCGCACACGCATTATGCAAACAGGGAACGAAGACTGGCCTGCCCACATCAAGATTATCCAATGGGGTTTAAACACATGCCCACGAGAAGACGGGATCACTCCACATGAAAGAGTTTTGGGGGAATCGCCACTACTCCTACCACTCCGCCACCACCTACAGCCACCCACCCCACCCTCCACTACCGACCCTCTCCACCACCTCAAACGCCGCCTCCACCACCTACACTCTCAACAAGACCTGGCACCCGACACGACCCACTCCAACCCATACAAACCTGGTCAGTCCGTAGTCGTTGCAAACCTGCCCACCCCCTCCAAAACCTCCCCCCGATTTAATGGACCCTTCAAAATTGTTCGAGTACCCAACCCATGCCAGGTCATTATAGATCAACAGGGACAACACCGCACATACAGAAATCGCCACGTGCAACCCTTCCACCCACCCACCACTGACCACCCACGCGCCCAGCCAACCTGCACCCCTGCCTGCACACCTGTCCATCCCGACCTTTCTCAGAATTATCCCCCAAACTCCTACTCCTACTTCTCAACCCCTCCCTCCAACTCACCAATAACCAGCCCACCCCCCGACACCCCACCACCACCGGCTGAGACTGCCACCACTTCACAACTCACCTCCCTAACACCTGTCCACCCACCACCTCCCAACCCACACCACCCATACCACCCACATCACCACCACCGCCCAAAGCCACCACCCCCGAAAACCCCACCACTCACCATCCCTCCACCTCCACACCCACCACCCCCCTCCTCCTTGACCATTCTCATTATACGCGCCACACTGCACCCCCACCCGCCTCCCCCCCGAACAGCTGCACGCCCTCACCACCACCACGTGCACAACCACCATCGCCACCCACACCCACCATCACTACCACCACCACCAGATCAGGACACCTCTCACGCCCACCACGTGCACAACCACCATCGCCACCCACACCCACCATCACTACCACCACCACCAGATCAGGACACCTCTCACGCCCACCACGTGCACAACCACCATCGCCACCCACACCCACCATCACTACCACCACCACCAGATCAGGACACCTCTCATGCCCACCCTTGAGGTACACCCCAACACCTCTGCCCATCACATGCCCACCCCGGCACCCACCACCTCCACATACCCCCCTCGCCCCAAACACCTCCCCCATAACCCTCCTGCTCCACCAGGCACGATGGAATCTTCCCAAGTCCCAATTCCCCAAAGGACAACGCTCCTCCCACCGAATCATTCCCCATAAAACCACCAACCTCCCGTCACTCTCCAGCATTCAACTTTCATCTCTCCACCAGGCACCATTCCCCGAGATGAAGGTAACGAGAGTGCATTGGCGACCCCACGACCGCCCACAGGCCAGAATCCGGAGCACCCACCACCTGCTCCAGCTCCTACGCCGGACCGACCATCCGTCCTCCCTCCGGCTCACTCTCAACCCCCATCAGGAGCCCAACACCTTCACCACCCACTGGGTCAACCTCACCCAACACCTCACCCCGGCCCACCAGACATCCACCTCCACCACCTACCACCTCCAGTCACGGGGTCGTGTCTTCTATGACGCAGAGGGTGGTAAAATGCCCGCCGTGCCCGCCGCCGGACCTCCCACCTCACCATCCCCCACCCTACCACCGGGCCGCCACCGCACCACCACCCCAGGAGGACACAACGGTGAGGTTAGTGACCCCGTTCAAGAGGGTCACCAGGACATCTCGATCCTGGGCCCTTGTTCCCCGCAATTGCCCCAACCCCAGGTGATCAGGGAAAGGAGACTACATTCCGGGCGGAGCAATGGTCGTCAGAATAAGGGTGGGACTGAACAAGTTTCAGTCCCAGGTAACACCGTATTGACGGCTTTGTTACACCCTCTAGGGCAGGAGGCCCAAGGCTACGGCCTTACAAAGTGTACGAAGGGTAAGCCGACCCAAGGCTCCGGCCTTGGTACACCAGAGAGAGAGAGTTGCCCCAGTGCATCCCTCTCTTGCTGTTCTCCCCTTCAGGAGCAACTAAGCGCCGACAGTCCATATCCGCGGAGGGGAAGGGACGGCCTAGTATGCCCGTCAGTTGTTCCTGATCAGACAGATCAGCTTCCGGCTATGGCCAGAATACAGACCAGGGTAAAGAGCCTCTGCTACCGTACGTGTAGCCCTTCCCTATTATGGGAGCAACACCACGCCAACGGTCCATATACGCGGCGGGGAGGGGACGGCCTAGTATGCCTTGCAGGTGTTCTCAGTAAAATGGGTAGGCACTCGACTCCCGCCGGGGCACGTACCAGGGTAGAGAAGCCCCTGAAGGTAGTTTCAGTCCGTATTGGAGAGTGTGTGGCCTCTGTGCCCCTCACTCCGGCTTGTCCCCTACTACGGGAGCAACATCGTGCCGACGGTCTATATACGCGGCAGGGAAGGGATGGCCTAGTACGCCCTTCAGTTGTTCCTTGTACGCCGGGCAAGTCCATGGCTACAGCCAGAGTACGTACCAGGGTAAGGCGACCCAAGGCTCAGGCCTCAGGACGTACTAGAGAGGACACGAGTGACGAGTCCTTCTCCAGCCTCTTTCCCTTGCGGGAGCCCTTCGTCACCACCTGGGAATATAGCCCCGGAGGAGACGCTAGAGTGGTGGCAAGGCCCAATATCGGACTTACCGCCTACGCCCGGGAGTTCCTTGTTCCTGTCCAAGCCCTGCGGGAGACGCTGCCGCAGCCCAGTCCTGATGGCGCCTCTTCCCCTTGGTGCCCGCAGTCCCAGGACGCCCAGGCCAGACTCTCCGGCTCCTGATGAAGGTGATCCGGGCTCCCTCACTCCACGGAGCCAAAGACGACAGGCCCGATTACTCCAGCTGTTTGGTCCCAGTCCCGAAGGCCACCTATCAGGTTGAGGCCCCCGGACCAGAGTGCCTCCCTGCACCCCACCGACGCGGCCCTAGCGCGAGGGCCGCCTCCCAGGTCGAGGCCCCCAGACGGGAGAGCCTCCTTGCACCTAACCTACGAGTGTGACCTAGAGCGAACATTACCCAGGAGATATAGGAAAACAATGACCCCTTCCCCCCCTGTGTCAAGAACAAGTCGGGAAAAAGAACAGTGCACAGTGACTAAGTGAAGAACAGTGTAGTTGATAGTAGCCCACAAGAACTCAGTGTTGGCAGGGCAGAGAATGAACTTTGTTGTAATTATCCCAGTCCCCCCACATAAGAGAGTTTTCTGTGAACACTGAGGTGAGAGTCCGCGGGCCAGTCAAAAACCTGAGTGTGTCTCCGTGACAAGGTGACAATGTCGAGTGTCGCTATCCGCACCCTACCTCTTTTATAGTAATATTTCTCATACAGACTCCCAAGCTTGTGTAATTTTTATGTGAACAATTCTATTTATATCCTGCCTCAAAGTGACGTATAAACAATACTATAGATAATTCACAATCTCCCTGTATGAACATTGTAGTGTGTGTTAAGTGTAACTCTATATTGTGGTGCTGAATATTAACTCTGTGTCTCTGTTCCCCTATATCTCAAATTATCACTCTACGTGTATTGTTACGGTTAGAATTAAGGTAAAAAATGTGTTAAGGTATACTGCCTGGTTTTTATGTCCTGTTCCTTTGTGGTGCTTTACTTCCGGTCTAGAAAGAGGACCCCGCTTCAGCAGCTAGTGTTTTTACGACGAGAAGTCGCCTTAAAAACACCAGCATAACAATAATTAATACAAAAAGAACATGTATATATGTTACATCAGTCAATTCGTGAAATACCTAGTCAGTTCGTGAAATGAGTCTAAATTGGGATGGGTTAATTTAGCTTAGGTTAATTTAAGCTATGGTTAGGTTTGGCTGGGATAATCTGAGTTAAGTTTAGGTTAGGTTAGATTAGGTTAAGCTAGGTTTGGTTAGGTTAGGTTAGGTTAATTTAAATGAATGCTTAACATAATTTACGTTCATCTAAATTAACCCAGTCTAACGTAACTGTTATGCTGGGTGTTTTTAGTCCGACCTCTCGTCCTAAAAACACCATCGACTGAGCAGAGCCCTCTTTCCGGACCGGAAGTAAGGAACAGGACATAAAAACCAGGCAGTATACCTTAACACATCTATTGTCTTAATCCTTACACCGTTACAATATACTCAAAGAGATATTGGATATGTGTGGAGACAGGAAACCAGAGTAGCCTCTAATACAAATGATTATAGTCACACTCACAATATGTCACTCTTCACTTATACATGGATATTTGGTTTTAATATTACAATACCCGTATACTGTTTCTAGGCAGAGATGGCGTTTTATATATTAAGTTCGATACACTAGGAGAGGACGTGACTAAGAGTTGGGGGAAAGAATATTACCATAAGTGGGTAGGGTGCGGGTCGCGACACTCATGGAAGTCACTTAGTGGCAGTAACACTAGTTCACAAGTTTCTGATGATTCCCGCACACCTCTGATCCCAACCCACGATTTCTACAAGTCCTCCCGTATATAGTTATTGATCTTTTCTGCTCTGCTAAGTACCGAGTCACTATACACTGTGGGTAACTTTAGTCACTTATATATTACTTGGGCCTTTACTCTGTCACTTATCACTGTGCACTTCTATCTTGACTGTTCATGGCACTAGCGTTATTAGAGTCACTGTGTACCCGTATTTTTCCTGGGCATCACCTGTTGCGTATCCGGGGCGTGTGAGAGGGATCCTACGGGGAGCCCTCCTGAAGGGGGCAACACACTACCCACAGGGGCGTCACTGCCCGGGTCGTAGTCATTGTTGGGGTGCAGGGAGGCCCTCCTGTCTGGGGGCCTCGACCTGAGAGGCGGCCCTCACACTGGGGCCTCGTCGGTGGTGTGCAGGGAGGCCCTCTGGTCTGGGGACCTCGACCTGATAGGTGGCCCTCAGGACTAGGGCCAAGCAGCTGCAGGAGGTGGGCTTGGTGCCTCTGGCTCCGAGGAGAGAGAGAGCCCGGGTTGTCTGGGCCCGGGGGCTGCTGGCCAGACCTGGGAGTCCGGGGACTGCAGCCGCCTACAGGAGAACACACCGTCAGGGGTGAACTGCTGTGCCACCTCCGTTGGGTGTCCGTCAGGGAGAGGGACCTCCCAGGGGTAGGTGATAGGACTTGGACTGGGCCACGCCACCACTCCGACAGCACCTCCGGGGAACCGCTCCTGTTGGGAGACAAAGGGCGTCCCATGCAGCCGAGAGGAAAGGGGTCGGCCGCGCAAGGGACCTTCTGCTTCGGGAGGGCCTTCGGAATCATGAATGAGGGGTGTACTGTGGCTACTCCCTCCCCGTCACGTACAGTGGCCGTGAACGCGGTTTCATGACTCCTAGGGCTTGCAGCTGAAGGGCATACGGTGGCTGCTCCTTCCCCCACACGTACTAAGACAGTGCTGGCAGTGCTACTCTCGAAGGAGGAAAAAGCAGGAGAGGGGTGCATGGGGGCAGCGCCCTCTCCGGTGTGTGCTGAGGCCGTAGCCGAGGGTCTACTTACCCTTGCACACACTGTGGCTGTAGCCGTGGGTCTGTCTACCTGCTGGGAAGTAACTGAAGGGCGTACGGTGGCCGCTCCTTCCCCATCACGTATGGTGGCCGTGAATGCGGTGTTACTCCTGTAGGAGGAAAAGGCAGGAGAGGGATGCACAGGGGCAGCGCCCTCTCCCGTATGTACAGAGGCCGCAGCCGAGGGTCTACTTACCCTGGTACGTACAAAGGCCGTAACCGTGGGCTTGCCTGCCCTTCGGGAAGTAACTGAAGGGAGTACGGTGGCTGCTCCTTCCCTGTCACGTACGGTGGCCGTGAACGGGGTGTTACTCCCGTAGTAGGAGGAAATAGTGGATGAGGGGCGTACAGTGGCCACTCCCTCCCATCTCGTACAGTGGCCGTGATCACGGTTCCACTATTCCTCTCTCTGCTAGTCGGGGCGCGTTCAATAACTAACGCCCCGAGGCCGTCCCCAGAGGTGGCTGTGACTGAGGGGTGTAAGGTGGCCACTCCCTCCCCCTTCACGTATGGTGGCCGTGATGGCGGTGTCACAGGGGAAAACAACTGAAGGGCGAACAGTGACCGCTCCTTCCCTGGTACGTACGGTGGCCGTACCGCGGTGTTACCTGGGACTGACTCTGGATCAGTCCCACCCCGAACCTGATGAAGGCTGCCCCGCCTGCAGGGTCGTTGCCTCTTCCCGCTCACCTGGTGTTGTGACAGTTGCGGGGAAGAGGAACTCTGGACAAAGGTGTCCTGGTGACCCTCTTGTCCTGGGTCACTAACCCGGCCGTGGTGTTCTCCTGGGGTGGTGGTGTGGTGGTGGCTTGGTGGTGGGGTGGGGGGTGGCAGGGTGAGTGGTCTGGCGGCAGTGGGTATTTTACTAACCTCGGAAACCAAACCTAGCCTCACCTAACCTAAACTTAACCTATATCATCCCAGCGTAACCTAACCGCAGCCTAAATTAACCTTACCTAACTTAACTCATCCCAATTTAGACTGATTTCATAAATTGACTAGACATTTCACGAAATGTATGATTTTCACAGTCTGCCTGTAAGATATATAACGTAGCGTGAATTGTTTATATTTATCAGAAACGGAAATTAAAATATGACTGATGGCATGTGATGGCAACCCATCCTTTCAGTGGTCCTATATTATTTAATTTCTGCTACATTTAGTGAAAGTTTGGTTCTTAATACATTGTTTGTTCTGACTGTAAATTATGCCTAGTGGGTATCTTGACTCATTCAGTCTCTGTGGGCAGAAATTTAATGTTGGATAAATACTAGAACTCAACATTTTGCTCTTTCCCTTCACACATGCGCACCATAAGACAGTCCCGTGTTTAATTTTTTTCACATGAGATTTCTTTTCAAAACAAACGCACAAGGACCAGTGCTTAAAATAATAAATTTAGACTACTTGTGGTCTGGTTAGGTTAGATGAAGTATGGTACTGCTTCGGAGGGTTTGAGGGACAACACGGGACTGCCTTGTGTGCACTTAACATTAAATTTCTGCCCACATAGAGACTGAATGAGTCAAAATACCTGTTATGCTAGGCATTTTTAGCTCGGCTTCCTGCATTAAGCACACCTGGGATGCAGCTGGGTTCCCTTTCTAGACCGGAGCTTAGTCACAGTATGCGAGGACCAGGGCATAAAAACACAAGGCAACAACCTTACACGTACGTTAACAAATTCGTTGCGATGGAACAGGCAGACAGTCTTACACAATATGTACAGGAGTCTGGGTCTGAATCAGGAGGGCAAGGCACTACTTCACTGTCTTTGCATAGAAGGCTCGATCTCGGTGAGGAGGCAATAGCACGAGTCTCACAAAGCTCTTTCACTCTGGTACTTGGCTTGTGATGGTTAAAGGGTGGTGTCACTGAAACATTTCTGAATTTACGCAAAGAGAATGCACATTATTATTGAGTTATAGACACTGCACTTAGCTTTGCCTCGTATCTGCACTGAATGGATATGCACTGCCACGGACGTCTTTTCTTACTTCCCGGCCTCACTGTTCACTTGTAATGCACTGTCTTTACGCTCACTGTTATGTCACAGGTAGGGCAGAGGGGAAGGGGAGATCCGGGGACTCACAGTCGTTGACCTGGGGTGGGCGGAGTCCCTTCAGGAGTCCCTTCATCCCGCGGCCACGGGACCACTCTCAGGGGCGTCACCTCGTGTTCTAGGACTCGGGCTATGTGCAGCGAAGGGCCCCTCACTATGGGGGCTGGGGACTTGGGGTCTGGCCCTTATGGCTGGGGCCAAATAGGTTCTGGAGGCGCCTGGTGGAGGACGGGTGCCGCCTTCGTCGGGGAGGGGAGAGGTCATGCCCAGGGGTCCTGAGGGTGCCCTCAGAGGTCCGTCAGCTGCAGTCTTCTTCTGGCAGCGCCGCCATCAGGGTTGGGCTGTGGTGACATTCCCTGTCGGAGTCTGTCAGGTAGGTGTCCTCAGCTGACCAGATAGAGATTAACCCCGGGGATAGTATTGGGCCTCTCCACCAGTCCTCGGGGCAGAAGTCCTCCTCCTGGAGGTTGCTTCGGTCTGGGTGGACAGAGGAGCAGTCTGCTTTCTCGCAGATGGGCAGAACTGATTGCAGATTGCCCTCTCGTTGCGGAGTCACAGGAGGCAAGGGACTTTTGTGTGTTTCCCCAGTGTGGCTACCAACCGTCCCTGGGTTCCCATGGGCAACAGACGGAGGGCGGCTACAAGCCGTCCCTTCGCTGTAAGTGCCGTCACCTGGGCCCAACTCCCTGACGGGAACGCAGATGAAGTGCGGCTACTGGCCGTCGTTTGCCCGTCAGTGTGGCTACAGGCCATCGCCGAAGTCCTGCAAGGAGGGCGACGTGCAGATGAGGAGCGGCCACAGGCCGTCTCCTGCCTACTGGCGTGGTTACAGGCCGTCATCGGTGTTATGCCCTCTGAGGCAACTACAGAAGGAGAGGGGCCGTACCTGTCTCTCCCCGGCATGACTACAGACAGTTGCTGGTTTCTGCAGGGGGTGTGAGAAGCACCTGACAGAGCAGCTACGGGCCGTCTCCTATTTGGTGGCCTGGCTACAGGCCGTGGCCTTTTTTGTGTACGGCTACAGGTCATCAATGGTGTCCAGCTACAGGCCGTGGCCCTATGGTCAGAGCAGCTATAGGCCATCTCTTGATTTGTGTGACTACAGGCTGTCGCTGGGGTGCTGCTCGGAGTTAATAGGTCAGCTTCACCCTGATCCTGTTGGTGGTTAGCTCACCCAGGAAGTCGTGTACTTTGACTAGGGTGGTGGCGGCGGGTGAGCTCTGGGGAATCAGGGTTCGCAGCCCAGGTGAACTTATGTCCATATTGTTCTGACACATTCCACTCACCGTCTAGCCCTCCGTGGTCTCATGGGGGTGTGGTGGCGACCTGGGTTGCCACAGCCGGCATTTTACCACTGTTGTCAGGGAAAAATTCACGTCCCCGTGACTGGAGGTAGTAAGTCTTCGTAGTGCTGGTGACATGGGCCGATGTTAGGTGTTGCAGGGGGGTAGTCCATTTTGTGGTGTCCCGGTTTTTGTCGAAGTAAGGGTCGAAGGTGAGGATAAGGGTGGAGGGCTCGTGGGCTGTGTGAAGGAGGTGATAAGGGCCTCAGATGTGGTGTTTCCTGCCGAAGGTTGGTGCCCAGGTGGCGCGTTGTAGTCTCATGGTGGGAGGTGTTGGCTTCTGCAGAGGATCGAGTTGAATGCTGGACACTGAGGGGTGGCGGATATGCCGGTGTAAAGAGCTTTTGTATTCCCTCTGGGTAGGGGGAGGTGAGATTTGGGCTTGGTGTAGCATGAGTGTGATAGCGGTCGTACTGGGGGTGTGAGTGGAGGGGGAGGTCTGGTCTTGAGGTGGAGGTGAGGCAGGTGGTGTGGGGATGGTAGTGTATCTTATGGGAGGGCGTGAAAGGTGGCTGGAGCGGGTGATAGTAGGTTTTAGGTTGGATGTGGGTGGTGAGGTGGGAGTGCAGCCTCTTGGTGCTCTGGGGGCGTGTGGTGTGGTGTTGGAGGGGATGGGCTGGGGTGGGGGCCTGCGGGTAGGGTTGGTGGGCATGGGTGAGGTAGGGGTGGGGGCAGGAGGGGTCGGCATATGGGCATGTGAAGGCGTCTTTGTTCCAGGAGGTGGTGGTTGGGTGGCAGGTGATGCGGCATCGGGTGTGGGAGGGGAGGGGGGTGGTGGCGGGGGTGTAAGGGGTGGGTTGGGAATTTGTGGCGTTGGTGAATCTATGGGTGAGGTGCTATGCGGCGTGATGGACGGCGGGGTTGGGGGTGAGGGAGTGGGGGAGGTGGGTATGGAGGGTGAGGGTGAGATGTAGCAATTGTAGGAGTCGGGAGGAGGAGAGGGGGCGGCAGCTGGAGGCAGGGAGGGGCGGGGGGAATACGGGGCAGGGGTAGGGGAGGTGGTGGTGCGGAAGGGGCAACGATGTATCCTGAGGGTGCAAGGAGCGTTGTTGTAGTTCATGGTTACTTGGTATGGGTTAGGGACGTGGGTGATGGTGTATGGACCCATGAAGCGGGGGGAGAGTTTGTGTGGCATGGGGAGTTTTGCTATCATCACTGAATCACCCAGCTCCTAGGGGTTGGGGGCGGCATCTGGTTGGAGGTCGAGGCTGTTCTGCAGGTGGTGGAGGGGATCAGATGTGGGTGAAGTGGCGGGCGGTTGCAGGTGTTGTCATAGGGGCAGGAGGAGGGGCGTTTCCCCAAACACATGCTCGTGGGGTGATATACTGTCCTCCCAGGGGCAGTTCATTCTCCTTTGCACAATTTCGACATGTGCTGACTAGTCCTCGTTTTTAGTTTCCTCAATCCGTGTGCGGACTTGGTTCATGAGGGTTCAGTGGCTGCGTTCACAAACGGTGTTTCCCTGTGGCCAGTAGGGGGAGAAGTGGGAGTGGTGTTATCCGAATAAATTTGCTAGTTCTCACCAGATGTTGCCAGTGAATTCTGGGGTGTTGTCAGAATATAGGGCCACTACCCACTATGGGAGAAGTCCAAAACAGAGGAAGACATGACGGACCAGAGTGTCGGCTACAGTGACAGCATGGTGTTCTTTGGCTGGACAAGCAATGGTAAATATTGAATAGGTATCTACAAAGGCGATGATGTATCGGTAGCCGGACTTGGGTGGCAGGGGTCCCACAACATCTACTGTACGCTGCTGCCGGGGTTTGTGGGTGGTGATGTGTCCCGGAGGGCCGGCCGTGCAGGTGGTGTCTTTGCCTAGTGCACAGGCTCGGCAGGACTGGGTGATCTTTTTGGCAAGGCTGGAGGGGTTGAGGGTCCAGTATGTGTCGTTAAATACTTGGAGGAGGTTCTTCATACCCAGGTGGATCCTGTTATCAGAGTGGAGGTGTCTCATGGTGTTTAGAGCAGTGTCAGGAGCGAGAATGAAGTGTTCTGACGGGGTGAAGAGATGGTCACCCTGGAGGTGGAGTTTGTTGAATAAATGGGGGGATCCAAGAGGGTCTGTCCCTGTCGTGCCACCGTTGGAGGAGCTCTGTTTTGTGTTGCATGGCATGGATGGGGAGACGGGAGAGTGCGTCAGCGTTGGTGTGGAGTTTGCCGGAGTGGTATGATATTTCATAATTAAACTCTTCCGTAGTTTCTCATCGTCTGATCAGCTGCGCATTGTGAGTGTCTGATTGCCGAAGCCATTGGAGTGATTGGTGGTCCATGATGATCATCACGTTTGTCCCTGACAGGTGGGCCCGGAAGTGTTCAAGGGCAGATAATGCCCGGGCATTCTCGTCTGGTTGCTGCATAGTTCTGCTCAGCCTGGTTGAGGGTGCGACTGGTGCATGCGATGATATGTTCTCATCCCTCCTGGACTTGGGTGAGGACAGCACCAATTGCTACTAGGGAAATGTCAGTATATAATCGGAACGGTAAGGAGTAGTTGGGGTAGGCGACAATCGGGACAGTGATGAGTTTGTTCTTGAGTTCTTTAAAAGTGACCCATTGCTCGTCGGTCCAGGTAAAGGGCTCTCCCTTCTAAGTCAGGTCGTGGTGGGGCTTGGCGAAGTTGGCAAACCCCTTGACAAAGCGTCGCTAGTATGAGGTAAGGCCTAGGAAGGCTCGGACCTCATGGACTTCTCATGGTAGGGGGATATCCTCAATGCCACGGAGTTTGTCTGGGTCAGGGGATATTCCATCTCTGGAGATGATGTGCCCCAGGAAAGAAACATTTCTAGCAGCCAGGACGCACTTGGAAGGCTGGAGCTTGAGGCCGACCTAGAAAATTCGTTGGAAGACTTTTCTAAGGCGTTGGAGGTGATCAGCCCACGTTTTGCTAAAGACAGTCACATCGTCCAGGTATGCCAGACAAATTACCCAGGTGGGGTCACTGAGGACAGACTCCAACAATCAAGAGAAGGTGGCAGGGACGTTGCAGTGGCCAAATGGCAGGACGTTGAACTCCATAATGCTTCCCGTTACTGGTGGAAAAGGTGGTTTTTCCTCTGTCCTCTGGGTGGACGGGGACCTGACATACCCCAACCAGAGATCGAGGGTGGAGAACCAAGAGGCACATATAGGGAGTCAAGGGAGTCGTCGATCCTGGGGAGAGGGATGGCATCCTTGATAGTTATGTCATTGAGGCGGCAGTATTCCACGCAGAAGCACATGGTACCATCTTTTTTCTTGACAAGGATGGCGGGGGAGGACAAAGGGCTGGTGGAAGGAGAAACAACACCGGCATCGAGCATTTCCTGGACCTGCCGGTCTTCATCTGCCGGGATGGCTGGTGGATCAGTGGTCCTGTAGTGTGTATTTCATGCATCAGGTAGGTGGTATGGCCGATATCTGAGGGGACTGCATGAAGAGGTCCTGAAAGTTCAGGAGGAGATGTCCGATTGGTGAGGGGAGAGGTGATCGGGGATGCGGGGCAGGAGAGGAAGGGGGGGGTGATGGGGCATGGCTCGGCTTTTTCCATTTCTACCATGAGCCCCTTAGGTAGCGTGAGGGGGGAGCTTGGTGATGTTCACAATCCGAACTGCCGCAAAGTGTTGGGGGAGGAAGGTGGGGGACAGGAGACAGGCTAAGAGTGTTCCGGGCAGCAGGTCAGGGGAGAATAAGACAGATGTTCCTGTGGGCCTGTTTAGTGGCAGCCATGTTTTGTGGTGAGGGGGAGTTGTTACATTGAAGATGGTGGTGGCAGAGAAGGTTGGGGGAGGGACTGGGCGATGGGGAAGGTGGGGAAGAGGGTCGGGGTGGGTGGGGAGGGGGGTGCTAGGGTGAGGGGTATGGGTGTAAAAGTCCACGCTGCCTGGGGGGAGGTCAGGGAGGGGAGGGGGGATTGGGGGCCTCCGGAACTGGAGCTGCCACTTGTGGCCGTCGATGGTAGCTTGTAGTTTCTGCAGCAGGTCCAGTCCCAGGTATCCATCATAATTACGACAGATGGAGTCGAAGACTATGACCTTGTGTTGCGTGGATGCTTGCTGGTGGGTGTCTGTGCATAAGGCCCGGGTTTCCCAATGGATGGGTAGGGGGCCATCCCCTGCATCTATGAGATGAGCTGACGTAGGGAAAAGCGGGCCAAAAGCTGACTTATGACGAGAGTAGAAATGGCTGTACAGACATGATCTGCCCGCTCCTGTGTCGACCAGAAGCCTCGCTTTTACCCCGTTCGGCCTTATCTTGTCATAGACTAGGGGGTGATGTCAGAGAGGTGGTCCCTGCCACCGTGGGGAGGTGGGGGCAGCCCTAAAAATCCAGCCGTTCTTGGATTTTGTCTTCCTCCGGCTCCATATCCCCGGCATTGGTCTCTCCCGCTGGTGCGGGTTCATCCTAGGGGCCCTCGTTTTCTAGGGAGGACACTCTGTGTCGGCCTGGAGTGGTTAGCTTGCGCCTGGCAGCTTTGAGCTGTTCACGGATGTCGTGGAGTGGGCATCGGTGACTACACTCGGAGAACTCCCAGTTGTTGATGAAGATGAGATTCTGGTTCTCCTTGTGGCTGAGGCGCTTGTTTGTGGGGTGAGTCCTGAGTAAGCTGGATGTTGGTGTGGGGCTGGTATGGGGTAGAGGTGGTCATGGTTTGTTGTGTGGTGTGGGCTTATTCATGGGAAATTTGCTAACCACGTTGATTTGCTGGAGGGTGGAGCGGGAGGTTGAGTCACCATATCAGCTGGATGTCTCTGTCTAGGTCTCCCGTTGGGTCGTGAATAGTGAAGTGTTTTTTGACCATGCTGGGGAGAACTCTGAGGGTGTTGAATGTGTGTTGTTCCTGGGTTTCGTCATTTGCTTCCAGATATGCGGTGGTGACAAGTCGCCTGGCCTGGTGTTAGGACTCCATATTATAATAACAAATCATAATAGATAGATAGGGAGACAGATAGAAGCAGCAAGTCAGATGATGAGAAGGTATTGTGTCTGCGAGAATCGAGCAATGCTAAACATGCTTAAACATTCTTAACTCAAGGAATGCTTTATAGGCACACGACAGCGCCTCGTGACCATACACACACATACACACATACTCACACACAGGTTTCTAGAACTTTCCAACCACAGTGTAACACACGTGACACGACCCCTGCTACACCAGAATTTAGGAAGCAGAGGCAGAAGGAGACAGACCATAGAACCGGCAGGTAGTAGGGAGAAGGGCTTAGCAACATGGAAGAGAGATAGAGAGAGAGAAAGAGAGAGCGAGACAGGGAGGTAGCTCACGGGACTCTACTTAACTTCACTCGTGTGTGAGAGACTTTGTTAATATTTCCAAGACAAATAAAAATAGTCCCTGTTATGCTGGTGTTTATAAGGCGACTTCTCGTCCTAAAAACACTAGCGACTGAAGCGGGGTCCTCTTTTTAGACTGGAAGTAAAGCACCAACAAAGGAAGAGGACATAAAAACCAGGCAGTACACCTTAACACATCTATTACCTTAATTCTAACCGTTACAATACAACACAGAGTGATATTTGAGATACAGGGGAACAGGGACACAGAGTTAACATTCAGCACCACAAAATATAGTTACACTCGGTACACACTACAATGCTCATACAGGGATATCTTGAAGTATATATGGTATTGTCTATGTGTCACTTTTAGGCAGGATATACACTGAACTGATCACAAAGGAGATAAACAAGATTGGGAGTCCGTAGGGGAAATATTTAAATAAGATAGGGTGCGGATAGCGACACTTGACACAGTCACCTGGTCACGGTGACACTCACACTCAGGCTTTTGACCGGCCCGCGCACCCTAGCCTTATGCGTTCACAGAAAGTTCTTTTATAGGGGGGACTTGGATAATTACTCTAAGGTTCATTCTCTGTCCTGCCGACACTGAGTTCTTTTGGACTATTGGTAACTGCACTGTTCTTCACTTAGTCACTGTTCACTGTTCTTTTCCCCGATTTGTTCTCGACACAAGAGGAGTCACTATTTACCTGTATCTTCTGGGTAATGTTCACTCAGTGGCAAGGGCGTGAGGGTAGAGCCCTAGGGGGAGCCGGCCTGCAGAGGGCAAGAGATTACCCGCAGGGGAGTCACTGCCCGGGTCACACTCGTCGGTGGGGTGCAGGGAGGCCCTCCCGTCTGGGGGCCTCGACCTGAGAGGTGGCCCTCGAGTTGGGGCCTCGTCGGTGTGGTGCAGGGAGGCCCTCCTGTCTGGAGGCCTTGACCTGAGAGGTGGCCCTCGTGACTGAGGCCAAACAGCCTGAGTAGTCGGGCCTGTCGTCTCTGGCTCCGTGGAGTGAGGGAGCCGGGATCGCCTTCGTCGGGAGCCGGTGGGTCTGGCCTGGGTGTCCTGGGACTGCGGGCGCCTAGGGGGAGAGGCGCTGACAGGGCTGGGCTGCGGCAGCTTCTCCTTCGGGACTCGGGCAGGAACAAGGATCTCCCAGGCGTGGGAGGTAGGTCTGATATCGGGCCTTGCCACCACTCTAGTGTCACCTCTGGGGCTATATTCCCGGGTGGTGACGAAGGGCTCCCACAGGGGGAAGAGGCTGGAGAAGGACTCACGTCACTCGTGTCCTCTCTGGTACGTCCTGAGGCCGGAGCCTTGGGTCGCCTTACCCTGGTACGTATGTTGGCTGTGGCCGTGAGCTTACCCGGCGTACAAGGAGCAACTGAAGGACGTACAAGGCCGCTCCTTCCCCGCCACGTATAGAGACCGTCGGCACGATGTTGCTCCCATAGTAGGGGACAAGCCGGAGTGAGGGGCACAGAGGCCACACTCTCTCCAGTATGTACTGAGGCTACCTTCAGGGGCTTCTCTACCCTGGTACGTGCCACGGCCGGAGCTGGATGCCTACCCGTCTTACAGAGAGCAACTGAAGGGCGTACAAGGCCGCTCCTTCCCCGCCACATATAGAGACCGTCGGCGCAGTGTTGCTCCCGTAGTAGGGAAAAGCTACACGTACGATAGCAGGGGCTCTTTACCCTGGTACGTACTCTGGCCGTACCCGGGAGCTGATCTTTCCGACCAGAAGCAACTGAAGGGCGTACAAGGCTGCTCCTTCCCCTCCACGTATAGAAACCGTCGGCGCGGTGTTGCTCTTGTAGGGGAGAACAGCAGGAGAGGGATGCACTGGGGCAACTCTCTCTCTGGGGTGTACTAAGGCCGGAGCCTTGGGTCGCCTTACCCTCGTACACTTTATTAGGCCGTAGCCTTGGGCCTCCTGCCCTTGGGCCTCCTGCCCTAGAGGGTGTAACAATTGCCGTCAATACGGTGTTACTTGGGACTGAAGCTAGTTCAGTCCCACCCCTTTTGTGACGACGGTTGTTCCACCCGCAAGGTCACCTGGTGTTGGGGCAGTTGCGGGGAACAAGGGCCCAGGACCGTAGTGTCCTGGTGACCCTCTTGATTGGGGTCACTAACCACACCGTTGTGTCCTCCTGGGGTGGTGGTGCGGTGGCGGCCCGGTGGTGGGGTGGGGGGTGGTGAGGTGGGAGGTCCGGCGGCGGGCATGGCGGGCATTTTAGTCCCATTCTATTCTTTACCTCTCCTGTCATTGGATGACAAATGGGAAAGAAGATTATCTACTTACAAACTACTCACGTATAACAACAGCTCGTCCACAAGTCTAATATATATATAACTAATCTACAAAACATCTTTACAAGGTTATACAAAGTCTTTTATGAGATTTGGTAGCAGCGAACGTATACGAACCTCGTCTACGAATCAACAGTGAATTCCTATAAAATATCAAGATTGAAAACAAAATAATACCTCTCACAACCGACAACTCACAACCAACTCCTGACAGTATTCTCTCCAACCCCCCCTCCGTCTCCACGATCATCACGCTGATGTAGAGGTGAAGAGGTCACAGGACGCCTTGCCAGTAGTTTAACAATATATTGATACAAACAATCTTGCAATTTCTACGAAGAACCAACGAACTACAACCATCTACAGTCAACTACAAGTAACAACTCTACGAGTCGTCTGTATAATCTACACGCACCTACAAGTAGCGGCAGTCTTCATCCCACAACGAGTAAATCACAAGAGAAAAGGAACGAGAAAACCTCGAGAAAGAAAACAAAACAAACAAACGAAGAGTGAGATACGACTCACAACTCACAACCACCAGACCTCATCCTCCTCTCCCTGCTACATCCACCCAACCTCCACCGCTGACGCAGGAGTCAAGAGGTCAAGACAACGAAGCAAATACCAAGCCCATATTCACAACTCATCTTATTCATCTTCACTCAAATTACTCATCGCTACTCGTTTACTCACCACAGCTACCAGTGTGGGAAGTCGACGTCACCATACGTGTGCTGAGACGACGACAAGCCGTGTGTCTGACACCCCACAACACGTCAATCAACCCGTGAAGAACAACGCTATCACCACGTGCGACACCACTCACACCATTTCCACCACGGTAAAAATTAGTGAGTTACATAAGTACTTCATTTATACTATACACAGTGATAGATAACACATTTTGCACAAACATATAAAACGTGCTGTATAGTTACAAATTAAATACAAATACCTACATCAATTATCCTCATAATTCAATCATTAAACACTTGCACCAACAATAAATATTCTACACTGTATATATTCATTCATTTATTATAGCATTTATTTACTACCAACGAGTGTTACCATTTATACCTACATAAAATACGTGTTTCATACATACAGATATACATTATTACATCTACAAAGTGATAAAGAAAATATACCATCACAGTTACTCAGTGAGCGATCAAAAGAACTGTGTTAAACATTTATTAATTAAAGCTGCCTAGTGGAAACAGCTAAATTAAGTTACAA
This sequence comes from Coenobita brevimanus, assembly GCF_032717465.1. Lineage (NCBI taxonomy): Eukaryota > Metazoa > Arthropoda > Malacostraca > Decapoda > Coenobitidae > Coenobita > Coenobita brevimanus. The sequence continues at coordinate 22,831,304 of NC_137043.1, read as the reverse complement.
GGAAAACCAGGAAAAGAAAAAAAAATGGCCAACACAAATGACGTTAGCAAGAATGAACATCTTCAATACAATCGTGAAGACAAAGATTTCCACACAGTGCGACACATATATTGCCCACGATAGGTACAAGTGAAGAACAAGTCAGTGTATATAGTTAATACTGTATATATTGTATATATACATATTTTTTTATATAAAATAACAAAATATGGGACTATATAATATAATTTTCAGTAATATCTGTGCAATATAAACTAAACCTTACAAACGGGTCCCAAGGGAATTAACCAGCAATTATGCAACCATGAACAACACAGAAAAAGCGTAGACAAACGAAGAAAAACAAACTATAGAAAATCAATACATACAAAAAAAAAAAAAAAGAGAAAGAAAGAAAAAAAGAAAAAGAGTAAGATCACATAACAAACAAATGAAAATAAGCGTAAGTGTTACTACAAATGCCAAAATACCTCATAAACTCCTTCTATAAGTGAAACAAAAAGCAAACGGTTGTCTCCACAAGTTAGTGGCATGGCACATCATATCATCGACCGCAGCATGACCGGATTCAATGTCAGGACTGCAATTATTACAATTATGTAACTACAAACGATATGTAACAATTATGTAACGACAAACGATTGCATTATGTTACACTTGCTACAATTATGTAACTACAAACACTATGTAACAATTATGTAACAGTTGCATTAACAAGATGTAACTTTTATGTAACTTTAACTACAATTATGTAACTACAAACAATATGTAACAATTATGTAACAGTTGCATTAACAAGATGTAACTTTTATGTAACTTTAACTACAATTATAAGGCCAACACAATTATGTAACAGTTGCATTAACAAAATGTAACTACAATTATAAGGCCAACACAATTATGCATTACCACAATATTATGTAACAATTCATAAAATGTTACAATTATGTATTACTACAATGTTACTACAATGTAACAATTACAATACAATTATGTAAGAATTCACAATGTTACAATTATGTATTACCACAATGTTACTACAATATTATGTAAAGTCATACAATTATACCACAATTCTGTATTACCCTATCATCATACAAGTTAGGTGAAATATTAGACATTACTAAAGGGATACCTCAATATGTAATGTAATAACCTAGCAACGTTGGGTCTGGTTAGTACTTGGATGGGTGACCGCCTGGGAACACCAGATGCTGTTGGCATCCCTACGTGTCAAGTGGGGTTGGTGGAGGATTAGTGCCCCTCCCTGTAAAACAATTAACTCTAAGCCCTTGGCCACCCCGTCTGGGATACATGGCGTCTGGCGATGAATGAATGAATGAATGAATAACCTAGCAGTATTACCATTGCACAATTATATGCGTATGTCTGTTATACATACACATCTTACAAAATGTCATACAACAACCATTGCATTTATTCAAATATGTATACAACTTGTCTAAAATGTAATATTACTGAATTATCGCAATTTACTATGAATATTATGTGTATTATATTATAATCAATATTATGTACTAATAGATTAGCATATGTCAATGATGATTGCTGTCGGAGGACCTTCAGCGGCGTGGCCGTGCATTTGTTAGGACTCCATATCATAATTACAAATCATAATAGATAAATAGATAAATAGATAGATAGAGAGATAGATAGAAGCAGCAAGTCAGATGATGAGAAGGTATTGTGTCTGCGAGAATCGAGCAATGCTAAACATGCTTACACACTCTTAACTCAAGGAATGTTTTATAGGCACACGACAGCGCCTCGTGACCATACACACACATACACACATACTCACACACAGGTTTCTAGAACTTTCCAATCACAATGTAACACACGTGACACGACCCCTGCTACACCAGAATTTAGGAAGCAGAGGCAGAAGGAGACAGACCATAGAACCGGCAGGTAGTAGGGAGAAGGGCTTAGCAACATGGAAGAGAGAGAGAGAGAGAGAGAGAGAGAGGGAGGTAGCTCGCGGGACTCTACTTAACTTCACTCGTGTGTGAGAGACTTTGTTAATATTTCCAAGACAAATAAAAATAGTCCCATACTATTCTTTACCTCTCCTGTCATTGCATGACAAATGGGAAAGAAGATTATCTACTTACAAACTACTCACGTATAACAACCGCTCGTCCACAAGTCTAATATATTTATAACTAATCTACAAAACATCTCTACAAGCTTATACAAAGGCTTTTATGAGACTGGATCAGAGTATTGTCCAGGTTGCCATCGTATGCTAGACTGTCCAGTTGGGATAGTGCCACTACCTTTCCCGATGGGGGTGTGATGGCTTTGATTACTAGTTCTGTAAAGTTTGCTCGTGTAAGCCCAGGGACGACTTTTGGTGCAATATTGGCCACAGTTTTGCCCCGTAATGGCAGTGTTACAGCTATTTTCTGCCTGTCATCGTCAAACTCAATATCCAGCAATGGCTTATGATTGCTAGATATGCGTGGATGTCCTACTGTTCTGGGTCGAATTTTGGCAATTGTACGTGTGGTTTCGTTGCCATTTTTCCGATTTGCCTGTTTGCTCTTCTCTGTGTATGGCCGGTCAAGAACCACCACTGTCCACCAGTGTTATGCTAGGCGTTTTTAGTTCGGCTTCCCGCACTAAGCACACCTAGGATGCAGCTGGGTTCCCTGTCTAGACCGGAGCTTAGTCACAATATGAGAGGACCAGGGAATAAAAACACAAGGCAACAACATTACACATACAGTATATTGACAAATTCGTTGCTATGGAACAGGGAGACAGTCACAATATGCTAAGCAAAAATTAATACATAGTCTGGTATTTGGGAATTGGGTATCACACAGGATACTAGCTGTACAGGAGAAGGGCAAGGCACTACATAACTGTCTTTGCATAGAAGGCTCATTCTCAGCGAACAGGCAGTAACACGAGTTTCACAAAGCTCTTTCACCCTGGTACTTGGCTTATGATGGTTACAGGAGTGGTGTCACTGAACTCTGTTTCTGAATTTACACAACGACAATCCACCCCTCTCCCGGTGACGACTCGAGCTGCCTGGAACCACTGTCTGACTCTCTTCTTCTTAATTTCTGCAACATTCGCGTCCTTTCCTCCAAATTTCGCTATGTTGAGCACTACCTCTCCTTCTCTAAACCTCACCTTCTTTTTCTAACGGAGACTCAGCTGTCTAAGGCAACTGACAGCAGACCCTTTTCTGTATCCTCCTACTTTCTCTATACTCATTTCAAAGCCAAAGGTGGATGTTGTGTATATATACGCAACGACTTATCTTGCTCTCGTGTTCCTGAACTCGATTCTTCTGAATTCTCTACGCTCTGGCTTCGGCTTTCCTGCCATTCTCTGACCATATATATCTGCACTGTTTAAATATCTTCTAATTCTACTATCAAAAATTCTTTGAAAACCTTACTTCTACGATGGAACACATTCTATCCATTTCTCCTTTCTCTGAAATCTCCATTCCAGGAGATTTCAATGTTCACCACCACCTTTGGCTCCCCTCTCCTTTCACTGATCCACCTGGTGAACAAGCCCACACCTTTTCTATCCTTAATGACCTAGAGTAGCTTGTACAGCACCCTACCCGTATCCCTGACTGCCTTGGAGAGAGCTCCAACATACTTGACCTCATCCTTGCAACTAATCCTTCTACTTACACTGTTAATCTTTTCTCTCTGTTGGGCTCCTCCGATCACAACCTTATCATCTTAACCTGTCCTGTCACTCTGGTATAGCCTGTGGACCCTCCAAAGAAACGTCGTCTGTGGCAATTTGGAGCTGCAGATTGGGAGGCACTCAGGCAGTACTTCTTTGATTTTCCCTGGAATGATTATTGCTTCCATGGCCGGGAGCCATCTGAGTGTGCCTTACGCACTAAGGAGGTTATTCTCTCGGTCATGGAAGCATACATTCCTTTCTCATATCCTTTGACTAATGCAAGAAAGCCTAAGTTATGCAGAAAAAAATAATATCCATTTTATCTCTAAATTTCTAAGTTGGTTTCACATCCCTAAAGAATCGAGAGTATTTGGGCTTAAAACCCCTAAATGGCTGCCTTCTTTACCTGTGAACCGATTTCATCCTACGTATTACCTTATACAACCTGGGCAAAGATTTTGACACGGAATTTTCAGCCCTCAGAAATGTTTTCTGAATTTTTGATACAACTGATTCTGTTTCCCAGCTAGCAAGGAGAACATTGGTTTTGGCATCACTCACATGACTCTATTCATAACGTGAAAATAAAACAATCTTCAGACGACGCTAGTACAGTGTTCCTTCAACCTGCATTTTTTGTTGATGTCATGCATTACATGTCTACGTAGATTAGGAATTGTTATAAATGGTAATGAATAATATAAATCGGTATTACAAAAGTGTACGTTCTCGTATAAATTTATAAATCAGGGTCAAAAGCTCATCAATTCTTACGAGTAATCAGTTTTGAACAATTTTACCTAAGGAAATGTGGCTTATTGTGGATCACCAACGTTCATAATGTGCAAATACTCTTTTTTTTTCACATTATCATAAGGCTCGATATAATATTAAAGAGCTTCTACTAGGGTAAAAAAAAAAAAATATTCGAAGTTTTATGACTATTTCGATGACCCCACATCAATTGAAACTTGTCTTTCTTAAACCCTCACATGCCAGTTCTCTTTACGTGGCAATCGATTTTGTTATATGTTTTCTAAATAATTTTTTTTTCTCCCTCAGAAACGTCTTATGAGTCTTTGAAATAATTCTGTGACGTAGCCAATTTTAAGTACATTTGTGGAAGTTCCATATTTAGCGATCTCGACAAAAAAAAATATATATATATACAGCCATCATTCCAGTGAAATAGTTTTGAAGTACTCACAAGGCGGATGGTATCAGCCGCAAGTAGCTTACAATTGGCACCACCTTTTACCCGTGAAGTCAAGACTATAATAAACCCAAAACACTCATCGGGAATAAAAAATTATCTAAACACTGCAGACACAACAGTTCATGTCGACCCTCCTACAATCTGCATTTTTTTTAGACCCATGAACTGCATATATGATGAATCAAGAAATGTTTATAAATTGTGTATCTCGGTACAGCTGCGGATTTAGGTTTTCCTAATAATGTACATAACGATATACTTGTAAACGATTTATTGCCTTTCAGGGTGATTTTACCTTGATAAATATCGATAATGATATCACACGAACTGTGAAATACTCCATATTTTATATTTGATCACTAGGCTGAATGCGCCACTTTAAAGCCGTAGTTATGCAGATAAAAGTAACCCGTTTTATCTCTAAGTTTCCAAGTTGTTTCTACGTCCCTAATGAAACTAAACTCTTTGGGCTTGTAACCCTTAAATGGCAGCCTTCTTGTGAATCGATTTCATTCTTCGTATAACCCCATTTAGCATTGAGACTTTTTTTTTTTTTTGACATTATTTCCTGATATGAGGAAAGTTTTGTGGATTTTCGATACAATTGGGAGCGTTTCCCAGCTCTTTTGGAGTATGTTTGTGGAAGTTGCAAAATTTAGCGATTTCGCCCACAATTATGCTGTTTTTAGCTTTACTTTCATGACCCTCTTGATAACGAAAAAATACTAAGAATTTGGACAGGACATTAATACAGTTCATTCAGTGTTTTTTGAACCTGCATTTTTTTTTTTTGTAGCTGTAATGCACAATATATCTCCGGAGGCAAGGAATAAAGTAATAAATGGTTATTAATTGTGTTGTCTCGGTATTGCGATAGTATTTGTACTTTCTCGTATAAACTCATAGGTTAGAGTCAAAAGCTCATCAATATTCCTACTCACCAGGTGTCAGTTTTGAAGGATTTCACGTAAGAAAATGTGGCTCGTGGTGTAACACGAACCTTCACAGTGTGCAAATTTATATATTTTTTTTTTTAATGTTCTTTTACTGCAGATAAAATAGAACACTCATTCGAAGGGTCTCGCTTGTTTCGATGACCCACACATTAAGTGAATCTTTTTTTTTTTTTTTAACCTCAGATTCACCCTCGTCTTACGTGTCAATCGTTTCCGTTTTATATGTTTCCTAAATATGATTTTATCATCCTCAAAAGAATGTTCTGAGTTTTGGTAAAAATTAGGTGTGTTCTCTAATCAATTTTGAGTACATTTGTGGAAGTTGTATATATAAAGATTTGGTGCAAAAATACGTTTATAAAGCCATCACTGCAGAGAAATAGTTCTGAACTACCCCCAAAGATAATGATCTCAGCGATAGCACCAGTCGAGCAGGGCAGTACTCCCGAGGTGGATGGAAAGCTGATGACAGGGAGTGCTGGAGCTCCAGTTTCATCAGCCCTCAGGGCTAGTTCCTGACCATCCCACTTTGCTAAACTTTTTCAGTGTCTCAGTTACACAGAGAGTAGGCCAGCATGCTCTCCAGTACAAATTTCTTTAACTATCCACCAAACTACATGCACAGTACACACTACAAAAAAATTATGGCATCCGCCCCTCTCCCGGTGACGACTCGAGGTGCCTGGAACCATTGTCTGAATCACTTCTTCATTTCTGAAACATTCGAGGCCTTTCCTCTAACTTTCGCTCTGTTGAGCACCACCTCTCCTCCTTTAAACCTACCTTTTTCTAACTGAGACACAGCTGTCTGAGGCAACTGACAGCAAACCCTTTTCTGTATCTTCCTACTTTCTCTATACTCATTTGAAAGCCAAAGGTGGCTGTTGTGTATATATACGCAACGACTTATCTTGCTCTCGTGTTCCTGAACTCGCTTCTTCTGAATTCGCTACACTCTGGCTTCGGCTTTCCTGTCATTCTCTGATTAAATATATCTGTGCTGTTTACTTATCCCCTAATTCTACTATCAAAAATTCTTCAACAATCTTACTTCTATGATGGAACACATTCTATCCATTTTTACTTTCTCTGAAATCTCCAATCTAGGACATGTCAATGTTCACCACCACCTTTGGCTATCCTCTCCTTTCACTGATCCACCTGGTGAACAAGCCTACATCTTTTCTATCCTTAATGACCTAGAGCAGCTTGCACAGCACCCTACCCGTATCCCTGACCGCCTTGGAGAGAGCTCGAACATACTTGACCTCTTCCTCACAACTAATCCCTCTGCTTACTCTGTTAATCTTTTCACTCCGTTGGGCTCCTCCGATCACAACCTTATCACTCCGGTACGGCCTGTGGACCCTCCAGGGAAACGTCGTCTGTGGCATTTTGGAGCCGCGGACTGGGAGGCCCTCAGGCAGTACATCTTTGATTTTCCCTGGAATGATTATTGCTTCCATGGCCGTGAGCCATCTGAGTGTGCCTTGCGCATTACGGAGGTTATTCTCTCGGGCATGGAAGCATACATTCCTTTCTCATATTCTTTGACTAACGCAAGAAAACCTTGGTTTAATCACGCTTGTTCTAATGCTGTCCGCAACAAGGAGAAGGCCTACAAAAGGTACCGGAGCCAACCCACCCCTGAATCACATCATCTTTACATTTCTGCCCGGAATCGTGCTAAGTCTGTTCTTCGCTCTACTAAAAATAATTTCATCCGTACTAAAAGCTCTCAACTCTCCAACTCGAATTATTCCCGCTCCTTCTGGCACCTTGCCAAAAACCTTTCTAACAACTATACCTCATCATCCTTCCCTCCTCTTTTCTACTCTGATGGTTCGGTAGCTATTTCTTCTACTGATAAAGCAGATCTCTTCGCACAGACTTTCTCCTCCAATTCCACCTTAGACGATTCCGGTGCTGTTCCTCCATCACTTCCCCCCTCTGACTTGCTCATGGCTGACATTAAAATTTCTTCAGCTGATGTATTTTCTGCCATCACTGGCCTCAGTACTAACAAAGCATATGGGCCTGATGGGGTCCCTCCTGTTGTTCTCAAGAACTGTGCTTCTGTGCTTATACCCTGCCTAGGCAAACTCTTTCGCCTTTGCCTGTCAACTTGTACCTTTCCTTCTTGCTGGAAGTTTGCTCTCATTCAGCCAGTCCCAAAGAAGGGTGACCACTCCCAACCCTCCAACTATCGTCCATTTGCTTTAACGTCCTGTATTTCAAAAGTTTTCGAGTCAATTCTTAATAGAAAAATTTTAAGGCATCTTTCCTATCACAATCTTCTTTCCGATCGTCAGTACGGGTTCCTTCAGGGACGCTCCACTGGCGATCTTCTCACCTACCTTTCAGACTCCTGGTCATCCTCCTTTCGGGATTTTGGCGAAAGCTTTGCCATTGCACTTGTCATCTCAAAGGTTTTCGATCGAGTCTGGCATAAATCTTTAATTTCCAAACTGCCCTCCTACGGTTTCTATCCTTCTATCTGTGCCTTCATTGCTAGCTTCCTTTCTGGTTGTTCTATAGCTGCTGTTGTAGACAGCCATCGTTCTTCTCCTAGATCTATCAACCAGTGGTGTTCCTCAGGGCTCTGTCCTATCACCAACTCTCTTCCTTTTATTCATCAATGATCTTCTAAGCTGTACATCTAACCCTATCCACTCATACGCTGATGACTCCACCCTTTACCTTTCCATTCGGTTCCCGCAACGCGCATCTCAAGTTACTTCAACCATGAAGGGATGAGGCTATGGCACACCTAATGTCTGATTTGGCTCGTATCTCTGAGCGGGGTAAAAATAATATGGTTTTTAATGCATCTAAGACTCAGTTCTTACACTTGTCAACCCGACAAAATCTTCCACAGGTATACCCACTAATGTTTAATAATATTCAGCTTAATCCTGCATCATCCTTGAACATGCTTGGGGTTTCATTTACTCGGGACTTATCTTGGAAAGATCATATTACATCTCTTGTAAAATCTGCTTCCAAGAGATTGGGTGTGCTAAGCCGACTCCGCACCTGCACAATTGTTGATTCTATACAGGGGTTTTATCCGTCCCTGTGTGGAGTACAACTCTCATGTGTGGGGAGGCTCCCCACATACAGCTCTTCTCAATAGGGTGAAGTCAAAGGCTTTTCGCCTCATTAACTCTCCTCCTCTTACTGATTCCCTTCAACCTCTGTCTCTTCGCCGCACTGTTGCATCTTTATCTCTTTTCTATTGCTACTTTAATGGTCACTGCTCCTCTGAACTGTCTGCTTGCATTCCTCCACCTCTACGAAGGGCGCGTAGCACCCTTCTAGCAGCAAACTCTCATCCCTTTTCTGTCCAACTCTCTAATGCAAGAGTTAACCGTTACTCCCAGTCTTTCATTTATGCAACGGGTCTACTCTGGAACTGTCTCCCTCTGTTTGTATTTCCTGCTGCCTATGATCTCCAGTCTTTCAAACGCACTGTATCCAGGCATCTCAAAATGATCGGATCTTGAATTGGGCTCTCTATTGTATTTCGTTTTTCTCTTGGAGGGAACTGTTACTGCAGGCTCATGGCCTTTGGTTCCTTCTTCCTCGCATAAAAAAAAAAACTTTCACGTTTAGCACCACCATTTACCCGTGAAGTCAAGGCTAAAAATACTGCCAATTGAATCATCGGATATTATAAACCCAATTAAACTCAACACGGCATACACACCAGTTCATATCGACAATCCTGCAACATAATTTTTTTCTGCGTATATGAGAAACCAAGCAATGTTTTTAAATTGTATATCTCAGTATGGCTATGTATTTAGTTTTTCCTGAAAATGTTTATATGATAATATATCAGCAATTTTCTTGAAAATCATTTATTGCCTTTCGGAGCGATTTTACCTTGGCAAATATGCATAGTACCACATGAACTACGGAATGATCTATATAATATATTTCATCAGTAGGCTCAAGATGCCACTTAAAAGCTCTAGTTATGCAGATAAAAATAACATCCGTTTTACCTCTAAATTTCCAAGTTGTTTCCAAGTCCCTAATGAAACGAAACTCATTGCACTTGAAACGCTCTAATGGCAGCCCTCTTTACTTGTGAATCGAATTTATCCTACGAATTACCTCATTTAGCCCTGGAACTTTTTTTTTTTTCCTTTTCTTTCCCAAAACGAATCTTCTCATATTCAGAAATGTTTTCTCAATTTTAGATATAATCGGGAATGCTTCCCAGTTAATTTGAAGTACATTTGTGGAAGTTGCAAATATTACTATTTTCGACCTCACTTATGCTGTTTTCAGCCTCAATCACATCTCTCCAAAATGTAAAAATCCAAACAATCTGCAAAAGACATTAATACGGTTCATTCAGTTTTCCTTCAACCTGCATATATTTTGTTCTTGTCATGTTCTGTAGGTCTAAGGAAATTAGAAATATCCTTATAAATGGTAATTAATTACATATCTCCTTATTGCGAATGTGTTTGTACTTTCTCGTATAAACTCATAGATGAGAGTCAAAAGCTCATCAATATTCCATCTTACCAGGTATCAGTTTTGAAAGATTTTTCATATAGATATCTGGCTTATTGTGTAAATTGAACCTCAATTATGTGTATTTTTTTTTTTTTTTTACATAATTATAATGATTGATGAAATATTGAATTTCTTCTTGGGCCGAAAAAAAAAAATCAAAGTTTCTCGCTTGTTTCTGTGTCCCACGCATCGAATGAAGCGTGTTTTTCTTAAACACCACAGATTCCAGTCTTCTTACGTTTTATTTTTATTTATGTTTCCTAAATGTGATTTTTTCACCCTCAGAAGTATCTTCTGAGTTTTGAAAATTATTTGATGTGTTTATTAAAGAATTTCTAATACAATTGTTGACGTTCTGTATATTGGTAACAAAAAAAAAAAAAAAGTTTATTCAGCCATCACTCCAGTGAAATAGTTTTGAACTACGCCCAAAGATAATGTTACCAGCCGTAACTAGTTCATCTTTGGCACTATCTTTTACCGAAGTCAAGGCTAGAAAAGAAAACTCCAGTAGGCTTATAGGAAAATAAAAACCCAGTTAATCTCAACACGGCAGACACACCAGTTCAGGTATAAGCTCCTGCAACCTGAATTTTTTATATTAGGAAAAAAGTAAGATTCATAAATTGAATACCTCAGTACTGGTATGTATTTAGTTTTTCTTAAAATATATGTATGATAATAAGTAAATGATTTTCTTGAAAACTACATGACACGTACCGTTATAGTGCGAAAATATTCTATACCTTATATTAGACGACTGTTCTGAAAATGCCACTTTAAAGCCCTCGTTATGTAGAAAAAACTAAACCGTTTTATCTCTTAACTTACCTAATGAAACGAAACACTATTAGCTTAAACCCTCTAAATGGCTGCCTTCTTGGGAATCGATTAAATCCTACGTTTTACTTCATTTTGCCTTGTTAAAATTTTTTTTTTTTTTCGAGACGGAATGGTTTCACCCTCAAATATTTTTTGAATTTTAGATACAATACGGACTGTTTACTAGGTAGTTTAGAATGTTTTTGGAAGTTGCATATTTAGAGTTCTCTTCATGAATAATGACAATCTTCATAACGTAAAAATAAACAATCTTCCGATGACATAAATACAGTTCATTCAGTGTTCCTTCAACCTGCATTTGTTGTAGTTCTCATGCACTTTATGTAGATTAGGAATAAAGTTATAAATGGTAATTATTTTTTTCTGTTAGAAGAGTGTTTGTACTACCTCGCATAAATTTATAGATGTCAAAATCTTATCAATATTCCATCGCATGAGCTATAGGTTTTTAATAATTTTATTTAAGGAAATGTGGTCTTTGGAGGGGCACGAACCTTCACAATGTGCATTCTTTATTTTTTTTACATTGCCATGTCTCGATGGTAATTTAAAATTGTTCCTACTGCATTTAAAGAAATAATATTCGATATTACTTGACTGTGTCGGTGACCTTCACATGCCAGTTCTCTTCCCTTGGAAATCGATTTCTTATTGATTGTTTTCTAAGAAATTTTCTCCCTGAGCATCGTCTTTTGAATTCTCGAAATAATTCTGAGCGTTTGGTAGTCAATTTAGCGTAAATTTGTGGAAGTTGCATATTTAGCGCTTTCGACAGAAACTAAGTTTATTCAGCAATCATTCCAGTAAAGTGGTCTGGTTATCAGCTAAAACTAGTAATAGTCACCACCATTTACCCGTGAAGTCATGGCTAAGATAAAATCGGAAAAATGAAAAATTCAGCATATCTCAACACGACAAACAGAACGGATCATATCGGCACTCCTGCAACCTGATTTTATTTGACCCATCATGAAAACTAGAACTGCATGTATAAGGAGCCAAGTAATGTTTATAAACTGTATAATCTCATTACGGCTATGAATGTAGTTTTTCCTAATAATGTATATATGACAATTTTCTTATAAACGATTTATTGCCTATCGGAGTGATTTTATCTTTGTAAATATGGATAAGCATATAGCACGAACTGCGAGATAATCCATGTTTAATATTTGATCACTAGGCTCAAGATGCCACTTTAGAGCCCTAGTTATGATGATAAAAATAAGAACCGTTTTTTATCTAAATTTCCAAGTTGTTTCTACGTCCCTAATGAAACGAATCTCTTTGGGCTTGAGATCCTCAAATGGCAGCCTTCTTTACTTGTGAATCGATTTGATCCTACGGATTACCTCATTTAGCTCTGAAACTTTTTTTTTTTTTTTGACGGAATTTTCTGATATTCAGAAAGGTTTTCAGAATTCTCGATAGTTGGAAGAGTTTCCCAGCTAATTTCGAGTACAGTTTTTGAAGTTGCAAGTTTTAGTTTTCTCGTCCTCAACTATGTGGTTTTCAGCCTCACTCGACGCTTTTCATAACGTAAAAATCAAATCAATCTGCACACGACATTAATATACTTCATTCAGCGTTTCTTCAACTTGCATTTTTTGTAGCTGTCATGCATTGTATGTCTACGGAGATGATAAATAAAGTAATGAATGGTAATTAATTACATATCTTCGTATTGCGATAGTTTAATAAATTGTAATTAATTAAATATCTCCTTATTGCGTTAGTGTTTGTACTTTCTCGTATAAACTCAATTTATTGTGAAAAGAAAAAAGCGTACTTTATATATATCAGTGACTAAACGAATATATTACTTACGATAATGTATGGTGTTTTATATCCGATATTTATTTTTTCATTCAATAGGAAGATCATTTATTCATTTCTAACTTGTATCAGTTTCAAAAAATAGATTTAAAAATTAAGGCAGTGGAATGAAATGATTGTAATCATTTTTCGATGCCACACAAATCACTGGGTGAGGAATGTGAAGAGCGTGAGGTCTGGGTGGGCGAGAATGAAATGATGGGAAACAGTTCACTCAGAACGGCCAGGTGTGATGAACGACTATTTTTATTCCGTATGCCCTATGAAATGTTCTAGAATATCTAGAAGTGTCATTTTTTATTAAATGGATCGCAGATAAATACTCTACAATATTCTTTAATCATTGCCGTAATCTTTATATATCTATGTGTAAATCTTTTTTTTTTTTTTAGATATTTTCCTTCATTATAAAGATCAATCATTCATTTATAACATAAACCAGTTTCATATCAATACAATTAAAATTAAGGCCGGGGAATGAAATGATTGAAATCAGTTTCAGATACCGGAATAATCGCTGAGTGAGAGTGTGGGGAGCGTGAGGTCTGGGCTGTACTTGGAAGTGGTTGGACGCAAGTGGCGTCGAAATAGTGCGAGAGGGTTATATATCTCGGTATTACAAAGGTGTTTGTACTTTCTCGTATAAATTTCGAGATGAGAGTCCAAAGCTCATCAATATTCCCTCTCCCGAGGTAACAGTATTAAGAAATTTTGCCCTATGAAATGTGGCATGTTGTTGAGCATGACCCTTCAGATTGTGCTTTTTTTTTTTTTTTTTACATTGTCATGATATTCGATGGCAAATTTAAAGTGCTTCAACTACAGATAAAAAAGAATACTCATTCAAAGTTTCTTGACTGTTTCGGTGACCCCCACATCATTTCATTCTCTTTACGTGTCTTTCGATTTCTTGTTAAACGTGTTCTAAATAAGGTTTTTTCTCCCTCACAAACGTCTTCTGAGTTTTAGAAATAATTCTGAGTGTCTATCAGTAACTTTTGAGAATATTTGTGAAGGTTGCATATTTAAGCCGTCATTCCAATAATATAGTCTTGAACTACGACCAAGGAGGATGCTATAAGCCATAGCTAGTTTACTGTACAAGTGACACCATTCTTTATCCATGAAGTCACGGCGAAAATAAAGCCAATAGACTCATCGGGAATTAAAAATCCAGTTTATCTCGACACTGCGGACCCAACAGTTGATGTCAAAGCTCCTGCAACCTGATTTTCTTTAGGCCCATCATGAGCGAAAAAATACTGTATATATCCAAGTAATGTTAAAAACTTGTATATCTCAGTACGGCTATATATTCTGTTTTATCGAATAATGTATATATGATGTTCAAGAAATAAACGATTTTCTTGTAAACGATTTATAGTCTTTCTAAGTGATTTTACCTAGGTGAACATGGATAATGATACAAACGAACTCCGAAATAATCCATATTTTATACATGATCGCTCTTTGGGATTGAAAACCTCAAATGGCAGCCCTCTTTACTTTTGAATCTAATCTCATCTGACATATTGTGTGTGTGTGCGCCAACGCAAGATCGTGCTAGCAGGGTGAGAGAAGAGTTCTGGACAAATGTGGGTGTGCATGAAAAAGTTTGGAAGGAATGAGCAAGTGATTTTGATCGGTGATATGAATGGTAAAGTAGGGAATGTGAAGGTGGATGGAATAGTTGGTGAGTGGGATGTGCCTGCTGAGATAGATGAGAATGGCAGTGCGTTAGTGGACATTTGTGCTGGGAGGGGGTTGGTGATAGCCAATATTCTCTTCAGGCATAAAATGATCCACAGGTATACATGGCGAGTGATGAGAAGGGTGGGTGGTGAACTGAATGAAAGGAAGGCAATGACTGATTATGTGTGTGTGCACAAAAGGATGCGAAGATGTGTAATGGATGCAAGAGTTTATAGAATAGAGGTTGGGGGAGTGGACTTTCTGACCACTACTTGGTGGTGGCCAGAATTAGGATCCAAGTAAGACGGAGGAATAGAAGAAGGGAAAGACGAGAGGAAGGAGTAGTTGCAAGGAGAGTGGAAAGGTTATAAGAGGATGAGAAAAAGGCAGAGAAATGGAGGAACGATTGGGCAAATATGAATTGGAGCAGATGGGGGACGTGGAAGGTGTGTGCAGGATATTTACAGAAGAAATATGTGCAGCATGTGATGTGGTGTGTGGGAGGAAGAGAAGACGGAGGGGGGTGCAAGGAACAGCGTGGTGGACTGAAGAGTTGAGACAGGCTGTGGCACAAAAGAAGAAAGCATACAATGAATGGATGAGAAATAGGGGCGTGGAAGAAGTTGAGAGGCGGAAGAGAGTTATATGTAGAAAGAGAGAGGTGAAAAGATTAGTAAGAGAGAGTAAGAAGAGAGTGGATGAGGAATTTGGAAGGAATTTGAGTGTAAAATGGAGGGACTGTAAGAAAATGATCGGAAAGAAGAGAGTAAGACATGGTGGAAGTGAGGTTAGTTGAGTGAAAGATAAAAATGGTAGATTACTAGTGGAGAAGGGAGAAAAAGTGAGATGGAGAGAACACTTTAAGGAATTGTTGAACATAGAGGATGGAAGTAATGTGAGTATAAGTGGCTGGGGAATGGCTGGAAGAAGGATGGAGGTGAGAAGACAGGAAGAAATCAGTAGGATAGAAGTTGTGGAAGCAATGAAGAAAGTTAAATCGGGGAAAGCCCCAGGAATTGATGGAGTGTAGTGAAATGCTGAAGCAAGGGAGAGAGATAGTAGTAGAATGGATGTGGAAGATTTGCAGATTGGCCTGGGAGGAAGGTAGAGTCCCGGAGGATTGGAAGTCAGGTATAATTATTCTCTTGTACAAAGGAAAAGGGGAAAAAGAAGTGTGTGGTAATCATAGGGGGATTTGTCTTCTTAGTATATTAGAAAAGTGTATGGTAGGATACTTACTGAGAGTTAGAGAAAGAACAGAGAAATTAGTTGGAGAAGAACAGGGAGGCTTTAGGAAAGGAAGAGGTTGTGTAGATCAGATATTCATCCTTAGATCTTTAGTGGAAAAGTTTCTAGAGAAGGGAAAGAAGTTGTATGCGGCTTTCATGGATTTGGAGAAAGCATATGACAGGGTGGATAGACAACGATTGTGGAAAGTATTAAGAATACATGGAGTAGATGGGAAGTTGTTGAATGCTATGAAGAGTATGTATGATGGTGCTAAAGCTGCAGTGCGTGTGGATGGTGAACTAAGTGAATTTTTCTCTTTGAAGGTTGGGTTGAAACAGGGATGTGTCATGTCTCCATGGTTGTTCAATCTGTACATGGATGTGGTAATAAAAGAGGCACAAGGTAGGGTAGTGGATGTTGGAGTGGCCTTGATGAGAGAGGATAGTGTTTGGAAACTCCCTGTACTGTTGTTTGCAGATGATACTGTGTAGTTGAGTGAAGACGAAGGGGAGCTGCAAGGCTTGGTGGATGAGTTTGGGAGAGTAAGAAACGCAGCGAGGTTGGACGGTGAGGAATCGGAAAATGTACGTTTAAGTACTCGGGTAGTGTGATGAGTAAGGATGGAGGTTTGGAGGGTGAAGTGCTTGAAAGGGTACAGCTGGGAAGAAAGGTTGCTGGGTCTTTGAAAGCAGTGATAAGAAACAGGGAGTGAGCATGGAAGTGAAAAAGTTACTACATGACAGTATTGTGATACCAACTGTAACGTATAGAAGTGAAGCTTGGACGTTGTTGAAAGGACACAAGTCAAGAGTGAGAGCAGTGGAAATGAGTTATTTAAGAGGAGCCTGTGGAGTCACATGGAGAGAGAGGCTGACGAATGAGGATATAAAGGAGCGTTGTGGTGTGGATGTGGATGTGATAGGAAGCGTTATGAGGAACACACTGAGGTGGTTTGGCCATGTGGAGAGGACTGAGGGTGAGACTGACGAAGAGAGTGTGAGTGAGGTGGAGGGGGGGAAGAGGGAGGGGGAGGCCGAGGATGAGATGAAGGGATGGGGTGGAGAGGTATGTGAGAGAGGGGGGTGTGAGTTGGGAGCAGGGCAGTGAAATGGCGGGGGACAGGGCGACGTGGAGGCGATTTGTTTGTGGCCACCCCAAACAGGATTGAGGCGTCTGGCAATAGATAGATAGATATTACCTCATTTAGGCTTGAGACTATTTTTTATCGACAGAATTTTCTCATATTCAAAAATGTTTTCTGAATTTTAGATACATTTCGGAATATTTCCCAGATAATTTAGACTAAATTTGTGGACGTTGCAGAATTTACCGTTTTCTCCCTCAGTTATGCGGTTTTTAGCATCATTCACATGATCCTCTTCACAACTTAAAAATCCAAACAATCTCCAGATGACAATAATACAGTTCATATAGTGTTCATTGAACTTGCATTTTTTGTAGCCGTCAGTCACTATATGTCTACAGAGATGGGGGAATAAAGTTTTTTTTTTTTTTTTTTTTTTTTTTTTGCCTATCGACCATTGAGGCCGAAGCCTCTGGTCATTAAGGCAAATATATATATATATATGTATATATAGTGACACATATATACATATATATACAAACATATAAATATACATACATACATACATACACACATCCATGCATATGAACATACACACTTTCATGCACACGTACATATATATATAATAATTTTTATTTTATTATTTTTTTGTAGTTTTATTTTTATTTTTATTTATTTTTTATATTTTTAACCTTATATTACTTATAAACAAAATACCTAATCTAAAGACCCTAAAACTAACCACCTAACAGACAAATCGCTAACCTATACTAAATCCTAAGAGACAAATAACTAGACCTACACTAATGTTCAAAAAGCCTCGACCAAGAGCATTAGTGTAGGTCTAGTTATTTAAAAATCGTAATTAATTATATATCTTGGTACTGCGATAGCGATGGTACTTTCTCTTATAAACTTATAGATGAGAGTCAAAAGCTCATCAATATTCCATATGGATTAACGAGAACCTTCGTAACGTTCAAATATTCTTTTTCTTTTTCTTTTTTCACTCAGGATGCCGATGTAATTTTGAAACTTTTTACAGCAGATAGAAAAGAATACTTATTCGAAGTTTTTGTTTCTTTGACCCACACATCATTTGAAACTTATTGTTCCTAAAGACCTAAGATTCCAGTTCGTCTTACGTGTCAAACGATTTATTTTGTTTCCTAAATGTGATTTTCTTCACCCTCATAATTTCTTCTGAATTTTAGTAATAATTAGGTGTGATTCCTAGTCAATTTTGTGTACAGTTTTGGAAGTTGCATATTTAACGATTTCGACCATCACTGCAGAGGAGTAGACTGTAGCACCAGTAGAGCAGGGTATTACTCCCAAGGTGGATGGAAAGCTGATGACAGGGAACTCCCGTTTCATCAGCCCTCGGGACTAGTTCCTGACCATCCCCCTTTGCTGAACTCTTTCAGTGTTTCAGTAAGACCAGCATGCTCTCCAATACAAGTTTCTCTGACTATCAACACAGTACACAACTTTTTTTTCAAAATTAAATAAAAGAAAAATGGCGCACTACAACAATGCCTCAGAGTCCCCCGGGGGAGGGGGATCAAGTCCCCCCACCATCCGCCCCTCTCTCGGTGACGACTCTTTGAACTGCCTGAATCGACTGTTTGACTCACTTCTTCATTTCTGCAAAATTCGCGGCCTTTCCTCTAACTTTCAGTCTGTTGAACACCACCTCACCTCTTCTAAACCTCACCTTCTCTTCCTTACTGAGACTCAGCTGTCTGAGGCAACTGACAGCAAACCCTTCTCTGTATCCTCCTACTTTCTCTACTCATTTTAAAGCCAAAGGTGAATGTTGCGTATATGTACACAACGACCTATCTTGCTCGTGTTCCTGAACTTGATTCTTCTGAATTCTCTACTCTCTGGCTTCGGCTCTACTGTCATTCTCTAAATAAATATATCTGCTCTGTTCTTCGACTACTTTACTTCTACGATGGGACACATTGTATCCATTTCTCCTTTCTCTGAAATCTCCATTCCAGGAGATTTCAATGTTCACCACCACCTTTGGCCCTGCTCTCCTTTCAATGATCCACCTGGTGAACAAGCCTTCATTTTTTCTATCCTTATTGATCGGGAGCAGCTTGTACAGTACCCTACCCGTGTCCTTGACCGCCTTGGAGAGAGCTCCTAACATACCTGACCTTTTCCATACAGCTAATCCTTCTTCTTTGTTAATCTTTCCTCTCAGTTGGGCTCCTCCGATCACAACCTTATTACCTTAACCTGTCCTATCGCTCCTGTACGGCCTATAGACCCTGAGGCAGTTTGGAGCTGCAGATCGAGAGGACCTCAGGAAGTACTTCTTTAATTTTCCCTGAAATGATTATTGCTTCCATGGCCGGGAGGCATCTGAGTGTGCATTACGGAGGTTATTCTCTCGGGCATGGAAGCATACATTCCTTTCTCTTATCCTCTGACTTATGCAAGAAAGCCTTGGTTTAATCACGCTTGTTCTAATGCTGTCCACAACAAGGAGAGGGCCTATAAAAGGTAACGGAGCCAACCCACCTCTGAATCATATCTATTTTATTTCTCTGCCCGGAATCGTGCTGAGTCTGTTCTTCTCTCTGAAAAAAATAATTTCATCCTTTCATTTAGTTCAGATGAAATAATTTTTTTCAACTCTCCAACTCGAATTCTTCCCTCTCCTTCTGGCACCTTGCCACAAATCTTTCTAACAACTTTACTTCATCATCCTTCCATTCTCTTTTCTACTCCGATGGCTTTGTAGCTATTTCTTCTACTGATAAAGCAGATCTGTTTGCTCAGATTTTCTCCTCCAATTCCACCTTAGTCGATTCTGGTACTGTTCTTCCCTCTCTTCATCCTTCTGACTTCCTCATGGCAGACATTAAAATCTCTTCAGCTGATGTATTTTCTGCCATTACTGGGCTCAATACTTTAGGACGCTCCACTGGCATATGGGCCTGTTGTCCTCAAGAACTGTGCTTCTGTGCTTAAACCCTGCGTAGGTAAACTCTTTCGCTTTTGTCTTTCTACTTGTACCTTTCCTTCTTGCTGTAAGTTTTCTCTCATTCAGCCGGTCCCAAAGAAGGGTGACCGTTCTATCGTCCAGTACCTCTCACATCCTGTTTCAAAAGTTCTTGAGTCCATTCTTAACAGAAAATTTTAAAGCATCTTTCCTATTACAACCTTCTTTCTGATCGTCAATACGGGTTCCGTCAGGGACGCTCCACTGGCGATCTTTCAGATCCCTGGTCATCCTCCTTTCCGGACTTTGGCGAATGCATTGCCATTGCATTTGAAGGCTTTCGATCGAGTCTGGCATAAATCTTTAATTTCCAAACTGCCCTCTTACGGTTTCTATCCTTCTATCTGTGCCTTCATCTATAGCTTCCTTTCCGGTCGTTCTATGGCTGCCGTTGTAGACGGCCATCGTTTTTCTCCTAGACCTATCAACAGTGGTGTTCCTCAGGGCTCTGTACTATCACCAACTCTCTTTAATGATCTTCTAAGCTTTACATCTAGCCCTATCCACTGGCACGCTGATGATTCCACCCTTCATCTTTCCATTCGGTTCCCGCAACGTCCATGTCAGCAGTTACTTCAACAAACAAGGGATGAGGCTATGGCACACCTAATGTCTGACTTGGCTCGTTTCTCTGACTGGGGTAAAAATAATCTTTAGTGCATCA
Source organism: Coenobita brevimanus (assembly GCF_032717465.1). Lineage (NCBI taxonomy): Eukaryota > Metazoa > Arthropoda > Malacostraca > Decapoda > Coenobitidae > Coenobita > Coenobita brevimanus. The sequence goes on along the minus strand of NC_137043.1, from coordinate 22,810,541 downwards.
GACAATTTTTACACCTTTCAACCCGTCAAAATCTTCCGCAGGAGTACCCACTAATGTTTAATAATAACCAACTTAATCCTGCATCATCCTTGAACATGCTTGGGGTTTCATTCACACGGGACTTATCTTGGAAAGATCATATTTCATCTCTTGTTAAATCGGCTTCCATGAGATTGGGTGTGCTAAGCCGACCCTTTACTCCTGCACAATTGTTGACTTTACACACGGTTTTTTTTCGCCCTCGTTTCAAGTACAACTCTCATGTGTGAGAAGGCTCCCCACATAAAGCTCTTCTCAATAGGGTGGAGTCAAAGGCTACTCGTCTTATCAACTCTCCTTTGTCTCCGCAGCACTGTTGCCTCTTTATGTTTTTTCTATCGCTACTCTTCTGAACCGTCTGCTTGCATCCCTCCACGTCTTCGACGGGCGCGTAGCACCCGTCTAGCAACAAACTCTCATCCCCTTGCTGTCCAACTCTCTAATGCAATAGTTAACCGTTATTCTCAGTGTTTCATTTATGCAACAGGTTAACTCTGGAACTGTCTCACTCTGTCTGTATTTCCTACTTCCTATGATCAGTCTTTCAATCGCAGTGTGTCCAAGGCATCTCGAAATGAATGGATCTTGAATTTGGCTCTCTTTTGTACTGTTTTTGTTTCTTTCTTGGAAGGAACGTTAATGCGGGCTCGGCCTTTGGTTCCTTCTTAGTCGCATGAAAAAAAAAAAAAAAAAATAGTCCACCTTTGGCACTACCTTTTATCCGTGAAGTGAATGGAGACTCATCGGAAATAAAAAATCCAGTTAATTGAACACGGCAGACACAACATTTCAGGTCGACGCTCCTACAACCTGATTTTTTTAGAGCCATCATGAATATTGAGCCTGCATATATGAGCAACCAAGTAGTGTTTATCAGTTGCATATCTCAGGACAGCTATGTATTTAGTTTTTGCTAATAATTTTTCCATAATAATAAATATACGATTTTTTTTCTAAACGACTTATTGACTTTCGATGTGGTTTTACCTTCGTAAATATGGATAATCATTTCACACGATCAGCAGATCCTTTTTTGTATTTGATCACTATGCACGATTCATATTTAAAGGCCTAGTTATGCAGATAAAATAACCAGTTATATCTCTAAATTTCCAAATTTCCACGTCTCTAATGAAAAGAATCTCTTTGGGCTTGAAACTATCAAATGGCAGCCTTCTTGTGAATCGATTTCATCCTACGTACTGTCTGATTTAGCCTTGAGATTTTTTTTTTTTTTTTTGAGACCTAATTAACTCATATTCAAGTTTCCTAATATTTTTCAAAATTTAGCGTTTTCGCCCTCAATTATGCGGTTTTCAGCTGTACACACATGACCTTCTTCATAACGTAATAATCCAAACAGTGTTCTCTCAATCTGGATTTTTTGTAGCTGTAATTCACAATATGTTTATGTAGATGAGTAGTTATAAATCATAATTATATACCTAGGTAGTGGGATAGTGTTTGTACTTTCTCCTATGAACTCATAGATGAGAGTCAAAAGCTCATCAATATTCCTTCTGACCATAGGGAAATGTGGCTTATGGTGTAACACAAACCTTCATAATGTGAAAATATTTTTTTTTCTACTTTTTCTTTTACATGCAGTCAGGACGACCGATGTAATTTAAAGGATACTTTACTGTAGATAAAACAGAATTCTCAATCGAATTTTCTCGCTTGTTTCGGTGACCCACAAAACAATTGAAACTTTTTTTTTTTTTTTTAACACAGAAGAGCTTATCTTGTGTGTCAAATCAATTTCTTTTTGTTTCCTAAATATGCCTTTTTCATCCTCAGAAGTATCTTCTGGGTTTTGGTACTAGTTAGGTGTGTTTCCTAATCAATTTTTAGTCCATTTGTGGAAGTTGCGTATATATCGATTTCTCCCAAAACTACATTCATACAGCAATTACTCCTATAAATTAGTATTGAACTACACCCAAAGGGAATGCTATCAGCTGTAACTAGTTCACCTTTGGCATTATACTTCATCAGTGAAGTCAAGGCTAAAAAGAAAGCCGGTAGACTCATCAGCCATTAAAAATCCAGTTAATCTCAACACGGCAGACACAATATTTCAGGTCGACTCGCCTACATCCTGATTTCCTTTTTTTTCCTGCCATGATGATGAAAAAGCTGCGAATATGAGGAACGAAATAATATTTTAAATTGTATATCTCAATAGGGATATGTATTTTGTTTTTCCTAAAAATATAAATGTAATCAATAAATAAACGATTTTTTTATACACAATTTATTTCCTTTCGGAGCGATTTTTCTATCGTAAATATGGATAATGATACGACACGAAGTCATATTATGAAATAATTCTATATTTTTTATTTGATCACTATTCTGAAGTTATGTAGAGAAAACTAACCCGTTTAAATCTAAATTTCAAACTTGTTTGCACATCCCTAATGAAACGAAACGCTTTGGGTCTTCAAACCCTTAAATGGCTGCCTTATTTACCTATGAATCGATTTCATCGTACTTTTTACCTGATTTAGCTTTGCTAATGTTTTTTTTCGAAACGTAATTTTCTCACCCTCAGAAATGTTTGGTGAATATTAGATACAATTATGATAGCCTCCAAGCTAGCTTGCAAAATATTTGTGAAAGTTATATGTTTGTGTTTTTATTCGTCAAGTATGCGGTTTTCAGCATCACTCACAAATGATCCTTTTTATAAGGTAAAAATAAAACAGTCCAAACGACATTAATACAGTTCATTCAGTGTTCCTTGAACTTACAATTTTTGTAGCTGTCATGCACATGTCCACGAAGATAAGGAATAAAGTAATAAATGGCAATTAATTATATATCTCGGAACTACAAAATTGTTTATGCTTTCTCATATCAATTTATAAATAAAAGTCAATATTGCTTCTCACGAGTTGTAGGTTTGGAGAAATTTTACAAAAGGAAATGTGGCTTACTGTGGCGGGTGACTTTCACAATATATATATATATATATATATATATACAGTCATGAGGCTCTATTGTAATTTAAAAGAGCTTCTGCTGAGGATAAAAAAGAATACTCAATCGAATTCGCGTGACTGTTTCTATGACCACCACATCAGTTCAAACTCACATGCCAGTTCTCTTTTCGTGGTAATTAATTTCTTATTATATGTTTTTTCTTAATAAGATTTCTGACCCTCAGAAACGTCTGAGTTGAAAAAAATTCTGAGTTTTTCACAGCCAATTTGAAGCGCTTTCGACCAAAAATAAGTTTATACAGCCATCGTTCCAATAAAATAGCTTTGAACTAAGCCCAAACGGATGCTATCAGCCGTAACCAGTTCACAAATCGCACTACGTTTTATCCGTAAAGTCGATTAAAATAAAGCCAATAGACTTATCGGACATTAAAAATCTAGTTAATCTCAGCACGGCAGACACAACAGTTCATGTCGACGCTCCTGCAACCTATTTTTTAGCCCCAACACGAACGGTAAAGCCCCATATATTAGGAACAAAGCAATGTTTATAAATTATAAATCTCATTACAGCTATGTATTCAGTTTTTTCTAAAAATATGTATATGGTAATCAATAAATAAACAATCATCTTGTAAACGATTCATTGCCATTCGAAGGAATTTTACATGGGTAAATTTGGAAAATGATGTCACACGATTTCAAATAATTTGGATTATCTATTTGACTACTTGGCTCAAGATGAAACTTTAAAGCCTAAGTTATGCAGAAAAAACTATCAATTTCATCTCTAATTTCCAAGTTGGTTTCACGTCCCTACTGAAAAGAAACTATTTGGGCTTGAAATGCTTGCCATCTTTACCTGTGAATTGATTTCATCCCTCATATTACCTTATATAACCTTGATAATATATATATATATATATATATATATATATATATATATATATATATATATATATATATTTTCAGCCATCAGAAACGTTTTCAGATTTTTTTTATACAATTGGTTCTGTTTCCCAGCTATAATGGAGAACTTTCGTGGAAGTTGAGTATTTAGTGGTTTCTTTGTGAATTATACGGTTTTGGCATCAAACATGACTCTTCATAACGTAAAAATAATACAATCTTCAGACGACATTAATTCAGTGCATTGTGTTCCTTCAACCTGCATTTTTTGTTGCTGCCATGCATTATATGTGTATGTAGATTAGGAATTAAATTATATATTTTAATTAATAATATAAATCGGTATTACAAAAGTGTTTGTACTTTCTCGTATAAATTTATAAATAAGCGTCAAGAGCTCATTAATCTTCACGAGTTATCAATTTTGAAAAATTTTACAAGCAGATTTATTTTTTTCACATCGATTGTATTTTTGAAGAGCTTTCGACGGCGTATAAAAAAAAAAAAATTCTCCGACGTTTCATGACAATATCAATGAACCCACATCAGCTGAAGTTAGTCTTTCTTAAACCCTCACATTCCAGTTCTCTTTCCATGTCAATCGATTTCTTGTTACATGTTTTCTAATTTTTTTTTTCCCCCCTCCAAGAAGTGTTATGTGTCTTGGAAATAATTCTGTATGACGCAGCGAATTCTAAGTGCATTTGTGGAAGTTTCATATTTAGCGCTTCCGACCAAAAATAAGTTTATACAGCCATCATTCCAGTAAAATAGTTTTGAAGTACTCCTAAGGCGGATGGTATCAGCCGCAAGAAGCTTATAACTGGCACCACCTTTTACAGGGGAACTACTGAGCTTTGAAAGCAGGCTGTGAAGTCGGTCACATAATATATATATATATATATATATATATATATATATATATATATATATATATATATATATATATATATATATATATATATATATATATATCTGTGACTCTTTTTTTCGAGACCGAATTTTCTCATATTTAGGAATGCTTTCAGACTTTTGGATAGAATTGGGAGTGTCTTCTAGCGAATTTGGAATACATATGTGGAAGTTTATGCGGTTTTTAGCATCACTCACATGACACAAACAATCTCCAGACAACATTAATACAATTCAGTTGGTGTTTCGTGAACCTACATTTCTTGTAGCGGACATGCGCTATATGTCTACGGATATAAGAAATAAAGTAAGAAATGGTAATTATTTTCATATTTCAACCAAAAATAAGTTTATACAACCATCATTCCAGTAAAGTAGTTTTGAACTACGTCCAATGTAGATGGTATCAGCCGTATCTAGTTCACAACTGGGACCACTTTCTGTTCGTGAAGTCAAGGCTAATATAAAGCAAATAGACTTAGGAAATTTAAAATCCAGTTAATCTCCACACGATAGACATAATATTCCTTTTCAACGCTCCTTCAACCTGATTTTGTTTTAGACCCAATGTGAACAATGAAATTTCATATATGAGGAATCAAGTAATGTTTATAAAATATACCTGAGTACGGCTGTGTATAGATTTTCCTAATAATGTATATATGATAATCAATAGATAAACAATTTTCTTGAAAACGGTTTATGGCCTTTCGGGGTGATTTTACCTTGGTAAATAGGGATAATATCAACCGAAATTCGAAAAAATCCATACTCTATATGTGAACACAAAGCTCAAGATGCCACTTTAAAGGCCTAGTTAGGGAGATAAAATCAATTTCATCTCTAATTCTCCAAGTGTTTCCACACCCCTAATGAAACGAAACTCCTTTTGCTTCAAAACCTCAAATGGCAGCCTTCTTAACTTGTGAATCTATTTTATCGTACGTATTACCTCATTTAGCCCCCTTTTTTTTTTTTTTTTTTCCGAGACGGAATTTTTCGTATTCAGGAATGTTTACTTGATTTTCTACACAAATGGGAGTGTTTCCCAGCTTATTTTGAGTACATTTGTGAAGTTGCAAAACATAGCGTTTTCGTCATCAATTTTGCGGTTTTTCGCATCACTCGCATGACCCTCTTTATGACGTAAAAATCCAAACATTCTGCACACGACATTAATACAGTTCATTCATCGTTATTTCAACTTGCATTTTTTGTTGCTGCCGTACACTGTATGTCCACGGAGGTGAGGAATAATGTAATAAATGGTAATTAATTATTTATCTCGGTATTGTGATAGGTTGTACTTTTTCGTATAAACTCGCAGATGAGAGTCAAAAGCTCAGCAATCTTACTTCTCACCAGGTATCGGTTTTGAACGATTGTACATAAAGAAATGTGGCTTACGGTGTAACACGAACATTTATAATGTAGAAATTTTTTTTTTCTTTCACTGTCAGGATGCACAATGTAATTTTATTCTCGATTAGTTCAGTGATCCATAGATCAATTGAAACAATGTTCTTAAACACAACATATTCCATCTCTTTTGATGTGTCGATTATTTTTTATATACTTCCCAAATGTAATTTCTCCCCCTGAGAACTATTTTTTTGTTTTGGTAATAATTAGGTGTGGTTCCTAATCAGTTTTAAGAACATTTGTCGAAGGTGCATATTCAACGATTTCGCACAAAAATAAGTTTATATGGTCATCCACTAAAATAGTTTTAAACTACCCGTAAAGAGTGTGCTATCTGCCAGAACTAGTTCACCTTTGGTACTACTATTTGTCCGTGAAGTCATGCTTAAAAAATAAAAAATAAAAGCTAGTAGACAGTGGAAATTATGAGCTAATCATCAGGTCAGACACAATAGCTGAGGGCGTCTCGTGAAACCTGATTTTTTTTCTTTTAGCACCATTACGAACACTGAAACTGCGTACATGAGGAACCAACTAATATTTATATATTGCATATCTAAGTACGGATATGTATTTAGTTTTTCTTAACAATATGTATATATATAATCAATAAAAAAATCGATTTTCTTAAAAAAAGCATTTATTGACTTTCGGAGTGATTTTACTTTCGTAAATATGGATAATGATATGACACGCACCGTCATACTGCGAGAATAATCTATATTATACATTTGATCACTATTCTAAGATACTTCTGTCATGTCCCCTGTCAAACTTAACTCTTTGGGTTTAAAACACTCAAATTGCATCCTTATTTACCTGTGATTCAATTTCATCCCACGTATTACCTAAGGATGTTTTTTTTAATTTGCGAGCGTGAAGTCAAGGCTACTATAATGCCAATAGACTCATTGAAAATTAAAAATCCGGTTTATCTCAACACGGCAGATGCAACTGTTCATATTGACGCTCCTGCAAACTGAAAACTAGAACTGCATGGAAGCAAGAAATGTTTATAAATTGTATATCTCCGTTTTCCTTAATAATGTATATATTACAATCCCTAAGTAAACTACTTTTTAATAAACGATTTACTGCCTTTCGGAGTGATTTTTTCTTGGTAAATATGGATAAGGATATCGCACCAACTGCGAAATAATCCATAATTAATATTGATCACTTGGCTCAAGATGCCCCTTTAGAGCCCTAGTTATGTAGGTAAAGATAACACCGGTTTTATCTCTAAATTTCCAAGTTGTTTCCACGTCCCTAATGAAACGAAACTCTTTGAGCTTGAAACCCTCAAATGGCAGCCTTCTTTGCTTGTCAATCGATTTCATCCTACGTAAGTATGGATAATGGTATGATACAAACCGTCGTAAGGCGAAAATATTGTTTATTTCAAATCTGATCACTATTCTCCAGAGGCCATTTAAAAGCCATTAGTTATGCAGAAAAAACTAACCTGTTATCTCTTAATTTCAAAGATGTTTCCACGTCCTTAATGAAAAAAAAAAATCTTTTTTCCTTGAAACCTTCTAATGGTAGCCTTCTTCACCTGTGAACTGATTTCATCCAACGTATTACCTCATTTAGCCTTGGGAATGTTTTCCTTTTTTCATTTTCTTTTTTTTTTTAACCCAAATTTTCTGACATTCAGAAATGTTTAATGAATTTTACATACAATTCAGAATGTTTCCCAGCTAATTTGGAGTATATTTGTGGAAATTACAAAATTTAGCCTTCTCTCCCTCAATTATGCGGATTTTACCCTCACTCATATGACCCTTTCCTTAACGTAAAATCCAAACAGGCCGCACACAACATTAATACAGTCTATTCAGTGTTAACTACATAACACCACTTTGCGATAGTGTTTGTACTTTCTCGGATAAACTCATAGATGGGCTTCAAACGCTTATCAACATTCCATCACACCAGGTATCATTTTTAAAAGATTCTACATAAGGAAATGTGGCTTGCGGTGTAATACAAACCTTCATAATATATATTTTTTTTAAGCGCTCAGGATGCTTGATGTAATTATAAATATATTTTGCAGATAAAAAAAATACCTATTCAAAGTTTCTCGCTTCTTACTGTGACCCACACATCAAATCAATCATTTCCTTCTTAAACACCACAGATTCCAGCTCTTGTTACGTTCAATGTTTGTATATATATATATATATATATATATATATATATATATATATATATATATATATATATATATATATTGTTACGGAACAAAGATAATGAACAATTCAAGTGAGAATACTAAAATCACTACTGTCCCGCAAAGTTCCAGGTTCAAAACAAAAGAGTTAGGTAAAATTACAAGTTAAAGTTTTAATGCTCAAACTAACAACTAAACATTCAGGACTCATAAGGATAATGTAATGGCAAAAACAGGTTAAATATATGGTTAACTGCAATAGCCTCTATTAACACGAATTTAGCAAGAACAAATTTATCTAAGTCAGCCCTGATAAATGAGAGACCCGAATAATGTTCAGTTAACGTAAGATATAATATTATTACATACAAAATATTATTAATATTGGCTGACATTAAAAACTCTACATGAATCACAAAAACCTTACCAGGCCAACGAATTAACGCCTTAGGCCATACAGTACAAGAAAAATGGTAACAACACTTATACTCAAATTATACAGCAGCTAGATGGCTGGAGACTTCCTTAGCACTCACAAAAATAATAATACACTATACAGGGGAGGACAGAGATGTGAACAAAATGAGGAGTAGATCTAAGTGGCAATTAATGGAGAGACTGAGCTCATTATATACAGTAGAGGCCGGCAGAGCTTGATACAACTTGTAAGAAGGACGCGCAAATGAAGCACAGAGGACGAAGAGTTGACACTCCTGCTCTGAACAACAGAAAGAACGACTTTACTATAAGGGGGAGAAGGGGGAGTGAGGTAGAACACGCAAGCCTGGTCACTATGGAAGCCACGAGGCGAATCGTGATCAAACATGCAGCATACTGTACGTTAGAATTATACAATGATGAAATCATAGGCTATGTAACGCTTTCGATCGAGTCTAGCATAAATCTTTAATTTCCAAACTGCCCTCTTACGGTTTCTATCCTTTTATCTGTGTCTGCGTCTATAGCTTCCTTTCCGGTCGTTCTATTGCTGCTGTTGTAGACGGCCATCGTTCTTCTCCTAGATCTATCAACATTGGTGTTCCTCAGGGCTCTGTTCAATCACCAGCTCTCTTCAATGATCTTCTAAGCTGTACACCCACGGACAAATGTATTGACGCTTCTCCGTCCTCACTCTGAACCATGAAACCGTGAAGCGTGAACCCGAATCACCCGGTAATCACACCAAACGGGCGCCATCCAGGTAGGGGGTGGGAGTGAGGAGACTGGTAAGTATGGGGTAGGTTGGCTTGTTGGTGGGGGGGTGGGAGGGGTGGGTTTGTATGATTTATCACAGCAGTATTGTAAGGTTGCCACGACTCAAGAGTCGTATGACTATTTTGACATTTATTTTATGAAATGTATGGTTTGTTTTATCGTGAAATGAAGTTTGATGTAAACTGCTATTAAATTCTTACAAACATGGTATGTCGTCAATATTACCCTACTGGTCGCACCTCCCTTCTCCCCCCCCCCAAACCTGGGTTGCTCGATTAACATGTGTGTTCCCTTCCATTCTACACCTCACTTGGAACATTGCTGCATCTCATTTTTCAGGTGAATTAATTAGTGTGGCTGAGGTATTGCAGTGCAAGTTAATGCACATACTACGACGGTAATACATTTAATAAATATATAGTAGGTGCACCAGAAAGCATAGTTGATATTACAGTATTACCTAGGAAACAGTAAATGCTGTTTAATAACATTAATGCACTACCCATTTGCATATGTTAAATTAGCTTTTCATATTTGTGATATTGCTTAATTTGTTATTAGGTGTTTAGGTTGTGATTATTTTAATCAGTGGGCTATGATAGGTTTGTCCACACGTCTGGATGGTGTGCTAGTCATAGCATGTAACGTCACGCAGGACAGTTTTTGTGATGTCTATTACTCTGATGAACGACTGTTGCTTATTTCTGTAATGAAAATAATTTTGGATTTATAAACAGCATATTACTTAGTAAATGTAATGAAGATAATACAGGATATGATTATAAATACAGCATATTACTTATCCGCACTGACTTTCCATAATATCCATGTAAATGATGCAGGGATCATACAGAACATTATATTCACACACATAACTATAAGGAAGCAGATATTATTAGATCGGTAACCTGTCCAGCCACCCTGTGCACCAATAACTTCATTCAGTGTTTTTGGCACAAACTCTACCAGATTATTGCAAATGTTTGGTAGGCGTCTTACGGAGTCCCACACATATTTTTTACGTTCAGTGGCAAGGCGGTTCCTTACTTCTCCCACATCCTAGTCTAGACTCATTATTGACTAAGATTTTAAATGGGGTTAATGTCACACCCCTTATTGGGCAAGTCAATAACTTCTATCTCTGGGTGTTCTGCAAACCACTCTTTTACTACTCTGCTGTTAAAGATGATAGGTTCAGGCTCAGGGATTGCCATAGCTCGCACAGAAGGCAGCATAACTTCTTCCAAACCTTTATATACAGTAGTCGTTGGTTGTGAGTCGCCAGTCAATCCTTGGTAGTTCTCCAGGCTACCCCTAGAAGTTCAAAGATGTCCTGCCACTGGTAGCTCTTTCCTGAATGTGTTTCTCTTTGTACCGGGTGTTTCGCGGCCTCCAATATTGTTTTCCTGCAGCCTCAATAGAAGTGAACATTTTTCTTTGCTAAAAAGAACGTTTCTCCAAAAGGTAGTATCCGTGCCAAAATAAGGCAGAGCAAATCCAAGACGACATTCTTTGTGAGCTTGGGATAATTATTTTTTCTTCGCTGGGATATAGCAATGGATACATCATTCGTGCAAACGTCGTCTTTTTGTCCTTGGATGACAGTGAAGATTCAGCTCCGGGGTCACCCGAACAGCAGACTACTTCGGTGCATTGGCTATGGTGTGTAAAATATACGTGCATCCTCCTCAGGAATCGTAACCCTTCTTGTGCCACTCCTCCGTCTGTGTAGGAGTGACTCTCCATCTTGCCACCTCTTTATCCAGCGTTGCACAGTCCTGACGGACACGCCAGTTTGAGTGGCGATGTGGCTTGTAGGCATACCACCCTCCCACAAACCAACAATACGGCCACGCTGCGTGGTGTCATTCACAGTGTTGTCTCTTCTCTGGGCCATACCTTCGGAAGACGTAAATGTGTGATAAAAACAAGCTTAGTATAATGCCTATAGATAAACACAATGGAAAATTGCATTATGAACACACACACACACACACACACACACACGAACACGGAAACACACACACACACACACACACACACACACACACACACACACACACACACATACACACACTCACACGCAAACACACACACACGCAAACACACACACATGCAAACACACATACACACGCAAACACGCAAACACAAGCAAACACACACGCAAACACTCAAATACACACACGCAAACACACACACATACACATACACGCATACACACGCAAACACGCAAACACACGCAAACACTCAAATACAAACACACACATACACACACACACACACGCAAACACACACACATGCAAACACACTATCAAACACAAGCAAACACACACACACACACACACACACACACACACACACACACACGCAAACACACACACATGCAAACACACTATCAAACACAAGCAAACACACACATGCAAACACACTCGCAAACACACTCGCAAACACACACACGCAAACGGATACATGCAAACACACACGGAAACACAAGCAAACACACGCGAACACACGCAAACACACACGCAAACATGCACGCACGTGCACGCACACGCAAACACACACACACACACACACACACACACACACACACACACACCGCTCGCTGGTGCAGTGGTAACATTCTCGCTTGCCAACTGGTGGACGGGAGTTCGCGCCTCGCTCAGGTTGCGAAAACTTTCACTGACGAAGTGGGTGGTTACTGTCCCCCTAGAGCAAGGGGACGGGTGTGTGCGTGTGTGAAGGTCACAGCCTTGCCCTTAGATCGGACTATATGAGCTCTCAGCTCCCTTCCTGACCGACCCGGTGAATTACACACACACACACACACACACACGCACATACACAAACACAAACGCGGAAATACACACGAACACGGAAACACACACACACAAACATACACAAACACACAAACATCTGATTACCGTCAGGGCTGCTACTGTAACTAATTAGGACCAAGGCGACAGTTACAAGTAAACTAGTGTGGTGTGACACGAGGTTTGGAAGATGTAAGGAGATTACAGCGAATGATTTAACAGTTAAGGTAGAATAAAGATAAGTGGCCCCGACAGATGGCCTGTTGAGGCAATGACATTGTCGGTGTTGATGTACAAGGCGGTGTGGTGGGATAGTGTAACAGTGGTTACAGTGTTGTGAGGGTGGTGGTGTAAAATGTTGGAGTAGACAGGACCAAGATCCATCAACATTTGTAGGATAATTAGCTGATGTTTTGTCCGTAAACATGCATCTCTGGCATTCATAAAGATTACCTCTACCTATTGTATGCAAATTTGGCTAACTTGGGATGAGTCATGTGTTTCTCGTCTTTAATGATACAGCTGTCTTATATACAACCATTTTAAATTAGTCACTGCTCAGAAAGGAGAACGTCACAGCAATGTAATTTACTTAATGCTGAACATAGACAAGTATACGAACTGTGGCTTACCAGCTGAATGTGTTGAATCTAAGGGGAGACGTTGTCAAGTAATGTGGTAGCAAAATAATGTTAGAAAACACTTGTTCTGTGTCTACACAGCCACATGTTATCTCGTGCTTTATTACAACGATACAACAACTCTTACCTGCAGCTCAGGAAGCAGTGTTGTGAGTGTGCCTGGGTAGTCAGGGTTCGTCATCAAGTAGTCTCGACTCGGCTTCTCAAACTGTCCACAATTCACTCCCCCTCATCACTGCCGGCATACTATGTGTTTAGGAATTCAGCGGGAGTTTACGGCAAACTTTTATTCAAGACAACTAAACCAACCATACATTTCATAAAGCAAACGTGTCAGATAATAGAAATATAACTTTGTGCGGAGGCAAACTTACAGAACTGCCATGACGATTCACCTGAACCCACGGCTCCCCCTCTCCTCCAAGCCAACCTCCCCCTCACTCACTGGTCTCCTCACTCTCACCCCCACCTTGGAAGCCCCTGTATGGTGTGATCTTTACCGGGTGCTTCGGGTTCATGCGTCACAGTTTCATGGTTCAGAGTGAGGACGGAGAGGCGTCAACACATTTGTCCTTGGGTGTACATCTAACTCTTTCCACTGGTACACTGATGATTCCACCCTTCACCTTTCCATTCGGTTCCCGCAACTTCCATCTCAGCAGTTACTTCAACAAACAAGGGATGAGGCTATGGCACACCTAATGTCTGACTTGGCTCATATCTCTAAGGTAAAAATAATCTTGTTTTTAATACATCAGACTCAATTTCTACACCTATCAACCCGTCAAAATCTTCCGCAGGAGTACCCACTAATGTTTAATAATATCCAGCTTGAATATGCTTGGGGTTTCATTCACACGGGGCTTATCTTGAAAAGATCATATTGCATCTCTAGTAAAATCAGCTTCCATGAGATTGGGTGTGCTAAGCCGACTCTTTACCGCAGCACAATTGTTGACTTTATACAACGGTTTTATTCGCCCCTGTTTAGAGTACGTCTCATGTTTGGGTAGGCTTCCCACATACAGCTCTTCTCAATAGAGTGGAGTCAAAGGCTATTCGTCTCAACAACTCTCCTCCTCTGTCTGGCTCTCTTCAACCTTTGTTTGTTGCCTCTGTCTTTTCTATCGCTACTCCTCTGAACTGTCTGCTTGCATTCCTCCACCTCTACGACAGGCGCGTAGCACCCGTCTACAAACTCTCATCCCCTTGCTGTCCAACTCTCTAATGAAAGAGTTAACCGTTACTCTCAGTCCTTCATTTATGCAACAGGTCATCTCTGAAATTGTCCCCCTCTGACTGTGTTTCCTACTTCCTATGATCAGTCTTTCAAACGCAGTGTGTTCAAGGCATCTGGAAATGAATGGATCTTGAATTTGGCTCTCTTTTGTACTGTTTTTGTTTCTTTCTTGGAAGGAACGTAAATGCGGGCTCAGCCTTTGGTTCCTTCTTCCTCGCATAAAAAAAAAAATAGTTCACCTTTAGCATTACCTTTTATCCGCGAAGTCAAGGCTCAAAAAAAGTCAATAGACTCATTGGAAATTAAAAATCCAGTTAATCTGAACACGGCGGACACAACATTTCAGGGTGACTCTCCTGCATCCTGATGTTTTTAGAGCCATCATGCGTATATGAGGACCCAAATAATGTTTAAATTGTATATTCCGAAACGGCTATGTATTATTTTGTACTAGAAATGTATATACGATAATAAATAAACGATTTACTTGAAAACCATTTATGTCTTATCGGAGTGATTTTACCTTCGTCAATATGGGTAGTGATATGACAATAAAGGTCATACTGTGAAATTGTTCTGTATTGTATATTTGATCATTATTCACTAGATGTCACTTCAAATCCCAAGTTATGCAGAAAAAACTAACCCGTTTTATCTAAATTTCAAAGTTGTTTCCAAGTATCTAATGAAACGAAATTATTTGGGCTTAAAACCCTTAAATGGCTGTCTTCATTACCTGTGAATTAATTTTGTTGTTCAAACTACCTTACATAACCTTCTTAATGATGTTTTTTCGAGACTGAATTTTCAACCCTTAGAAATGTTTTCTGAATTTTTAAGACAACTGTGGTTGTTTCGCAGCTTGCATGGAGAACATTTGTGGACGTTGTATATTTAGTGTTTTTGTCAATTATTCGGTTTTTGGCATCACTGACATGACTCATCAAAACGTAAAAATAAAAGTCAAGGCTAAAAAGAAAGCCAGTAGACTCATCAGATATAAAAAATCCAGTTAATCTCAAC
The DNA here is from genome assembly GCF_032717465.1 of Coenobita brevimanus. Taxonomy (NCBI): domain Eukaryota; kingdom Metazoa; phylum Arthropoda; class Malacostraca; order Decapoda; family Coenobitidae; genus Coenobita; species Coenobita brevimanus. Next base: position 22,795,197 of record NC_137043.1, on the reverse strand, counting down.
ACGGCAGACACAACATTTCAGGTCGACTCGCCTGCATCCTGATTTCCTTTCTTTCTTGCCATGATGATGAATAAAACTGCAAATATGAAGAACCAAATAATGTTTTATGTTGTATATCTCAATAGGGATACGTATTTTGTTTTTCCTAAAAATATATATTTAATTTTATACACAATTTATTTCCTTTCGTAAATATGGATAATGATATGACACGAACCGTCATATTATGAAATAATTCTATATTTTTTATTTGATCACTATTCTGAAGTTATGTAGAGAAAACTAACCCGTTTAAATCTAAATTTCAAACTTGTTTGCACATCCCTAATGAAACGAAACGCTTTGGGTCTTCAAACCCTTAAATGGCTGCCTTATTTACCTATGAATCGATTTCATCGTACTTTTTACCTGATTTAGCTTTGCTAATGTTTTTTTTCGAAACGGAATTTTCTCACCCTCAGAAATGTTTGGTGAATATTAGATACAATTATGATAGCCTCCAAGCTAGCTTGCAAAATATTTGTGAAAGTTATATGTTTGTGTTTTTATTCGTCAAGTATGCGGTTTTCAGCATCACTCACAAATGACCCTTTTTATAAGGTAAAAATAAAACAATCCAGACGACATTAATACAGTTCACTCAGTGTTCCTTGAACTTACATTTTTTGTAGCTGTCATGCACATGTCCACGAAGATAAGGAATAAAGCTATAAATGGCAATTAATTATATATCTCGGAACTACAAAATTGTTTATGCTTTCTCGTATCAATTTATAAATGTCAATATTCCTTCTCACGAGTTGTCAGTTTGGAGAAATTTTAGAAAAGGAAATGTGGCTCACTGTGGCGGGTGACTTTCACAATATATATATATATATATATATATATATATATATATATATATATATATATATATATATATATATATATATATATATATTTACATAGTCATGAAGCTCGATTGTAATTTTAAAGAGCTTCTACTGCGGATAAAAAAGAATAATCGAATTTGCGTGACTGTTTCTGTGACAAGCACGTCAGTTCAAACTCACATGCCAGTTCTCTTTTCGTGGTAATTGATTTCTTGTAATATATTTTTTCTTAATAAGATTTTCTCACTCTCAAAAACGTCTCAGTTGAAAAAAAAATCTTTTTCACAGCCTCTTTTAAGCGCTTTCGATCAAAAATAAGTTTATACAGCCATCGTTCCACTAAAATTGCAACCAGTTCACAAATCGCACTACGTTTTATCCGATAAGTAGATTAAAATAGTCAATAGACTCATCGGACATTAAAAATCAAGTCAATCTCAGCACGGCAGACACAACAGTTCATGTCGACGCTCCTGCAACCTATTTTTTAGACCCAACATGAACGGTAAAGCTGCATGTATGAGGAAGAAAGCAATGTTTATAAATTGTAAATCTCATTTCAGGTATGTATGTAATTTTTCCTAAAAATATGTATATGATAATCAATAAATAAACGATTATCTTGTAAACGATTCATTGCCTTTCGAAAGAATATGTAAAATTCCTTCGAAAGGCAATGAATCGTTTACAAGATAATGATGTCACACGATGTCACACGATGTCATATAATATGTATTTTCTATTTGACTACTTGGCTCAAGATGAAACTTTAAAGCCTAAATTAGGCAGAAAAAACTATCAATTATCTCTAAATTTCCAAGTTGGTTTCACGTCCCTACTGAAAAGAAACTATTTGTGCTTAAAGCTTGAAATGATTGCCATCTTTACCTGTGAATTGATTTCATCCTACATATTACCTTATATAACATTTTAAAAATATATATATATTTTTTTTCGAATTTTCAGCCCTCAGAAACGTTTTCAGAATTTTTTATACAACTGGTTCTGTTTCCCAGCTACAATGGAGAATATTCGTGGAAGTTGAGTATTTAGTGGTTTCTTCGTGAATTATACGGTTTTGGCATCAAACATGACTCTGTTCATAGCGTAAAAATAATACAATCTTCAGACGACATAAATTCAGTGCATTCAGTGTTCCTTCAACCTGCATTTTTTGTTGCTGCCATGCATTACATGTCAATGTACATTAGAAATTAAATCATATATACTGGACAAAATAAGTTAGGGATCATGGACTATGTCAGTGATTTAGACTAAACCTTTGTACGTACATGGCAGAATATATGAAACGCAAACGCTGACATCATTTTTCATCAATAGTTAATCAGAACTTCCGGATTCATTTATTGATTTGTTGGTCATAGTGCACAAAAAAACATGTCACTGAATGACGTGAAGATCTCTGGCATGAAAGACAACTTGACCTTCACAGAACATGTCCAAAACTGACCCAGAGGCTCATCAATACTCGGTGTGACCTCCGTTTGCTCTCAGAACAACCTGGCATCGGCGTTGCATACTCATGATGAGATTCACAATGTTCTGTTGTGGGAGATTGTTCCATTCCTCTCTCAGCGTTCTCAAGGTCATCATGGGTCTGTGGTTGGTTTGGACGCTGGGAAAGTTGATGCTGAAGATGATCCCACACATGCTCGATGGGATTCAGGTCCGGTGAGACAGCAGGCCACTCCATACGCTCGATACCTTCCCTCTGCAGGTACTCCTGAACCACACGAGCACGATGGGGACGGGCGTTATCGTCCGTGAGAATGAAATCAGGTCCTATTGCACCTGCAAACAACCTGACGACTGGGTGAAGAATTTCATCCCTGTACCGGAGAGCAGTCAGTGTGCCGTTCCTGATGGCTACCATGTCAGTGCGACCCCTCAGAGAGATCCCAGCCCAAATCATCACAGAGCCGCCCCCAAACCGATTGTGTTCAGCCACCAATGCCTGGCTGTATCTCTGTCTGGCCTCTCTCCACACACGCCTACGACCATCGTGGAAGTCCAGGCAGAATCGGGACTCATCTGTGAACAGTACCGGCTCCCAACGTCGTCTATCCCAATTCACATGTTGACGTGCGAATTCCAAGCGTCGTTGTCAATGATGTGGGAGAAGTCTGGGACGCAGTACTGGCCTGTAAGCCCTGAGATTAGCAGCATGCAGTCTGTTTCTCAAAGTCTGGGGCGTAATGTGCAGGCCTGTGGCAACATTAAACTGAGTAGTCAGTCTTGGAGCAGGTTGAAACCGATGTCTCCGGGCCAACCTGACGATGTACCGGTCTTGGCGTTGCGTTGTGGCACGGGGTCTGCCACTCCTAGGCCTCTCATTGACTGTACCAGTCCCCTGAAATCGTGTCCAGAGTCTAGAGATGACACTCTGGGACACACCGAAATGGAAAGCAACATCACGCTGGTTTTGTCCAGCCTGAAGCATTCCGACTGCTTGCTTGCGCTCATTTGCCTGTAAATGACGTCTTTGTGGTGGCATGCCTTTACTAAAGTCACATTCAATCGCTGTTCACCTTCACAATAACGTGGTGATGTCTGCCGACTGACTGTCTGCGTCACACTACTACCCAGAGTTTACCACATTTGTATCGTGCGGCTCATGAGCACGTGCAAATCGTGGTGAAGCATACAGTGAACCGGAGTCAAGTCACAAAATGTGTGTTCAGTCCATACATATGTGGTATTTCACTACACATTATTCCCCACAACCTTAGCAAACCAAAAGGCCCAGGATCCCTAACTTATTTTGTCCAGTATATTTTAATTAATAATATAAATCGGTATTACAAAAGTGTTTGTACTTTCTCGTATAAATTTATAAATGAGCGTCAAAAGCTTATTAATTCTCAAGAGTTATCAATTTTGAAAAATTTTACCTAAGGAAATGTGGCTTATTGTCGAGCACCAACTTTCATACTGTGTAAGCAGATATATTTTTTCATATTATCGATTGTATTTTTGAAGAGCTTCGACTGCGGATAAAAAAAGAATTCTCCTTCGACGTTTCATGACTATCTCATTGACCCTTCATCAGTTGAAGCTTGTCTTTCATAAACCCTCACATTGCAGTTCTCTTTCCGTGTCAATCGATTTCTTTTTTTTTTTTTTTTTCCTCCGAAAAGTGTTGTCTTGGAAATAATTCTGTGACGCAGCCAAGTTTAAGTACATTTGTGGAAGTTTCATATTTAGCGCTTCCGACCAAAAATAAGTTTATACAGCCATCATTCCAGTAAAATAGTTTTGAAGTACGCCCAAGGCGGATGGTATCAGCCGCAAGAAGCTTATAAATGGCACCACCTTTTACAAGGAAACTACTGAGCTTTGAAAGCAGGCTGTGAAGTCGGTCACATAATAAATATATATATATATATATATATATATATATATATATATATATATATATATATATATATATATATATATATATATATATATATCTGTGAAACTTTCTTTTTTTCGAGACGGAATTATCTCATATTTAAGAATGTTTTCAGACTTTTGGATAGAATTGGGAGTGTTTTCTAGCAAATTTGGAATACATATGTGGAAGTTTATGCGGTTTTAGCATCACTCACATGACCCTCTGTAGCCTATATCGTAAAAATCTAAACAATCTCCAGACAACATTAATACAATAATTCAGTTAGTGTTTCGTGAACCTGCATTTCTTGTAGCGGACATGCGCTATATGTCTACGGATATAAGAAATAAAGTAAGAAATGGTAATTATTTACATATTTCAACCAAAAATAAGTTTATACAACCATCATTCCGGTAAAGTAGTTTTGAACTACGTCCAAGGTAGATGCTATCAGCCGTATCTAGTTCGCAACTGGGACCATCTTCTATTCTTGAAGTCAGATAGACTTCGGAAATTCAAAATCCAGTTAATCTCTACACGACAGACACAATATTCCGTTTCAACGCTCCTTCAACCTGATTTTGTTTTAGACCCATTGTGAACAATGAAAATGTTTATAAACTATACCTGAGTACGGCTGTGTATAGTTTTTCCTAATAATGTGTATATGATAATCAATAAACAACTTTCTTGAAAACGGTTTATTGCCTTTCGGGGTGATTTTACCTTGGTAAATAGGGATAATGATATCAAGATGTCACTTTAAAGGCCTAGTTAAGGAGATAAAATGAATTTCATCTCTAATTCTCCAAGTATTTCCACGCCCCTAATGAAACGAAACTCTTTTTGCTTCAAAACTTCAAATGGCAACATGTTAATCTATTTTATCCTACGTATTACCTCATTTAGCCTTGAGACTTTTTTTTTTTTTTCCTAGACGGAATTTTTCGTATTCAGGAATGTTTACTTAATTTTCTATTCAAATGGTAGTGTTTCCCAGCTAATTTTGAGTACATTTGTGAAGTTGCAAAATATAGCGTTTTCGTCCTCTATTATGCGGTTTTTCGCATCACTCACATGACCCTCTTCATGACGTAAAAATCCAAACAGTCTGCACACGACATTAATACAATTGTCAATGTACGGAGATGAGGAATAAAGTAATAAATTGTAATTATTTACATAGTATTGCAATAGTGTTTGTAATTTTTCGTACTTAAAGTAGGCTGATGGTATAACAGGAACCTTCACAATGTGGATTTTTTTTTTTTTTTTTTTACATCGTCAGGATGGCCGATATAATTTTAAAAAGAATTTTCTCGCTAGTTTTGGTGACCCACACATCAACTGATACAATATTCTTAAAAATCTCATATTCCAGCTCTTCTTACGTGTCAAATGATTTCTTTTCATGTTTCCTAAATGTTTTTTTTTCATCCTCAGAAGTATAATCTTTTTGATAATAATTAGGTGTGTTACCACAGTTTTAAGTTAATTTGGGAAAGTTGTATATTAAACGATTTAGCCCAAAGATAGGTTTACATAGACATCACTCCAGTAAGTATCCCCAAAGACAATGCTATCAGCCGTAACTAGATCACCTTTTACGCTTTTATCCGTGGTCACGCCAAAAAAAAAAAAAAAAAAAAAAATTGGAAATTATGAGTTAATCTCAACACTTCGGACACAGTAGATGAGGTCGAGTCTCCTGAAACCTGATTTTTTTCCTTTTAGCGCCATCATGAACAATGAAACTGCGTATATGAGGAACCAAGTAATATTTATATATTGCATATCTAAGTACGGCTATATATTTAGTTTTTCTCAACAATATGTATATGATAATCAATAAATAATCGATTTTCTTAAAAAAACATTTATTGTCTTACGGAGTGATATTACTTTCTTAAATATGGATAATGATACGACACGCACCGTCATACTGCGAGAATGATCTCTAAAATACCTCTTTCATGTCTCCTGTCAAACTAAACTGGGTTTAAAACACTCAAATTGCATCCTTCTTTACCTGTGAATCAATTTCATCCCACGTATTACCTAAAGATGTTTTTTTTATTTTCCGAGCGTGAAGTTAAGGCTACTATAAAGCCAATAGACATCGAAAATTAAAAATCCGGTTTATCTCAACACGGCAGATGCAACTGTTCATATCGACGCTCCTGCAACCTGAAAACTAGAACTGCATGGAAGCAAGAAATGTTTATAAATTGTATATCTCCGTTTTCCTTAATAATGTATATATTACAGTCAGTAAGTAAACTATTTTCTTGTAAACGATTTACTGCCTTTCGGGGTGATTTTTTTGGTGTATATGGATAAGGACATCGCACGAACTGCGAAATAATCCATAATTAATATTGTTCACTAGGCTCAAGATGCCACTTTAGAGCCCTAGTTATGCAGGTAAAGATAACACCGGTTTTATCTCTAAATTTCCAGGTTTCCACGTCCCTAATGAAACGAAACTCCTTGGGCTGAAAACATTTAAATGGCAGCCTTCTTTTCCTGTGAATCGATTTCATCCTACGTAAGTATGGATAATGATATGATACAAACCATCGTAAGGCGAAAATATTGTTTATTTCAAATCTGATCACTCTTCTCCAGAGGATATTTAAAAGCCCTAGTTATGCAGAAAAACTAACCTGTTTTATCTCTTAATTTTAAAGGTGTTTCAACGTCCTTAATGAAAAAAAAAAAAATCTTCAAACGGTATCCTTCATCACCTGTGAATTTATTTCATCCTACGTATTACCTCATTTAGCCTTGGGAATGTTTTTCTTTTTTATATTTTTTTTTTTGAACCAAAATTTTCTCACATTCAGGAATGTTTAATGAATTTTACATACAATTGGGAGTGTTTCCCAGCTAATTTGGAGTATATTTGTGGAAATTACAAAATTTAGCCTTCTCTCCCTCAATTATGCGGATTTTTACCCTCACTCATATGACCCTTTCCTTAACGTAAAAATCCAAACAGGCCGCACACAACATTAATACAGTCTATTCAGTGTTAATTACATAACACCACATTGCGATAGTGTTTGTACTTTCTCGGATAAACTCATAGATGGGCTTCAAACGTTTATCAATATTCCATCACACCAGGTATCATTTTTAAAAGATTCTACATAAGGAAATGTGGCTTTCGGTGTAATACGAACCTTCATAATGTGCAGATATTTTTTTTTTTTTTTTAGTCAGGCTTTTTCATGTAATTATATATTTATTTTGCAGAAAAAAAAAATATTCAATGTTTCTTACTGTGGCCCACACATCAAAACAATTATTTCCTTCTTAAACACCTCAGACTCCAGCTCTTGTTATATGTATATTTATTATACTTTCTGGTATAAATTTAAACATGAGTCCAAGGTTCATCAATATTCTTTCTCAAGAGGGATCAGTTTTGAGAAAATATACCTAATGAAATATGGCTCTCAGTGGAGAACAAACTTTCACAATGTGCAAATATTCATTTTTTCTTTTTTCACATTGTCATGAGGCTCGATGGTAAATCTAAGGTCCTTCTACTGTAAATAAGAAAGATTACTTATTCGAAATTTCTTGACTGTTTCGGTGACTCCTACATCATATATTTTTCTAAATAAGATTTCAACGCCCTCAGGGGCGTCCTCTGAGTTTTCGAAATAATTCTTAGTGTTTCGCAGTCGGTTTTGAGTACATTTGTGGAAGTAGCATATCAGCAATTTCGACCCATAATTTCATATAATCATTCCAGTAAAATAGTTTTGAACTACGCCCAAGGAGGATGCTATCAGGCGTAACCAGTTCAAAACTGGCACCACCTTTTATCCATTAAGTCACGGCTAATATAAAGACAATAGACTCATCTGATATGAAAAATCCAGTTAATCTCAACACGGGAGACCCAACAGTTCATATCGACGCTCCTACAACGTGACTTTTTCAAACCTATGATGAATAATAAAACTAAATATATAAGGAACCAAGTAATTTTTTCAAATTGATTATCTAGGTACGGCTATGAATTTAGTTTTTTCTAATAAATTTCATATGATAAAATAGCAATTTTCTTGTAAACGATTTATTACCTTTCTGAGTGATTTTATCTTTGTAAATATGGATAATGATATCTCACGAACTGCGAAATAATCCATATTTAATATTTGACCAATGGGCTCAAGATGCCACTTTAAAGCCTTAGTTATGCAAATGAAAATGACCCGTTTTATATTTCCAAGTCGTTTCCTCGTCGCAAATGAAACTAAACTCTTTGTGCTTTAAATCCTCAAATGGCAGCCTTATTTACTTGTGAATCGTGTAACATGAACCTTACCAATGTGAAAATATTTTTTTTTTTTTTTTTTAGTCATAGTGCTTGAAGAAATTTTAAATATCTTCTTTTGCAGAAATTCTCGCTTGTTCCTGTGTCCTATACATCAAATGAAACATGTATTCCTTAAACATCTCAGATTCCTTTTTTTTTTTTTTTTTTTTTTTTACTAAATGATTTTTTTACCCTCAGAGGTATCTTCTGAGTTTTGGAAATTATTGTGTTTTTTATATTTTGAGCACAATTGCTGACGTTCTGTATATTATTTAGATCACCCAAGAAATACATTTTTTCAGCTATCACAGCAGTGAAAAGGTTTTGAACTACCCCCAAAGATAATGCTATCAGCCGTAACTAGTTCACCTTTGGCACTATCTTTTATTGGTGAAGTCAAGGCTAGAGAAGAAGCCAGTAGTCATAGGAAAATATAAATCCAGTTAATCTGAACGCTGCAGACACACCAGTTCAGGTATAAGCTCCTTCAATGTGATTTTTTTTTAGAGCCATCATGAACAATGAAAGTGTGTTTATTAGGAAGAAAGTAAGAATTATAAATTGTATAACTTAGTACGGCTATGTATTTAGCTTTTCTTAAAATGAATGTATGATAATAAGTAAATGATTTTCTTGAAAACTCTTTTTTGCATCTCGGAGTGATTTTACTTTCGTAAGTTTGGATAATGATATGACATGAACCGTCTTAGTGCGAAAATATCCTATATTTTATATTAGACGACTGTTCTAGAACTACCACTTTAAAGCCCTCTGCTTTATCTCTAAATTTCGCTGATGAAAAGAAACTCTATTGGCTTGAAACCTCTAAATGGCGGCCTTCTTTACCAGTGAATCGATTTCATCTTACGTATTACTTCATTTAACCTTATTAAAGATTTTTTTTTTTTTCCCCGAGACTGTTCTCACCCTCAAATATATTCTGAATTTTAGGTTCAATTGGGACTGTTTCCCAGGTAGTTTAGAGTATGTTTTTGGAAGTTGCATATTTATAGTTCTCTCCGTGAATAATGCTTTTATAGCATCATTAAAATGACCCTGATAAAAATAAAACAATGTTCCGACGACAAATACAGTTCAGTGTTCCATCAATCTGCATTTATTGTAGTTCTCATGCACTTTATTTCTTAGTCGATTAGGAATAATGTTATAAATGGTAATTAAATATTTGTTTTTGTATTATAAAAGTGTTTGTAAATTTTCGTATAAATGAATAGATGAGTCAAAATCTCATCAATATTCCATTGCATGAGCTATAAGTTCTTAAAAATTTAACTAAGGAATTGTTGCCTTTGAAGGGGCACGAACCTTCATAATGTGCATTCTTTTTTTTTTTCCTCTACATTGCCATGAGTCCCAATGGTATTTTAAAATTGCTTCTAGTGCATTTAAAGAAATAATACTCATTTCATGTTACTTGACTGTTTCGGTGACTTTGACATCAGTTCAAACGTGGCAATCGATTTCTTGTTAATTGTTTTCTATGAACTTTTCTCCCTCAGCATCGTCTTCTGAACTCTCGAAATAATTCTGTTTCTCAGTCAGTTTCGCGTACATTTGTGGAAGTTGCATATTTAGTGATATTGACCAAAAATAAGTTTATACATCCGTCATTTCTATATTATAGTTTTGAACTACGCCCAAGGCGGATGCTGTTAGGCGTACCTAGTTCACAAGTGACACGACCTTCTATCCGTGAAGTCAAGGCAAAAATAAAGCCAATAGACTCACCGAAAATTGAAAATCAAGTTTATCTCGACACGGCGGACACAACAGATCATGTCAAAGCTTCTGGAACCTGATTTTCTTTAGACCCATCATGAGCAAAAAAAAAAAAAAAATTTATATGAATATGCAAGTACTGTTAAAAAATTGTATATCTCAGTACGGCTATGTGTTCTGTTTTATCTAATAATGTATATATGATGCTCAAGAAATAAACGATTTTCTTGTTAACTATTTATAGCCTTTCTGAGTGATTTTACCTTGGTGAACATGGATAATACCGCAAGAACTGCAAAATAATCCATATTTTATATATGATCACTCTTTTGGCTTGAAACCCTCAAATGGCAGCCTTCTTTACTTTTGAATCTATTTCATCCTACATAATACCTCATTTAGACGAGACCTTTTTTTTTTCCCCCAGATGGAATGTTCTCATATTCAAAAAAAATTCTGAAGTTTAGTTACTATTGGGACTGTTTCCCAGGAAATTTAGACTACATTTGTGGAGGTTGTAGAATTTACCGTTTTCGCCTTCAATTATGCTGTTTTTAGCGTCACTCCCATGATCCTCTTAACGTAAAAATTCAGTCTCGATGACAATAATACAATTCATAAAGTGTTCATTGAACTTGCATTTTTTGTAGCCGTCAGTCAGTATATGTATACAGATGAATAATAGTTATAAACCATAATTTATTATATATCTCGGTACTGCGATAGTTATTGTCCTTTCTCTTATAATCGTGAAAAGCTCATCAATATATCATTTGGATTAACGAGAACCTTCATAACGTGCAAATATTCTTTTCTTCTTTTTATACTCAGCATGACGATGTAATTTTGAAAGAAAAGAATATTCATTGGAAGTGTTTCGTTGACCCACACATTAATTGAAATAGTGTTCACCCTTGATCAGCAACCATAGGCCACATCTGGCCAGACAAAGTTTATAAGCTTGACGCCATGGCGCCATCTCACCATCCAAGTAGCTTCCCCTTTGTCTCTTACTTTCGATTGAAGGTGCGTCTGGGTTGCTCGTGTTTTTATAACTCCAATATATTGAAAAAGGCCACATGTGGCCATGGTTGTAAACAATGTTCGTATTTTTTTTTTTTTTTTTTTGTATTTTTTGGTAGTCACGCCACTAATTTTTGCTCAGGGGTTACCCATTCCTTCCCCCCCTCTACCCTGGACAGATGTAAGGGGGGAATCGGGAACAAGTATACCCCGCCTTCTGTCCCCAACTCCCCCACCCTCCACCTCCAGCTGCCAGTTACTGATTAGACGCAAATTTTCTCATGTCCTGTAAACATGACTGTCGTCGCACACTTTCAACGGCCAAGATTTGGACTATATTTAAAAAAAAAATTACCGTATTGAACTGCATTTTCAAATTGAAAATATTCACCATCATTGTAATCCAGTGTCGTCCGCTGCACAATTCTGGGTTCCAGTGCTTACCTTTTCACTTCCCCCAGCTGTCTCTCTCTCTCTGAATTTACTTTTCCCACTTTCTTTTTAAATTTATATAACTTTCTCTGCTTCTCTCCCCCTCTCCCCCTTCTCTCTGTCTTAAGTCTTCCCCGCCTCTCACCCCTCTCCTCCTCCCACCTTAGGCCTGATCAGGAGTCAGTTATACCGTCACCGCTTCTTTGTATATCGTGTGCAGGCAACATTTATCACACACACTTAGGTCAGATGTATGGAAAGCTAATTTATATATATAAATATATATATATATATATATATTTATATATATATATTATATATATATATATATACCACGTTTACACCGCTTCCCGTCCGATCAGCGAAGTTAAGCAACGTTGGGTCTGGTTAGTACTTGGATGGGTGACCGCCTGGGAACACCAGATGCTGTTGGCATAACGTTCTCCCTACGTGTCAAGTGGGGTTTTTGGAGGATTAGTGCCCCTCCCCGTAAAACAACTCTAAGCCCTTGGTCACCCCGTTTGGGATACATGGCGTCTGGCAATGAATGAATGAAAAATTTCTCAAGTGCCAAGTTGAAATGGAGAACACCAGACCAATATTCGTAATTTGTATTAGAGTGACCGTTCCACTTCACAGCGGGGTAGCTGGGCTTATAAACTGCACACACACACACACACACACACACACACACACACCTTAAATTTTGCATTGACAGCGTGGCGACTACAAATATAGTCGTTCTAACAACTGGATCTATTGACTCCAAACCTTCCCTGTCCCAGTCAAACTCCTCATTCAATAACCGGTTATTGAATGAGGAGTTTGACTGGGACAGGGAAGGTTTGGAGTCAATAGATCCAGTTGTTAGAACGACTATATTTGTAGTCGCCACGCTGTCAATGCAAAATTTAAGGTGTGTGTGTGTGTGTGTGTGCAGTTTATAAGCCCAGCTACCCCGCTACGTGAAGTGGAACGGTCACTCTAATAAAAATTACGAATATTGGTCTGGTGTTCTCTATTTGAACTTGGCACGTAATGAGAAATACAATTATATATATATATATATTAGCTTTCCATGCATCTGATCTAAGTGTGTGATAAATGTTGCCTGCATACGATATACGAAGGAGCGGTGACGGTATAACTGCTGATCAGGTCTAAGGTGGGGGGAAGGGAGGGGTGAGAGGCGGGGAAGACTTAAGACAAAGAACGAGAGAAGGGGGAGAGGGGGAGAGAAGTGAAGAGAGAGTTATATTAAAAAGAAAGAGTGAGTGGGAAAAGTAAATTCAGAGAGAGAGAGAGAGAGAGAGAGAGAGACAGCTGGGGGAAGTGAAAAGGTAAGTACTGGAACCCAGAATTGTGCAGCGGACGACACTGGATTACAATGATGGTGAATATTTTCAGCTTGAGAATGCAGTTCAATACGGTAATAATTTATTCTAAAAATATAGTCCAAATCTTGGCAGTTGAAAGCGTGTGCGACGACAGTTTAGTCATGTTTACAGGATATGAGAAAATTTGCGTCTAATCAGTAACTGGCAGCTGAAGGTGGAGGGTGGAGGCGTTGGGGGCAGAAGGCGGGGTAGACTTGTTCGCGATTCCCCCCTTCCCTCTGTCCAGGGTAGAGGGTAACTCCTGAGCAGAAACTAGTTTTTTTTAAGGCATTAACATGACCATGTCTGAAATCAACGTTTCCTTGTCGGCAACATTTGAGAAGGCTGCAGAGTTATAGGCAAATATGTAACGATAAATGTAATTTTGACAGGTTTTTAGTGCCTTTAGAAAAAAAATTTACAATAAAAAAAAATTCCATACTTTTTTTTTGTGTCAATATTTTCATTAGGCTTAACTCTTCATGTGATAAAATTTTTATAAATGTTCAATGCATATAAGTATTTTTTCTTTTAATTCCCAAATCCGGTGGTTGGTGGTAGGGTTAGTTGGGCATGGTAAACCTAAGATTCCAGCTCGTCTTGTCAAACGATTTATTTTGTTTCCTAAATGTGATTTTCTTCTCACCCTCAGTAATGTCTTCTGAATTTTGGTAATAATTAGGTGTGATTCCGAGTCAATTTTGTGTACATTTCCGGAAGTTGCATATATAACGATTTCGACCATCGCTGCAGTAAAATAGTTTGAACTACTCCCAAAAACAATGCTATCAGAGGAGTAGAAAGTAGCACCAGTAGAGCAGGGCAGTACTCCCAAGGTGGATGGAAAGCTGATGACAGGGAGAGCTGGAGCTCCCGTTTTATCAGCCCTAGGGACTAGTTCCTGATCATCTCCCTTTGCTGAACTTTTTCTGTGTTTCAGTAAGACAAAGAGTAGGCCAGCATGCTCTCCAATACAACTTTCTCTAACCATCAACACTAAACTACATGCACAGTAAACACCTAACTTCTTTTCCAAAATTAAATAAAAAATGACGCACTACAACAAAGCCTAGGAGTCCCCCAGGGGAGGGGGACCATAAATGCCCCGACCATCCGCCCATCTCCAGGTAACGACTCTTTGAGCTTCCTAGATCCACTGTTTGACTCACTTCTTCATTTCTGCAACATTCGTGGCCTTTCCTCTAACTTTCTGTCTGTTGAACACCACCTCACCTCCTCTAAACCTCTCCTTCACTTCCTTACTGAAACTCAGCTGTCTGAGGCGATTGACAGCAAACCCTCTCTGTATCCTCCTACTTTCTCTATACTCATTTCAAAGCCAAAGGTGGATGTTGCGCATATGTACACAACGACCTATCTTGCTCTCGTGTTCCTGAACTAGATTCTTCTGAATTCTCTACTCTCTGGCTTCGGCTCTCCTGTCATTCTCTGAATAAATATATCCTAATTCTACTGACTATCAAAAACTCATCGATTACCTTACTTCTACTATGGGACACAAGCCTTCATCTTTTCTATCCTTATTGATCGAGAGCAGCTTGTACAGTACGTATCCCTGACCTCCTTGGAGAGAACTCCAACATACCTGACCTTTTCCATACAAGTAATCCTTCTCCTTTGTTAATCTTTCCTCTCCGTTAGGTTCTTCCGATCACAACCTTATTACCTTAACCTGTCCTATAGCTCCGGTACGGCCTATGGACCCTGAGGCAGTTTGGAACTGCAGATCGAGAGTCCCTCAGGACTTCTTTGATTTTCCCTGAAATGATTATTGCTTCTACGGCCCGGAGCCACCTGAGTGTGCCTTGCGCATTACGGAGGTTATTCTCTCGGGCATGAAAGCATACATTCCTATCTCTTATCCTGACTAATGGAAGAAAGCCTTGATTTAATTACGCTTGTTCTAATGCTGTCTACAACAAGGAGAGGGCCTTTAGAAGGTATCGGAGCCAACCCACCACTGAATCTCATCTATTTTATTTCCCTGTCCGGAATCGTGCTTTGTTCGCTCTGAAAAAAAATAATTTTATCCGTTCATTTAGATCGGATGAAATAATTTTTTTCAACTCTCCAACTCGAATACTTCCCGCTCCTGGCACCTAGGCAAAAACCTTTCTAACAACTTTACCTCATCACCCTTCCCTCCTCTTCTCTACTCTGATGGCTCTGTAGCTATTTCTTCTACTGATAAAGCAGATCTGTTTGCTCAGACTTTCTCCTCCAATTCCACCTTAGACGATTCCGGTGGTGTTCTTCCCTCACTTTCCCCTTCTGACTTCCTCATGGCAGACAAAATCTCTTCAACTGATGTATTTTCTGCCATTACTGGCCTCAATACTCGAGGACGCTCCACTGGCATATGGGCCTGTTGTCCTTAAGAACTGTGCTTCTGTGCTTAAACCCTCCCTAGGTAAACTCTGTCGCCTTTGTCTTTCTACTGTATCTTTCCTTCTTGCTGGGAGTTTGCTCTCATTCAACCGGTACCGTTCTAACTATCGTCCAATTCCCTTAACATCCTGTGTTTCAAAAGTTTTTAAGTCCATTCTTAACAGAAAAATTTTAAAGCATCTTTCTTATTACAAGCTTCTCTCTGATCGTCAGTATTGGTTCTGTCAGGGGCGCTCCACTGGCGATCATCTCACCTACGTTTCAGATTCCTGGTCATCCTCCATTCGGGACTTTGGCGAAAGCTTTGACATTGCACTTGACATCTCAAAGGCTTTAGATCGAGTCTGGCATAAATCTTTAATTTCCAAATTGCTCTCTTACGGTTTCCATCCTTCTATCTCTGCCTACATCTATAGCTTCCTTTCCGGTCGTTCTATAGCTGCTGTTGTAGACGGCCATCGTTCTTCTCTAGATCTATCAACAGATGTGTTCCTCAGGGCTCTGACCTATCGCCAACTCTCTTCAATGATCTAAGCTGTACATCTAAACCCTATCCACTGGTAGGCTGATGATTCCACCCTTCACCTTACCAATCGCTTCCCGAAACATCCATCTCAGCAGTTACTTCAACAAACAAGGGATGAGGGTATGGCACTCCTTTTGTCTGACTTGGCTCGTATGAGGCTATGGCGCACCTAATGTCTAACTTGGCTCGTATCTCTGACTGGGGTAAAAATAATATTGTCTTTAATGCATCAAAAACTCAGCTTCTACACCTATCAACCCGTCAAAATCTTCCGCAGGAGTACCCACTAATGTTCAATAATATCCAGCTTAATCATGCATCATCCTTAATCATTCTTAGGGTTTCATTCACTCGGGACTTATCTTGGAAAGATCATATTGCATCTCTAGTAAAATCGGCTTCCATGAGATTGGGTGTGCTGAGCTGACTCTACTCCTTCACAATTGATGACTTTATACACGGGTTTATTCGCCCCTATTTCGAGTACAACTCTCATTTGTGGGGAGGCTCCCCACATACAGCTCTTCTCAATAGGGTGGAGTCAAAGGCTAATCGTCTCATCAGCTCTCATCCTCTTACTGACTCCCTTCAACCTTTGTCTCTTCGCCGCACTGTTGCCTTCTTTATGTCTTTATCGCTACTCCATTGAACTCTCTCCTTGCATCCCTCCACCTCTCGACGGGCGCGTAACACCCGCATAGCAACAAACTCTCATCCCCTCACTGTCCAACTCTCTCATGAAGAGTTAACCGTTACTCTCACTCCTTCATTTATGCAACAGGTCACCTCTGGAACTGTCTCACTCCGGCTGTATTCTATACTTCCTATGATCGATCTTTCCAACGCAGTGTGCCAAAATCATCTCGAAATGAATGGATCTTTAATTTGGCTCTCTTTTGTACTGTTTTTGTTCTTTCTTGGAAGGAACGTTAATGCGTTCACTGTTGACACTACCTTTTATCCGTGAGGTCAAGGCTAAAAAAAAAAAGCGGGGAGACTCGTAGGAAAAAAAAAAATCCAGTTAATCTCAACACGGAAAAATCCAAACAATCTACACACGACGTTAATACAGTTCATTTAGTATTTCGTGAACCTGCATTTTTTTGTTGACATTATGTACTATTGCGGCCAGGAGTTCTTATCCACCCACGGCCAGCCAACCCGTGTTTGTGGCAGCGTCGCATTCACGGGCACAGAAGTTGCCTTCGATGCATTTCTGTAGAAAAATATCCCTTGAACTTTGGGCTTGTACGAATGGATAAAGCAATAGTAATATATACTTTGAAGGTTTGACTCTGATATAACGAATATATTTATACTGATTATTTAATAACTTGTTTCTCGAATAGAGCCAAGCAAGTGACAAATATGTATCTTTGGTTCCACTCCACGACTTCTTTTAGGTTTGAACCAGCGAACCCAGAGTGAACAAGTTCGAAACATTCATTTGTTAACATGAGAGAGAGAGAGAGTAGTGGGTGCCTGTGAATTTTAGAGGAATGAGGTGGAGAATGAGGTGCTCAACACAGTTAAACAGCGATTTTTCCTTTCGTTTCCTTTGGTTTTCTATGCCTAAATGACTAAATGAAGGAACATTATGAAATATAATAAATGGATGACCAAGTGGTAATAGGGTCTGGCTAATGGTTGTTTGGTCCAAAGTGTGCAGTGGTAAGCCTAATTCCAGGCAACGGTCGCTGTTAAAAGCGGGTTATTTTAAGTCCGGTTTATTTTAAATATTTCCATGCATGTTTACAGTACGTGTATGCCCCTATGGACATATGTTCACCCCATGAATATTTCTATCAATGGAAATATTCACCACTCGGAGCACAATCCACCATCGACCTATTTTCCTTAATGACTTTTTATTTTTTTCAAAGACGCCTACTTTTCTACTTAACCTATTTTCCCATGAACTAATTTTCCACACATGTATTTTCTCCCCACGGACCAATTTTTCCGTCGACCTTGAATCTCTCCATGGATGCAAATTTCCTACATGGACGGATACCCATGGACATATTTTTCACAGTGAACCTATTTTCCCCCATAAACCTGTTATCCGACGTGGTTATATTACCCACTGATTAGTGCAGTTGAAACACAGACCTCTTAACCAACAGACGTATTGCACTATGGACCTGTTGTAACCCATTGGATCTATATACCTACTGCAGCATAATTCCAGAATAATATCCCCTGTGGACCGATTTTCCGCACACTGACCTATTCCCAACTAGGACGTATTCCCTCATGACCTAATCCCAGAGGCCTGTTTTCCCACAATCCGTCCATCCACCTACACACCCACCCATCAACGCACATACCTACAACCTTACTCAGTCTAGTATCTCAAAAATAGGACGACATAAACCCGTCTCTTGCCTTGTCCTACAGGTATCCCCACCACCCACTCCACATAATGCACGAACCCCACTCCACCCCACTCAACCAGCCCAACAACATTTTCCCTCCCTCTCGCCAACCCACTCCACCTAATCCGCCTGTGAAACAACCAGCCTGCACTAAGCAGTCCACCCACCCAGGCACACAGTTAAACAGGGATTTTTTTTTTTTTGCGAGTCAGATGACTAGCAATTCAACACACACACACACACACACACACACACACACACACACACACACACAGAGGCGGGGTGGATTCCCTTACACGAAAGTAACTCTGTCGGTAGAAAATAGTACCGGGTACTCTTTACAGGGACGCCGTAGATAATGGGCTTCATTCCGACTACATACACATGATTTTATGTTATACGAGTAAATAACGTGCTCGAGCTAAACATGGAATTTTTCCTCTGCCTGTTGACGAATTAGTTTATCTATCCCAGGATAATGTCTGGTCGGACAAAATGAAAGATTGGTTTTATTCTGGGTAACGCCAGTTGACTTTGTCAAATAATTAGGCAGGCCCCGTAACTTCTCTAAAATGCCTTATGTTCGCATTTTTTTTTCTCTAGTGCTTGGCACCTGAAAGTTTTTGGCAAACGTTTTTTTTTTTTTTAACTGGATCTCTCTCTCTTGACAGAGATGCAAATTACTTTCTTAAGCACAGCTTTTTGTTAAATCAACATTTATCTCCTAATTCATTATTCAAATCTACAGTACAGGAAGTCATGGAGTGAAATCAAAGAAACCCACTATTTTAAGTCGCTTGCTTGGTATTGTATGCAAGTTCTAGTGACTGATGGAAGAAATATTCACACTGTCGCCTGTTTTCAATGGAGCACAGGAATCCAGGGATTCTCATCCCTTGCATTTCCCTGCGCCAGTCTACCTCCACATCATTATTCTAAAATTCACAGTCGCCCACCATACAAGCTTTCTCTCTGTCTCTGTCTGTCTGTATGTCTGTCTGTCTGTCTCTCTAACAAATGAATGTTTAGAATTTGTTCACTCTTTGTGTTCGCTGATTCAAATCTACAGTACAGGAAGTCATGAAGTGAAATAAAAGAAACCCACTATTTTAAGTCGCTTGCTTGGTGTTGTATGAGAAAAGTTACTAAATAATGAATGTGATATATTCGTGTTATCGGAGTCAAACCTTTAGAGTAAATATTACTATTGCTTTATTTATTAATACAAGCCCAAAGCTGAAGAGATATTTTTCGACAGAAATGCATCGACGGTAACTCGTAAATGCGACGGTGCCACATACACGGGTTGGCTGAACGAGGGTGGCTAAGAACTCCTGGCCGCAATAGTACTATATGTCTACAGAGATGAGAAATAAAGTTATAATTACATATCTCAGTATTGCGATAGTGTTTGTCAAATGCTCATCAATATTCCATCTCACCAGCTATGTTTTGGAAGATTTTACATAAGGATATGTGGCTAATGGTGTAACAGGAACGTTTAAAATATGCAAACATTTTTTTCTTTTTAAATGCAGTCATGATGCTAGTTGTAATTTTAAAGTTCTTTTATTAAAGATAAAAAAGAATGCTCATTCGAATTTTGTCGCTTGTTTCGGTGACCCACCCAGCAATTGAAACATTTTTCTCAAACCTTTCAGATTCAAGCTCTTCTGTGTCAATCGGTTTCTTTTCATATGTTCCCTACATGTGATTTTTTTGTTACTTTTTCTCCCTAATCAATTCTGAGCACATTTGTTTAATTTGTATATACAGCGATTTCGCCCAAAAATACTCCAGTAAAATAGTTCTGAACTACCCCGAAAGGGAATGCTTTCAGCTGTAACTAGTTCACCTTTGGTAGTACCTTTATCCGTGAAGTCAAGGCTAAAAGAAAGCCAGAAGACTCATCGGAAATTGAAAATCCAATTAATCTGATCACGGCAGAAACAACATTTCAGGGCGACTCTCCTGCATCCTGATGTTTTGTTGAAGCATGATGATGAATAAAACTGCGAATATGAGGAACGAAATAATGTTTTAAATCATATATTTCGGTACTATGTATTATTTTTTCCTAGAAATATATATCTATAAACTTTTTACTCGAAAACCATTTTTGTACTTTCGGAGTGATTTTACCTTCGTAAATATGGGTAGTGATATGACACGAAAGGTTATACTGTGAAATTGTTCTATATTTTATATATGATCACTATTCACAAGCTGTCACTTCAAAGCCCTAGCTATGCAGAAAAAACTAACCTCCGTTTTATCACTGATTTTCAAAGTTGTTTTCAAGTATCTAATGAAATGAAACTACTTAGGCTTAAAACTCTCAAATCGCTTCCTTCCTTACATATGAATTAATTTCATCGTACGTACTAGCCTTGTTAATGATGTTTTTTCGAGACGGTATTTTGAACCCTCAAATGTTTTCTGAATTTTTGTGGCAACTGGGGTTGTTTCGCAGCTTGCATGGAGAACATTTGTGAAAGTTGTATATTTTGTGTTTTCGTGAATTATGCGGTTTTGGCCATCACTCACATGACTCTTCAGAACGTAAAAATAAAAAATCTATAGACGACATTAATACATTTCGTTCAGTGTTCCTTGCACTTGGATTCCTTATAGCTTTCATGCACTATATGTGTATGGAGAATCGGAATTAAGTTATGAATGGTAATTTAATTTATATCTCGGAACTAGAAGTTTTTGAACTTGCTCGCATAAATTTATAGATGAATGTTATTCCTTCTCACGAGTTATCAATTTTGAGCAGTTTTACCTAAGAAAACGTGGCTTATTTGGAAGCACGAACCTTCATAATGTACAAATATTCCTTTATTTTTTATTTATTTATTTTTTTTTTTACATTGTCATGAAGCTCGATGGCAATTTAAGAGCTCCCTCAGAAAAAAAAAAAAATCATTCGAAGTTTCTTGACTGTTTCGGTGACCCCCACATCAGTTCAAGCTTACCGTTCTTAAACTCTCACATGCCCGTTCTCTTTACGTGTCAATCGATTTCTTGATATTTATGTTTTCTAAGTAGAGTTTTGTTTACTTTGAGAAACGTCCTCTGAGTCTTGGAAATAATTCTTGGTGTTTTGCAGCCAATTTTAAGTACATTTGAGGAAGTTTTATATTTGGCGCTTTCGACCATAAATAAGTTTATACAGCCATCATTACAGAAAAATAGCATTGAACTATGCCCAAGGCGGATACTATCATCCGTAACTAGTTCACAACTGGCACAACTTTTTATCCGTCAAGTCAATGCTAAAATAAAGCCAATAGACTCATCGGAAATTAAAAATCTGGTTAATCTCAACACGGCAGACGCTCACGCAATCGGATTTTTTTTTTTTTTTAACCCATGATGAACAATGAGCCTGCATATATGAGCAACCAAGTAGTGTTTATAAATTGCAATCTCAAGACAGCTATGTATTTAGTTTTTTCTAATAGTTTTTCTATGATAATAAATATTCGATTTTTCTGTAAATGACATTGACTTTCGAAGTAGTTTTTCCTTGTTAAATATGGAAAATGATTTCACACTGCGAAATTTTCCTGTTTTAATATTGGATCACTAGGCTTGATTCAACATTAAAGGCCTAGTTATGCAGGTTAAAATAACAGTTATATCTCTAAATGTCCAAGTTGTTTCCACGCCCTTAATCAAAAGAAACTCTTTGGTCATGAAACTCTCAAATGGCAGCCTTGTTTAGTTGTGAATCGATTTCATCCTACGTATTATCTCATTCAGCCTTGAGTTTTTTTTTTTTTTTGTAGGCGGAATTTTCTCATATTCAGTATGTTTTCCAGATAATTTAATACCACATTTGCAAGAGTTCCAAAATTTTGCTTTTTCGCCCTGTTATGCGGTTTTTAGCTTCATAACGTAAAAATCCAAACAATCTTCAGACAACATTAACGCATGTCATTCAGTGTTCTTTCAACCTGGATTAATGGTAGCTGTCATTCACAATGTCTATGGAGATGAGGAGTGAAGTTATAAATCATAATCAATTACATACCAAAGTTGTACGATGAAATACATGAAAGTCAAAAGCTCATATATTCCTTCTGACCAGGTATCAGTCTTGAAAGATTTAACATAAGGAAATGGGGCTTATGGTGTAATACAAACATTCAGAATGATATTTTTTTTCTTTTTCTTTTTTTTGACAGGCAGTCAGGATGATCAATGTAATTTAAAATATATTTTACTCCAGATAAAATAGAAAACAATCGCTTGTTTCGGTGACTCACATATCAATTGAAGCTTAATTTTTTTTTACACCTTAGAGATTTGCTCTTTCTTGTCAATCTATTTCTATTTATGATCCCTAAATGTTCTTTTTTCACCCTCAGAAGTATCTTCTGAGTTTTGGTACTAATTAAGTGTGTTTCCCAATCAATTTTTAGTCCATTTTTGGAAGTTGCATATACAGCCATTACTCTTGTAAAATAATTTTCAACTACGTCCAAATGGAATGCTATCAGCTGTAACTAGTTCACCTTTGGCATAACCTTTTATCCGTGGTCAAGGCTAAAAAAAAAAAAAAGCCAGTACACTCATCTGATATTAAAAATCCAGTTAATCTCAACACGGCAGACGCAACATTTCAGGTTGACTTTCGTTCATCCTGATTTTTTTTTTTTTATCATGAATAAAACGGCGAATATGGGGAACCAAATAATGTTTTAAATTGTATATATTAGTAGGGCTACGTATTTAGTTTTTCCTTTAAACTTATATATAATAATCAATAAATAAACGATTTTTCCAGGAACAATTTATTTCCTTTCTGGGTGATCTTTCTTTAGTAAATATGGATAATGATATGACAGGAACCGACATATGAAATGTCTATATTTTTTATTTGATCACTATTCCCAATTTATGTAGAGAAAACTAACCGTTTTTTTTTTTTTAAATCTAAATTTCAAACTTATATCCACGTCCCTAATGAAACCGTCTTTTAGACGTGGCAGTGGTGTGTGTGTTTGTTCGTTTGTACATGCTCGAAAAATGTTCGGATCGTCAACTCTCCCACTCCATTGTGGACGTGAATCATCCTTTGTCAGCAGTATTAATTAAAGGACAAATCTTGTTTAATCTGTGATGATAATGCTATATACTGATTACTTAATGACCTGAGAGAGAGAGAGAGAGAGAATTAATCTCACCACGTATGACACAATAGATGGAGTCTTGTCTCGTGAAACCTGATTTTTTTTTTTAAACCATCATGAACAATGAAACAGTATATGAGGAACTAAGTACTGTTTATTTATTGCACATCTCGGTACGGCTTTGTATTTTGTTTTTCCTTAAAATGAGTATAAAAAAAATGAAGATTTTCTTGAAAACCATTGTTTATCGGAGTGATTTTACCTTCGTAAATATGAATAATGATATGACACGAGCCGTCATACTGCGAGAATAATCTATATTATATATTTGATCAATATTCTAAGATAACGCTTTAAAGCCATAGTTATGTAGGAAAAACTATGATCAGTTCCATCTCTAAATTTCCCAATTTCTTTCATGTTCCCTGTGAAACTAAACTCAAATTGCCTCCTTCTTTACCTGTGAATGGATTTCATACTGCGTATTAGGCAATTTAGCATTGTTAAAGTTTTTTTTTTTTTTTCGAGACAAAATGTTCCCACCGTCAGAAATATTTTCAGTAGTTTAGATACAAATTGGATTATTTCCCTGCTAGTTTAGAGTACATTTGTTAGAGTTGCATAGAGTTCTCTCCGTCAAATATGTGTTTTTGGCATCACTGAAATGACCCTCTTCATAACGTAAAAAAAAAATCAGCTTCCGACGACATTAATGAACTTTTCAGTGGTCCTTCAACCTTTATTTGTTTTTGTTGTCATGCACTTTATAGATTAGGAATATAGTCATAAATGGTAATTAGTTATATATATATATATATATATCATTATTACAAATATGTTTGTGCTTTCTCGTACAGAATGACAGGTGATTGTCAAAAGCTCATCAATACTCCTTATCAAGAGGTATTAAGAAATTTTACTTAGGTAAATGTGGCGTTTGGCTTAGCACAAATCTTCACGATGTTCATTTTTTTTGTTTTAATTATAAGAAAATTTTAAGGTGATTCTAATGGATACAAAAAGAGAATTCTCATTCAAGTTTTTTGACTGTCTCGGTGATCACTACATCTGTTCAAAGTTATCGTTCTTAAACCCTCACATGCCTGTTCACTCTACGTGTCAATTTCCAGTTATATGTTTTCTGAATACGATTTTTTTTCACCTTCAGAAACGACTTCAGAGTTTTGGAAATAATTGTTTCCCAGACAGTTTTGAGTACATTTGTGGAAGTTGCCTATTTAGAAATTTCAACCAAAAATAAGTTTACACAGCCATCATTCCAGTAAAGTGGATTTGAACTACGCCCAAGGCGGATGCCATCAGCCCTAACTAGTTCACAACTGGCACCACCTTCTATCCGTGAAATCAAGGCTAATATAAAGCCAATAGACTCATTGGAAATTGAAAATCCAGTTTATCTCAACACTGCAGACACACCAGTTCACGTCGAAGCTCCTGCAACCTGATTGTTTTGGACCCATAATGAAAACTAGTACTGCATACATGAGGACGCAAGAAATTTTTATAATTGTATATCTCAGTTTTCCTTAATAATGTATATATTAAAATCAGTAAGTAAGCTATTTTCCTGTAAACGATTTACTTCCTTTCGGAGTGATTTTTTTCTTGGTAAATATGGATAAGGATATCGCACGAACTGCGATATTTCATATTTAATATTGATCACTAGGCTCAAGGTGCCACTTTAGAGCCCTAGTTATGCTGGTAAAGATAACATCTGTTTTTATCTCTAAATTTCCAAGTTGTTTCCACATCCATAATGGAAAGAAACTCTTTGGGCTTGAAACCCTCAAATGCCAGCCTTCTTTACTTGTGAATCGATTTCTCCTAGGTAAGTATGGATAGTCATAGGCGAAAATATTATTTCAAATCTGATCACTATTCTCTAGAGGCCATCTCAAAGCCCTTTTTATGGAGAAAAAACTAACATCCGTTTTATCTCAATTTACAAGGTATTTCCAAGTCTCTATTGAAACAACACTTTTTTGTTTGAAACCTTCAAATGGTAGCCTTCTTCACCTATGAATTGATTTCATCCGACATATTACCTCATTTAACCTTGAAACTGTTTTTCTTTTTTCATTTTCTATTTTTTTGGAACAATATTTCTGACATTCAGTAATGTTTAGTGAATTTTACATACATTCCGTAATGTTTACAAGCTAATTGGAGTACATTTGTGTAAATTGCAAAATTCAGCCTCTTCGCCCTCAATTATAAGATTTTTAGCCTCACTCATATGACCCTCTCAGCGTAAAAATCCAAACAGTACGGATACCACATTAATAGAGTTCGTTCAATGTTCCATCCTGTTTTATATATATATATATATATATATATATATATATATATATATATATATATATATATATATATATGGTAATTATTATGTGTCTCCTAATCGATTTTGAGTACATTTGCTGATGTATATTTAACGAGTTCGCCCGTTTACATAGCCGTCACCGCAATAAAATAGTTTTAAACTAGCCCCATGGAGAATGCTATCTTTTATCCATGAACTCGACTAAAAAAAAAAAAAAAGCCAGTAGACACATCAGAAATTAAAAATCCAGTTAATCTCAACGCTGCAGACACACCAGTTCAGGTATACGCTAGTGCAACCTGATTTTTTTAGAGCCACCATGAACAATAAAACTGCGTATATTAGGAAACAAATAAGATTTATAAATTGTATATCTCAGTACGGCTATGTATATGGTATTTCCAAAAGTTTATGCAAGATTTTAATTAAAACTATTGCCTTTCGGGTGATTTTACCTTCGTTATTATGGATAATGATAGGACACCCACCGTCATAGTGCGGAAATATGGCTGCCTTCTTTACGTATGAATCGATTTCATCTTAATTATTACGTCATTTAGCCCTTTTTTTTTTTTGAGACGGAATGTTCTCTATCTATCTGTCTATATATATATATATATATATATATATATATATATATATATATATATATATATATATATCATCATCATCATCCGCCGTTTGAGTATCCACTGCAGGACCTGCCTATCCCGACAGAAGTCGGGACGATACAGCCAATGTATCTCTACCAAGTGGCTTAGGCTGTATTTTAGACATTGTGTGAGAAGTGCTTTTAAGTGTAAGTGGTGTTGGAGTGGCTTTGGATGTGTGTGTAGTCTGTGAACCAAGTGTAATCGGCCCGCTCAAGCTGACTGGGTGCAAGCATACTTTACAGTAAGCGACACTGGATCAACCACAGCACCTCTTGTGTCCGCCAATGCAGTACGTGGCCGGGTGAACACTCCCAAAGTTTATTACCCTGGCGAAACGCACACTGTACCACTGTACCACAGAGGCATATATATATATATATATATATATATATATATATATATATATATATATATATATATATATATATATGCCTCAGTGGTACAGTGTGCAATTCATACACGGGTGAACAAGGGTTCGCTCCCCGCCAGCGTAATAAACTTTGGGAGTGTTCATATATATATATATATATATATATATATATATATATATATATATATATATATATATATATATATATATATATATATATATCTGTATAACAAAAGTTATAGATGAGAGTCGAAAGCTCATGAATATTCTTCCTCAGGAAATATGGCTTTCTTTGGAGCACAATGTGCAAATATACCTTTTTTATCTTTCTTTTACATTGTCATGTGGCTCGATGGTAAATTTAAGGTGCTTCTATTGCAGATAAGAAAATTCTTATTCGGTGTGTCTTGACTGTTTCGATGACCCCTACATCATTTCAAAGTTATCCTTGCCAGGGTACTTGACGATTCAATTAATTTCTTGTCATACTTTTTCAAAATAAGATTTCAACACCCCCAGAGACGTCCTTTGAGTTCTCGAAATATTTCTTAGCGTTTCGCAGTCAGTTTTGAATACATTTGTGGAAGTTGCATATTCAGCAATTTCGACCAATAATAAGTTTATACAATCATTCCAGAAAAATAGTTTTAAACTACGCCTGAGGATGCTATCAGACGTAATCAGTTCAAAACTGGCACCACCTTTTATCCGTTAAGTCACGGCTAAAATAAACCCAATAGACTCATCGGATATGAAAAATCCAGTTAATCTCAACACGGCAGACACATCAGTTCATGTCGACGCTCCTGCAACGTGACTTTTTTAGACCCATCATGAACCATAAAACTACATCAAGTAATGTTTTCAAATTTTATATCAAAGTACGGCCATGAATTTAGTTTTTTCTAATACCGTTTATATGATAATCAATAAAAGCAATTTTCTTGTAAACGATTTATTACCTTTCTGAGTGATTGTGTCTTAGTAAATATGGATAATGATATCGCACGAACTGCGGAATAATCCATATTTAATATTTAATCACTTGGCTCAAGATGCAACTTTAAAGCCCTAGTTATGGAAATGAAAATGACCCGTTTTATCTCTAAATTTCAAAGTTGTTTCCTCATCGCTAATGAAACGATAATCTTTTGTCTTGGAATACTCAAATGGCAGCCTTATTCACTTATGAATCGACTTCATCAAACGTGTTACTCCATTTAGGATTGATTTTTTTTTTTTTTTTTTTACATTATTTCCTGATATCAGAAAAGTTTTGTGGATTTTCTATACAATTGATAGCATTTTTCAGCTCCTTTTGGAGTACTTTTGTTGAAACTGAAAAATTTACCTTTTTCGTCCACAATTATGGGGTTTTTAGCATCACTCATGACCCTCTTCATAACGAAAAAAATCAAAGAATTTGGAGAATAAATTTATAGTCGATCGAGTGTTTTTTGAATCTGCATTTTTTTGTACCTTTAACGCACAATATGTCTACGGATGCTAGGAATAAATCAATAAATGGTAATTAATTGTGTAGTCTCGGTATTGCGAAAGAGTTTGTACAGTCGGGGAAGAAAGAAGCTGGACACAATTGGCGGCCTCTGGCAACAACTCCTATAGTAAACACGTAGGTGGTAGCGGATATGCATGAATGAAGGGGTAACGTTTGTATCGAAGTGTGTGATTGGTCGGCACACCACCGTCTGTCATTGCCATGTAGTCAAATATTGGAGAAGGTTTTGAGTATGAATACGCTATGTGGTAGATATAATAGATATTCACCCTGTGTCATAGGATATATAATATCTTAATTTGACAGTTGATTAGCTGTATTGATTAATGTCACTCATATTTAAGGCACTGTGCAGCTGAAAGTATTTGTGGAGTCAAAGGCATCTGTCTTCAGAGTTGGTTCATTATGAGACCGAAGCCTCAGATCCTTGAATAAATTATAATTACTATCAAGCGCAATACATAATTTATTAGCGAGTTCGTTTGTATGCTTCATTAATGAATGTCATTGAAATATAACGATGGTTCTGATAATCTTTATGACTTTGCTACGTTCTGAGTCAGTAGAAACGTTCCTTCCATGAACGTGGACAGAGCTTCATTGAGCACCATCCCTTACCGTGCTGGGGGTGGGAGGAGCCGTGAACACACGCACAATTTATTAGTTTCTTCATTCAACTGCTAATGAAAAACTACTATGCAATTGCTAAACAAATGTTTGCTCCGTCCATGATAACAAGAGACTGCTCCTTGATAAGACAGATACCTCTGATACTGAAAACATTCCTTTTAGGTGATGTCCATCACACGTTTTCCCTCTCGAGTTGAGGTGGTGAGTTGGTAGGGTGAAGTATGGCCTTTTCAACGGCACTTCTGTCGCGATTGTTTCGCCCTACAACCTCTCTACCGAACTAGCCTCACATGAGCATCCCCTCCAAGCTAGCCTCACACAAGCACTTTCCTCCGGCATTCTCTTCCCTCACCTAGCCCAACCTTTCACATTAGCAACATGTCAAGATGATTCCTAACATCCAGTTCAGTCACAGAGCATGGCATGGTTTGCGTGCATGTTTCAGTGTTTATATGTATGTGTGATTAGTTATAACTGAAATATAAGAAACTATGTTATGATATTTTTAATTGGAACCTTTTTGTCATATTCTGACCAGCACAGATTTACAGGTGAATAAACTTCCCCTTTACCATACTGATGAATTCAAATGAAGGCCAACAAGTGAACTGTAGCTACATGATGGATTAAAGCAGGTCATTAGACTATAATCCGAGATATATCGCACCATAACAAATCGGAAACCAATGTTGTAATAATTATGGTAGAGCACGATTCCAAAGTTCGTGCTGAGGGCTGAGGGCTCAGCACCATAACTGTGTGGAGTATTTAAAAATCTATTGTTTCGTGTTATCCGCATCATTCCCTGCAAACTACTGCTCGACGTTTATCACAATATCAATCCAACTGGTGTAGGAAGGCAATAATTCCTAATAATTACTCGTGCGTATCCTTTTTATGCTTCTACTGCGTCTGTTCTGTCCTCGGATACAAGGTGAATGCACACCCCTTCAGTCTCTTGACTTGCTAGCTTCATATTACCTCAATCTATTATGGTATGAAAAGAATGTGACCTATCATGAGTGAAGCACAATAAATGTTGTAGGACCCATAGACGTCATTTTCATGAACATAATTAAAAGAATCACACATAAGGCAATGCGATGATGTTAAAATCAATAGTTACAAGAATATAAGCTAAACACAGAAGTCAAGTGTCATACTGCAGCTCATTACTGCATCACTGGAAATACTCGTTTGTTGGTAACCTTATCCTTATCACCTTTATT
This sequence comes from Coenobita brevimanus, assembly GCF_032717465.1. Lineage (NCBI taxonomy): Eukaryota > Metazoa > Arthropoda > Malacostraca > Decapoda > Coenobitidae > Coenobita > Coenobita brevimanus. The sequence continues at coordinate 22,764,822 of NC_137043.1, read as the reverse complement.
CTTTGCCAGTCCTTACTGAAGGCGGATTGTTCCAAGGTATCAGCAAAATCGTCTACCGTTAAGAATATCAGTATATTAAACCTTTTGTTAGTTCAGTTGTAAGCTTATGAATATATTATGGAGAAGATGCTTCGAATGTAAAGGTTTTTGCATGCTATATTATACGAGTGAAAATGAATTTACTGTAATCCGTGTGTGGCATTTGTACTCAATGCATCACAAATTTAATTTTTATTTGGAAAGACATTGTGTGTGCTAAATGGAATTACCGTAATTTCAGTAACATGCTCAAGCTTACGTTACCTTTCATTTAGTGCTTAGGGCTTTACCGCACGTGACTAGTAATTACCAGAGAGATAGCAAACATGGCATTGTTTTCAATTTGTCTGTCTGTGTGTGTATCTGTTAGCATGATAACTTTGCAACCGCTCAAAATACCATCACAAAATTATACAGGTGTGTAATAGGGATGAAAATCTCCTACGAGTTCGGAATTGGAGAAATTAAGTCAAGGTCCGTGAGTCTGTTAGCACGATAACTTCGCAACCCCTCAGGATATCATAAAAAAAAAAAATACAGGTGTAATAAGGATGAAAATCTCCTACGAGTTCGAAATTGGTGGTAGTAGGTCAAGGTCAAGGTCATATTCCGAGCCGGGCTAGATATGTATAGGCTCGCGGATGGTGTGATTCCCCCTTACGGGGGGCCACTTGTTTACTCAAGCACCAAACACATCACAGGAAGAAAACTCGCAGCGAAAGAGTTAACCATAAATATGCAAGGATGCCCTATAAAGGAACTAGAATCGTGTAGCGTTAGTTAGTATAAAACGCTGACATACTCATCAGGTCTTTTGAGTTAATTATATTGTGTGTATAAATGGTATCACCTGATAACATGTAACCTATGAGTGTGGACATCTTCACTAACTTGAAAAAGCACTCACCATAAAATTAGTTAATTTGAATCTCCTTGATTTGAACTGTGGGGCAAAAGATCATTACTTAACGTGCAAATTCTGTGACTGAACTGGATGTTAGGAATCATCTTGACATGTTGCTAATGTGAAAGGTTGGGCTAGGTGAGGGAAGAGAATGCCGGAGGAAAGTGCTTGTGTGAGGCTAGCTTGGAGGGGATGCTCATGTGAGGCTAGTTCGGTAGAGAGGTTGTAGGGCGAAACAATCGCGACAGAAGTGCCGTTGAAAAGGCCATACTTCACCCTACCAACTCACCACCTCAACTCGAGAGGGAAAACGTGTGATGGACATCACCTAAAAGGAATGTTTTCAGTATCAGAGGTATCTGTCTTATCAAGGAGCAGTCTCTTGTTATCATGGACGGAGCAAACATTTGTTTAGCAATTGCATAGTAGTTTTTCATTAGCAGTTGAATGAAGAAACTAATAAATCGTGCGTGTGTTCACGGCTCCTCCCACCCCCAGCACGGTAAGGGATGGTGCTCAATGAAGCTCTGTCCACGTTCATGGAAGGAACGTTTCTACTGACTCAGAACGTAGCAAAGTCATAAAGATTATCAGAACCAAGGTTGTATTTCAACGACATATTCGTTAATGAACCATACAAACGAACTCGCTAATAAATTATGTATTGCGCTTGATAATAATTATGATTTATTCAAGGATCTGAGGCTTCGGTCTCATATTGAACCTACTGTGAAGACAGATGCTTTCGACTCCACAAATACTTTCAGGTGCATAGTGCCTTAAATATGAGTGACATTAATAAATACAGCTAATCAACTGTCAAATTAAGATATATGTCCTATGGCACAGGGTGAATATCAATTATATCTACCACATAGTGTATTCATACTCAAAACCCTCTCCAATATTTGACTACATGGCAATGACAGACGGTGGTGTGCCGACCAATCACACACTTCGATACAAACGTTACCCCTCCATTCATACATATCCGCTACCACCTACGTGTTTACTATAGGAGTTGTTGCCAGAGGCCGCCAATTGTGTCCAGCTTCTTTCTTCCCCGACTGTACTTTCTCGTATAAACTCATAGATTAGTGTCAAAAGCTCAGGTGTCAGTTTTGAAAGATTTCACATAAGAAAATGTGGCTTGTGGTGTAACACGAACCTTCACTGGGTGCAAATATATTTTTTTAATGTTCTTTTACTGCAGATAAAATAGAATACTCATTGGAAATGTCTCACTTGTATTTGTGACCCACGCATCAAGTGAAACATTATTCGTAAAAACCTCAGATTCAACCTCGTCTTATGTGTCAATCATTTCCATTTTATATGTTTCCTAAATATGATTTTATCATCCTGAAAAGTATGTTCTGAGATTTGGTAAAGATTAGGTGTGTTCCCTAATCAATTTTGAGTATATTTGTGGAAGTTGTATATATATAAAGATATCGCGCAAAAATACGTTTATAAAGCCATCACTGCAGAAAAATAGTTTAGAACTATCCCCAAAAAGAATGCTATCAGCTATAACTATTTATCCGTGGTCAAGGCAAAACCTCTGGAAATAGAATCATCGGAAATTATAAACCCAGTTAATCTCAACACGGCATACACACTAGTTCATGTCAACGATCCTGCAACATAATTCTTTTCTGCGTGTGTGAGTAACAGTAATGTTTATTAATTGTATATCTCTGTACGGCTATGTGTTTAGTTTTTCGTAAAAATGTATATATGGTAATCAATAAATCAGCAGTTTTCTTGAAGATCATTTATTGCCTTTCGGAGCGATTTTACCTTGGTAAATATGGATAGTACATGAACTGCGAAATAATATAATATATTTGATCAGTAGGCTCAAGATGCCACTTTAAAGCTCTAGTTATGCAGATTAAAATAACGTACGTTTTACCTCTAAATTTCTGTTTCCACGTCCCTAATGGAACGAAGCACTTTGTGCTCTAAACTCTCTAATGGCAGCCCTCTTTACTTTGTGAATCGATTTCATCTTACGTATTACCTCAATTAACACTGGGACTGGTGTTTTTTTTTTTTTTTAAACCGAATCTTCTCATATTCAGAAATATATTCAGAATTTTAGATATAATCGGGAATGCTTCCAGTTAATTTGGAGTACATTTGTGGATGTTGCAAATATTACCATTCTCGTCCTCCCTCTCCAAAATGTAGAAATCCAAACAAACTGCACACGACGTTCATTTAGTTTTCCTTCAACCTGCATTATTTGTGTCTGTCATGTACTGTAGGTCTAAGGAGATTAAAAATATCATTATAAATGGTCATTAATTACATATCTCCTTATGGCGATTGTGTTTATACTTTCTGGTATAAACTCATAGATGAGAGTTAAAAGCTCATTCAAAAGCTCATCAATATTCCATCTTACCAGGTATCAGATTTGAAAGATTTTACATAAGGAAATCTGTCTTATGGCGTAACGCGAACCTTAACAATGAGTAAATATTTTTTTTTTTTACATAGTCATAATGCTTGATGATATTTTAAATTTCTTCTTTTGCAGAAAAATTGAAACTTTGTTCTTGAAAACCTGACTCCACCTCGTCTTAAGTGTCAAACGATTTATTTTGTTTCCTAAATGTTAATTTTTTCACCCTCAGTAATGTCTTCTCAATTTTGTTATAAATTAGGTGCGATTCCGAGTCAATATTGTGTACATTTGTGGAAGTTGCATATTTAACGGTTTTGACCATCACTGCAGTAAAATAGTTTTGAACTACTCCCAAAGACAATGCTATCAGAGGCTGTAGAACCAGTAGAGCAGGGCAGTACTCCCAAGGTGGATGGAAGAGCTGGAGCTCTCGTTTCATCAGCCCTCGGGACTAGTTCCTGACCATCCCCCTTTGCTGAACTTTTTCAGTGTTTCAGTAAGACAGAGAGTAGGCCAGCACGCTCTTCAATACAAGTTTCTCTATCAACACTAAACTACATGCACAGTACACACTAAACTTCTTTTTCAAAATTAAAAGAAAAATGGCGCACTGCAACAATGCCTCGGAGTCTCCCTGGGGAGGGGGACCATAAATGCCACCACCATTCGCCCCTCTCCCGGTGACGATTCTTTGAGCTGCCTGGATCCAGTGTTAACTCACTTCTTCTTCATTTCTGCAGCATTCGCGGCCTTTTCTCTACCTTTCTGTCTGTTGAACACCACCTCACCTCCTCTAAACCTCACCTTCTCTTCCTTACTGAGACTCAGCTGTCTGAGGCAACTGACAGCAAACTCTTCTCTGTATCCTCCTACTTTATACTCATTTCAAAGCCAAAGGTGAATGTTGCGTATATGTACACAACGACCTATCTTGCTCTCGTGTTCCTGAACTTGATTCTTCTGAATTCTCTACACTCTGGCTTCGGCTCTCCTGTCATTCTCTGACTAAATATATCTGCGCTGTTTACGAATCTCCTAATTCTACTATCAAAAATTCTTCGATTACCTTACTTCTACGATGGGACACATTCTATCCATTTCTTCTTTCTCTGAAATCTCCATTCTAGGAGATTTCAATGTTCACCACCAACTTTGGCTCTCCTTTCCTTTCACTGATCCACCTGGTGAACAAGCCTTCATCTCTTCTATCCTTATTGACCTAGAGCAGATCCCTGACCGCCTTGGAGAGAGCTCCAACATACCTGAACTCCTCGTTACAACTAATCCTTCTACTTACACTGTTAATCTTTCCTCTCCGTTGGGCTTCTCCGATCACAACCTTTTTATCTTAACCTGTCCTATCGCTAAGGTAAGGCCTATGGACCCTGAGGCAGTTTGGAGCTGCAGATCGAGAAAACCTCCAGGAAGTATATAATTCTTTGATTTTCCCTGAAATGTTTTTTGCTTCCATGGCCGGGAGCCATCTTGGTGTGCCTTGCGCATTACGGATGTTATTCTCTCGGGCATGGAATCTTTATTTCCATTCTCTTATCATCTGATTAATGGAAGAAAACCTTGATTTAATCACGCTTGTTAGAACAAGGAGGGGACCTATAAAAGGTATCGGAGCCAACCCACCCTGAATCACATCTATTTTATGTTTCTACCCGGAATCGTGCTGAGTCTGTTCTTCGCTCTGAAAAAAATAATTTCATCCGTTCATTTAGATCGGATTAAATAGCTTTTTTTCAACTCTCCAACTCGAATTCTTCCCTCTCCTTCTGGCACCTTGCCAAAAACGTTTCTAACAACATTCCTTCAACATCCTTCCCTCCTCTTTTCTACTCTGATGGCTCTGTAGCTATTTCTTCTATTGACATCTGTTTGCTCAGACATTTTCCTCCAATTTCACCTTAGACGATTCCGGTGCTGTTCTTCCCTCACTTCCCCCTTCTAACTTCTTCATGGCAGACATTAAAATCTCTTCAGCTGATGTATTTCCTGCCATCACTGGCCTCCATACTCGAGGAAGCTCCACTGGCATATGGGCCTGTTGTCCTCAAGAACTGTGCTTCTGTGCTTACACACTGCCTAAGTAAACTCTCGCCTTTGACTTTCTACTTGTACCTTTCCTCCTTGCTGGAAATTTGCTCTCATTCATCTGGTCCCAAAGAATGGTGACCGTTCTAACTATAGTCCAATTGCTTTAACATCCTGTGTTTCGGAAGTTCTTGAGTCCATTCTTAACAAAATTTTTTTTGTTCCGTCAGGGAAGCTCCACTGGCGATCTTCTCACCTTCCTTTCAGATTCTTCGTCATCCTCCTTTCGGGACTTTGGCGAAAGCTTTACCATTGCACTTGACATTTCAAAGGCTTTCGATCGAGTCTAGCATAAATCTTTAATTTCCAAACTGCCCTCTTACGGTTTCTATCCTTCTATCTGTGCCTGCATCTATAGCTTCCTTTCCGGTCGTTCTATAGCTGCTGAGGTAGACGGCAATCTATCAACTTTGGTGTTCCTCAGGGTTCTGTCCAATCACCAGCTCTCTTCAATGATCTAAGCTGTACACCCACGGACAAATGTGTTGATGCTTCTCCGTCCTCACTCTGAACCATGAAACCTTGAAGCGCGAACCCGAATCACCCGGTAATCACACCAAACGGGCTCCATCCAGGTAAGGGGTGGGAGTGAGGAGACTGGTAAGTGTGGTGTAGGTTGGCTTGTTGGAGGGGAGTGGGAGAAGGTGCGTTTCTATGATTCATCACAGCAGTATTGTAAGGTTGCCACGACTCACGGAGTCGTATGGACTATTTTATGACAATTATTTTACTGAAATGTTTGAAAGGTTTGTTTTGTTATCGTGAAATGAAGTTTGATGCTTAAAACACTTTACTATTAAATTCTAACAAACATGGTATGTCGTCAATATTACCCTACTGGTCGCACCTTCCTCCCTTCTCACCCCCACCCCCCAATGACCTATGGGTTGCTCGATTAACATGTGTGTTCCACTTCCCATTTCTACACCTCCACTTGGAACATTGCTTTGCATCTCATTTTTTCAGGTGAATTAATTGGTGTGGCTGAGGTATTGCAATGCAAGATTAATGCACATACTACTGACGGTAATACGAATTATAAATATACAGTGTAGGTGCACCAGAAAGCAGAAGTTGATATTACAGTATTACCTAGGAAACAATAAATGCTGTTTAATACCATTAATGCACTACCCATTTTTGCAACCATGTTAAGTTAGCTTTTCATATTTGTGATATTGCTTAATTTGTTATTAGGTGTTTTAGGTTTGTGATTATTTTAATCAGTGGGCTATGATGAGGATTGTCCACACGTCTCAGGATGGTGTGCTAGTCAATAGCATCATAACGTCACTGCAGGACAGTTTTTGTGATGTCTGATAACCTGATGACGACAGCTGTTGCTTATTTCTGTAATGAAGATAATTTAGGATTGATTATATAAACACAGCATATTACTTATCTGGAAAAGTAATGAAGATAATACAGGATATGATTATAAATAACACAGCATATTACTTATCCGTACTACACTTTCCATAATATCCATGTAAATGATGCGGGGATCATACAGAGCAGTATATTCACACACATAGCTATAAGGAAGCAGATATTATTAGATCGGTAACCTGCTCCAGCCACACCCTGTGCACCAATAACTTCATTTCCAGTCTTTTTGGCACAAACTCTCCCAGATTAATGCCAAAATGTTTGGTCTGCGTCTTACGGAGTCCCACACCTCATATTTTATACGTTCAGTGGCAAGGCGGTTCCTTACTTCTCCCACATCCCAGTCTAGACTCATTATTGACTAAAGATTTTAAATAGGGTTAATGTCACACCCCTTATTGGGCAAGTCAATAACTTCTATCTCTGGGTGTTCTGCCAAACCATTCTTTTACTACTCTGCTGTTATGGACGGGGCTGTTATAATGCACAAAGATGATAGGTTCCAGGCTCAGGGATTGCCATAAGCTCGCACAGAAGGCAGCATAACTTCTTCCAACACCTGAATATACAGTAGTCGTTGTGGCGATGAATCGCCAGTCAATCGCCTTGTTAGCTCTCCAGGCTACCCCTAGAAGTTCAAAGATGTCCTGCTACTGGTAGCTCTTTCCTGAATGTGTTTCTCTTTGAATCGGGTGAAATTATTTTCATGGCCTCCAATATTGTTTGCCTGCAGCCTCAATACAAGTGAAGCATTTTTCTTTGCTAAAAAAGAACGTTTCTCCAAAAGGTAGTATCGGTGCCAAAATACGGCAGAGCAAATCCAAGACGACATTCGTTGTGAGCTTAGGATAATTATTCTTTCTTCTGCTGGGACATAGCAATGGATACATATCTCTCGTGCAAACGTCGTCTATTTGTCCTTGGATGACATTGAAGATGTCACACGAACAGCAGATAACTTCGGTGCATTGGCTATGGTGTGTAAAATATACGTGCATCCTCCTCAGGAATCGTAACCCTTCTTCTGCAACTCATCCGTCTGTTTAGGAGTGACTATCTTGCCACTACTTTATCCAACGTTGCACAGTCCTGACGGACATCGCCAGTTTGCCGTGGCGATGCTTGGCTTGTAGGCACACCACCCTCCCACAAACCAACAATACGGCCACGCTGCGTGGTGTCATTCACAGTGTTGTCTCTCCTCTGGGCCATACCTTCGGAAGACGTAAGTGTGATAAAAACAAGCTTAGTATAATCCCTATAGATAAACACAATGGAAAATTGCATTATGAACACACACACACACACGAAAACGGAAACAGACACACACACACACACACACACACACACACACACACACACATAAACCAACACAAACACAGAAACACACACACACACACACACATACACACATACACACACACACACATTCACACACACGCAAACACGCAAACACACGCAAACACTCAAATACAAACACACGCACATACACACACACACACACACACGCAAACACACACACATGCAAACACACTCGCAAACACACACTCGCAAACATAAGCAAACACACACGGAAAAGGATACACGCAAACACACACGCAAACACACGTAAACACACACGCGAAAACACGCAAACACACACGTAAACATGCACGCACTTGCACGCAAACACATGCAAACACACACACACACACACACACACACACACACACACACACACACACACACACACACACACACACACACACACACACACACACACACACACACACACACACACACACACACAAACACACAAACACACACACACACACACACATACACACATACACACACACACATTCACACACACATACACGCAAACATACACAAACACACAAACATCGGATTACCGTCAGGGCTGCTACTGTTAGGACCAAGGCGACAATTACAAGTAAACGAGTGTGGTGTGACACGAGGTTTGGAAGATGTAAGGAGATTACAGCGAATGGTTTAACAGTTAAGGTAGAATAAAGACAAGTGACCCCGACAGATGGCCTGTTGT